>NC_051084.1:14476906-14791906 GCF_004664715.2 Peromyscus leucopus
CCAGTAAAGCAGAGGATCAAAGAAGAAATCAGGAAGGAAGTGGAAAAATGCTTCTCTCTTGACATTCGCCTCAAACACAAGGCTAAGAGGAGAGAGGCTGCCTCGGTGCAGGGGTGGACCTCGCCACCGCATGCCGGGCTGCGGAGGAGGAAAGCACCATGTTCAAAACAGAAGGGCAGCGGGCCAGTGAGCCTTCCCCTCCCCCAGCATCACGTGCTGCCCCCCTTCAAAGCGCGTGCCCACCTGAGTTTCTACAGCATTACCATTGGAACCTGATGGGCTGGACTCCTGGACCAGCCCATGCTTTCCTGATTGTTCAAGTGCACAGGGACTCAGTAGCCAGTCACCATGGAAACAGCATGAACGCTGGTCCTCCATAAAGTCCCAGCTCTGTGTCTCTCGTGCACACAGATACCCACAAGATGAAGCAAACGAAGGCTCGGGGGACGACACACCACTTTAGCAAAAGCATCACAGGGGAAGTGTCTGCCCCAAGTGCTTGTCAAGTGGTCGTGTCTATTAGTCAGTTCAGGTTTAGGCAAAGGCACAGCTCCCCTGATCCCAAACCAGCCACTACCTTCTCCAAGCTGGGAGTGCCTTATGGCTCGTGTGTTTGCAGTGTCCAGAGTGACATTTCAGCGGGACCCAAGGGTGCCTTTCTTACATGTGTGTGCAGAACAGCCGGCTGTAGCCAGGGGTATTTTTGAGGTTTTATTTTATCAAAGTAATACATCATGTAGCCACAGGGACTAGACAGTCCTAAGAGCTTTCATGATACAATGTGACAGGCCCTGGCTCTGCCTGCCTAAGCCCTCTTCTTAGAGTTGGTCCCTCCGGGCTGCTGCTCCTGGCCCCACCACAAATGTGAATTTCCTGGACTCGTCAGCCTAGATACCATCTCATGTCCTCTACCCAAGACAGCTAGACCCGGCTCTTCCCACGCTCTCTGCCCTGCACCCCCTCCATCACACTGGCTCTGCCAGGAAGTCGACCTTGCCGGTCCTCAGACCTGTCATCCCCCACCCTGGCTTAACTGTTGCCATTTGCTTTTGGTTTGTTTCTGTCCTGGTTGTCTCCGCCCTGACACCACCACCGTCTAAGTCTGTTTCCTACTGCCATCTGTCTGGCATCCACACAGCTGCCTACTAAGCTGCAGAGACTGGGCTCCCTCTCTGTCCCCCACACTTCTTTCTCCTCCCTCTTATATCAGAGCCCTGTGTGCTAGATTCCTGGTCACCGCTTCTCTGTCATCTAGTAGCTTCCTACAATTCCCAGAGCTTGCAAGGCTGTGGTGTTGGGGGTCCATCTTCACTTGACGTCAGGGCCTCTTCCAGAACCCCAGTGGCTCTCAGTTTCCATCGCTGGCAGTAGATATCAGCTGTCACTCTCCTCGGCTCTCCACACTGCCCTGGCTCCCCTCCTCTGGGTCTTCAGGTCTCCCTCTTACCCAGAGGCCCTTCTCCACCCACCGTGGTACTCCTGGCAGGCTTCCACGTGGAAGCAGGCCGTGCATCTTGGGGGATGGGCACTGTTGTTTCTTTGCTAAGTTTGGCTACCATTTTCTATCTTGTTTTCTGGAAAACATTAGTCAAACGCCGGGGTTTCCAGATTGTCACATTGTTCCTTCTTGTTTCTTCCTTTCTGTGTTTGTTCTTCCTGTCTCTCTTGTTCTCTCTCACAGATGTCCTTGACTTTACCTGTCAACCTCTGGGTTCTTATTTTAGCTGTCACGTTTTCAACACTCATTAATGTCGATATAATGAGAATTACCTACTGATAACTGATCTTCAGCTACAAAACCGAGGTTGTCATAAGATTCCAGTTGGTTCTTCACGTGTGCTCGGATGGTATTTCCCGTGCCCAGGGATTTTCTTCTGGCTTCACTGCCCTGAGTGTACCTCCTCAGTTTGTGTGTGGTCACAGCCGGGTCTTCCTCAGCTCTGGGGCCTCTAAGCTGCCCCTTTCTATCTTTGTATTTGAAAATAAGCCACTAAACTAGTGTGACTGTGGAGCCCTTTCTCTTGGAGAGCGCCGCCCCCCCCCCCATCTTCACAGACCAGCCTGGAATCTGCAGAGTACTCAGATGTTGATGTTCTTACCCTTACTGGAGCATGGATGGCTGCTGGGGACCGGTCTTCTCCCTGGGTCCCTGTTCTCTCTTGGGTGCCTTCCCCATACCCTTCATGGGGTCTGCTGTCCCCAGAGGTTCAGCTACTGCTCTTTTGTGGGGTGTCACTGAGTCACTGATGAGGGGGAACCTGGACTCTGGAGTGGTAGAGGGAACAAATGATGGCCCTTTGCCTGCTACAGCCCCCCCACCCCCCCACCATGTGCTTGGCCAGCCTAGCTATGAGGAGAGGTCCCCAGGTTGTGCCCACTGTTGTCTTACACACACACACACACACACACACACCCCTGTTTTTCTCTCATCTGCCCTCTGCTCTGTGGATTTATGATTTTTAAAACTTAGCTGTGATCCACGCCATGGTCTTCGGGAGGTACGGAGTAAACTCACGTGAGCAGCTGATGTGTGCCTGCAACTTTGCTGAGACATGGGAAAGGCGTATCAGAGTGCTTCCCAGATCACAGGGTAATGTGTGTGCCGTACACACCCTTGGAACAGTCAGTGCGCATGAAGCACCTCCGCTCTCGGGGACTAGATTGCAGTCAATTACCTGCAGGCAATCCTCAAGCTCCTTAGCTTGCAGCTGCTGAACAGGCCATCTTGTCACATTCACCCGCCTCCCCCAACCCCCCCCCCCAGTGAGGGAAGCACTCCAGACACTGCAGCCAACGTTCTTCTGCAGATGTCTTTTGTTTGTCTGTCTCAGAGTTTATTTGACACGATTATTTTAGACTTGCAAAAAAAAAAAAGAAAAGAAAAGAAAAAACAACTCACAAATATAATGCAGAGAGTTCACAAGCATCTTGAATTTTTCTTTATCCCACACTTCATTCACACATGCATGCACATACACATTTGTGCACATGCATACACATGCGTGCTTATACACACACATTCACACTTGTACACACATGTACATATCTGTGCCCATGTGCACACATGCACTCACACAAACTCATACACATGCATGCACACTTGCAGTTGTGTATCTGCACAATTATGCATGTAAGTGCACGCTTATGCTCACATGTTTTGCACATACATGTACAGGCATGTTTTTCTGAACCACTGAAGTAAGATGCAGCCACACTGCCCTCTGCAAATAACTGGTCAGTACCCCCCTGAAATACAAGGAGCTCCCTGACTTGGGGCAGTCAGAATCAGGTGGTTGGCATCAGCAGGGTCTAAGTCCTGTGTTTCTTGCAGATTCATTCAGTGACATTTTCTGAGCACAGGGGTATCTGAGGGTGTTTGCTGGGTTCAGTTTCTTTACATAGTCCATTTATTTATTTTTTGATTTTGGTTCTTTGAGACAGGGTCTCTATGTAGTCCTAGCACTCACTATATAATCAGGCTGACCTTAAACTCACAGAAATCCTCCTGCCTCTATCTCCCAAGTGCTGAGATTAAAGGCGTGCGCCAACACACCCAGCTATAAAGTCCATTTATAATGATGGTATGTCAGATGGGGTGGACATTTCGAAGATCAATACCTGCTTTAGAATGGGCTCCAGAGGATGTTTATGGCAGTTGCTCCCTCCTCGACACAGTTTGTCTCCCCTTGTTAGCCTTCCTTAACGAGTATCTGTGTGCCTGTTTCAGGAGCTGCCCTTGTTAGCCTTCCTTAACCAGTATCTGTGTGCCTGTTTCAGGAGCATCCCTTGCTAGCCTTCCTTAACCAGTATCTGTGTGCCTGTTTCAGGAGCTGCCCTTGTTAGCCTTCCTTAACCAGTATCTGTGTGCCTGTTTCAGGAGCTGCCTTGGGTCCCCTACTGGCGGGGCTCATCTCCCCTTCAGGATGGAGCAATGTGTTCTACATGCTGATGTTTGCAGACGCCTGTGCCTTACTGGTGGGTCTCCTTGTTTCTAACCCATGCATTTTCAGTTAGCCGCCCTGTAGCTGTGGGACAGACCCTAGTGGAAAGTCTTCCTGGGGACTCCCACAATCCCTAGCGACGTGTGCCATGCTGCCTTCACTAAGCACACATGGACTGAGGCTTTTTCTGTCTCCGGTGGTGAGGAGTAAGTCAGAAACAAGCAAGGCTGTTCTTTGTAGGCTGTTGAGAGTCAAAGGGGAGGAGATCCATGGCTTTGGATCCATCCAGCAGGTGACAGGTCTCTGAGCCTCTCTGTGCTGCCACGTCCACATTTAAATTTTTTAGTTTGTTATTTTATGTGTATGTGTGTATGCCTGAGGCTATATACATGTGCACCACCTGTGTGCAGAGGCCAGAAGAGGGCATCAGGACCCCCTGAAGCTCAAGCTACAGACAGTTGTGAGCCTCCTGAGGTGGGTGCTTGGAACCAAACCCAGGTCCTCTGGGAGAGCAGTCCAGGCCCTTAATCACTGAACCTTCTCTCCGGCCCTCGCACCCCCATTATAAAGTGATGTGATGATAGTGAGGCGGGCCTGCTGGGGAGCTGGAGCAGATGGGGAACAGAGCCCCGCCCCCCAGTCCGCCTGCTCTGTCAGTTGCAAACACCGGACACGGTCAGATTGGAAAGGTTCAGTTTGGCCCACAGCTTGGGATAGTTCCGTCCAGGCTTGCTTTCAGCCTGTGATGAGGCTAACCTCTGGAAAGGAAGTACTCACCGCCTGGCTAGGAGACAGAACAGAGAAAGAGGAAGGGGTTGGGGTCCCACAATCCCTTTGGAGCATGCCCACTGACCTACAGACCTCCCCCTGGCCCATGATCCCAGCACTCAGAATGCATACAACTGCCACAGATTTGGGGCTAGCCCAAGCTGTGTAGTACGTTACAGCCCCAGCCTGGACTCGGAGAAGAGCCAAGAAAGCTGGGGAGGCAGCTCAGTTGGGAGAGAGCTTGCCTAGTGTGCACAGAGCCTCAGGCTCAGTCCCCAGCACCATATTAAACTGGGGGTGGTGACGTAACCTGTAACCCCAGCACTACACCCCTGTAACTCCACCACTGCACCCCTGTAACCCCAGCACTGCACACCTGCATCCCCAGCACTGCACACCTGTAATCCCAGCACTGCACACTGTAACTCCACCACTGCACACCTGCATCCCCAGCACTGCACACCTGTAATCCCAACACTGCATCCCTGTAACCCCAGCACTGCACACCTGCATCCCCAGCACTGCACACTGTAACTCCAGCACTGCACACCTGTATCCCCAGCACTGCACACCTGCATCCCCAGCACTGCACCCCTGTATCCCCAGCACTGCACCCCTGTATCCCCAGCACTGCACACCTGCATCCTCAGCACTGCACACCTGCATCCCCAGCACTGCACACTGTAACTCCAGCACTGCACACCTGTATCCCCAGCACTGCACACCTGCATCCCCAGCACTGCACCCCTGTATCCCCAGCACTGCACACCTGTATCCCCAGCACTGCACACCTGCATCCCCAGCACTGCACACCTGCATCCCCAGCACTGCACACCTGCATCCCCAGCACTGCACACCTGTATCCCCAGCACTGCACACTGTAACCCCAGCACTGCACACCTGCATCCCCAGCACTGCACACCTGCCTCCCCAGCACTGCACACTGTAACCCCAGCACTGCACACCTGTAACCACAGCACTTGAGATGTAGAGGCAGTAGAATTGGAAGGCTGGGGATGTGGCTATGAGAGGGCTGGGGATGTGGCTCCTCAGAGCTCACTCTATTCCTATACACCCTGCACTGGTGCCCAGCACTGCACTGAAAACAGTTTAGAGCTTGGCTGCCTGAGACTTCCCCAAATTATACATATGCAAATAAATGCCCTAAAGCTCTGGCAGGCCCTTCCTCCTTCCAGTGTTTTTTCCCTTAAACCAGTTTTATCCCCCTGACTGGGGGCTCCAGGACCTGAGCTCGCTTCCCCGGGGATGCCAGGGGACCACGTCCCTGCTGCCTGGGCAGTGGGACTGGTCAGGCGTGTGGCTGTTCGTCTCCTCTCCAGCCCATGCCACTCAGGCCCCCAGCATCTTGGGGGCAGACACGGGGAGTGGGCAGTCCCCTCTCCGCTGGTCACTGTCACCTGCATGGGCCCAGAGCTTTGTTGGAAGGTGACCCCCCCCACACGCAGGCTGTCGCCCACCCACAGGCCCCGCTTGTTCTCGCTCTTCCTTCTTGGCAGCGTGGTTTCACATCACAGGTCCCTTCTGCCAGCACTTGCCACACATTGTACTTGGTGGGAGGAGCAGTGTTGGCAGGCTGCCAGCTCAGCCCTGGGTAGTTAGAGCAAGAGCTGGAGTTGGTCCCAATTTGCTGCGATATTCTATGGCCGCCGACCCGGGTTTTGGTATTATTTCCTTGTTCCCGCTACTGTCCAGTGATTGTTCCTGGGCCGAGCCAAGTGCTGGGACAATGTATTGTCCATAGGGGACATTCTCATTCTCCTTAGCTCATGCACGCGGGCCTCCATCTTGATCATAGGGCATCCGAGAGCCAAGACCTGAGGCCTGGTGTGCAGCTGATGGGGAGCAGCAGTGGTCCCTCAGACCTGTACTGCCCTGCTCCCCTACCACAAGCCCCTCTGGACTAGGGTGCCTGCTGCCCTTTAAGTACATGCCAGCAGCAGCTGAGACTTCTATCAGGATCCCCTTCCAATGCAGCCCCAGAACCTGCTTGTGATCTGCTGTCACAGAGACCAACTCCACACCTGTGGCAGGGTAAGCCCTGAGCTGTGGGTGGCAGCCAGCCATTACTCTGCTTTGGTGAACAACTACCCTGAGCCTTTTGGCACGTGAAGGGTGTGACATTAACCAGGTAAGCCGATGGCTCTCAGCCTAGCAATTAGCACTGTGTGGAAAGCCGCCAATGGTGTGTACACACACACACACACACACACACACACACACACACACACACACACACACGAGGTTAGGCCTCAGACAGGCTCCCTACAAAACATGCTAGTCCTGAGGCATTACTTCAGCCTCCCGGTACCCCATCTCATGACCTGCTTACCTGGCTCCAGAGTTCCTCCGTGTAGTTCCATACCGTGGGCTATACCTCCCTTTCATTTTCTGTCTTGTTTCCGTTTGGGACCTCTTGTGGTTGGATCGGTTTTGAAGTCTGTGCTAAAAGCCTGTTTGGGGGCAGGTGTCTGGATTATCCCGAGGACTTAGTGAGAGGCAGCCTTCACCTCAGGCCAGGCGCTGGCCTGGTCTCTGCTCTGCTCTCCACGGGGCATACACCTGTGGGTGCTTCAGAGGAGGACCCACACAGTCCAGCAAGCCTCAACAGGCCACACCTGCCCTCTGCTCTGTCCTCACACGGTGACGGTGTCTTTTCTCTGTTTTGGGGTGCAGTTCCTGATCCGCCTCATACACAAGGAACTGAGTTGTCCAGGGCCGGCTGCAGGGATCCAGGCTCCGTAAGTCCACAGGGGCCTCTCTGGAATTGAGGCAATCCAGGCAGCCTGATGGGAAGGGAAGAGCTAACCACCCGTCCTGGTTTGGGTACACTACAGCCACTCTCCTTTCCTGTGTAGTAAGTGCCTCTGTGTGGGTGTGATTCCGTGAACCTCTCCTCAGACTCCCAGTGAGGGGACTGTGAGGCGGTTGCCTTCCTGGTGGAGTTGGTTGCGCTGCGCCTTCCCAGCTAAGAGAGTCTCCAGTCCCAGCCGGAGAAACAGCTGTCCTTCCTGCTCCCTGCCACCGGGAAGCCGTGGGAAGGGCGCACAGTTCACCCACCAGCCAGCTCCCGAAGCCAGGCATCCCAGGGAGGAGGGCCCGGGGCTGGCCCTGCGTAGGGTCTGTGCATTCTCCGTGTGCTCGGCATCTGCTGTGTGTCCCTCTTGTCACCCTCTCCTTTGCATTTAGGCTGAAGGAACACTGACCATGAGTCCTCCGGAGTGCCCGGGCCCGTCTTAGACACACACTCTGTCTTTGGAAAAGCTGAAAGGAAGGATCCTGTCATAAAAAGAAAGACTCGCCTTTGCACGTACATCTGGGAGCGACTCACAAACTACCTTGAGACTTGCTGGACAGACAGACGTGGCGCTCAGAATGACAGTGGGGAGCCTGCCTGGCTGTGTCCCACTGCCTTAATGGGCCAAGGCCCAATGGCCCAGCCAGCCCCAGCCTGGCAGGTGCATGGTGCCCGCTAGCCACTGAACTCTAGCCTGTACAGTGACAGGAAGGACCGGCCTGCAGGGCCCAGGCAGCCCACCCCTCTCAGGTACCCAGTGCAGAATGTTTATAGCCTGTGAGCCCAGGCCATCCCACTCTCCTGTGTCCTGAATGTGCAGGGTGAAAGGACAGGACATGTCACAAATGTCCCATCAAGTAACCAACAGCATGAGAAAGCCCAATTACAGACAGAAACTGAGATGGAGTCCACACCCAGCAGTCACGAAGACCCATGCTCGCCACCAACCAGGAAACTGGTCATGTCAAGATGTGAATGAGTGTGAAGCAATAAGCCCCCCAACAGGACGGGGGCGCTGGGAAGGCCAGTCCCAAAGCACGTGCCGTGGTCCCCTGCAGGCCCGAGAGAGCACAGAAGCTGGGGGGGGGGGCTTTATGGGGTGCCAGAAGCAATGGGTCCCACCCAGCCATCCCTCTTACCCCAGACACCTGAGCTGTTTCTAGACCCACAGGGATTATTTATTTTAAATGTATAATGTGCTATATAGATTTTAAGAGATATAAATGGGATTTTGTTATTTATTGAGACAAACAATGATTGTTCTGTGGCCATTTGTCGTCTTGGTTGTATGTCTCTGCTCTTTGAAATAAATGAGTTTTTATTTAAAAAAAAAAAAAAAGCCCCAAGTACAACATAAATGATTCTTTACAGACCACGTCGCTTTGGTTTTCTCAGGACCAGAGACTGTATCCATTGTTTTCCGTGTTGCTGGGACAAAATACTTGGCAAAAGGTACTTAAAGGAAAGAGAGGTTTCTTCTGGCTCCCGTGGCAGGGAAGGCATGCATGCGGGCAGGAGCTTGGGGCATCTGGGCAGGAGCTTGGGGCATCTGGGCACATTGTATCGGCAGTCGGGAAGCAGGGAGATGGCGGCTCCTGCCCAGCTCGTCTCTCCTTTCTATACAGTCCGAGACCGCAGACCATGGAATGCTGCTGCCCACATTGAAGTGGGTGTTCCTACTTCAGTTAACCCAACCTAGAACATTCTTCAGAGACATGCCCAGAGGCTCATTTCCCTTGGTGAGTCTAGAGTCTGTCAGGTTGAAAATATTAATCATGACAAAGATTAATTAAATGTAATTATTACAAAATATTAACCATCAAAAAGATGTTTGCTGAGCCGGGCGGTGGTGGCGCGCGCCTTTAATCCCAGCACTCGGGAGGCTGATCTCTGTGAGTTCGAGGCCAGCCTGGGCTACCAAGTGAGTCCCAGGAAAGGCACAAAGCTACACAGAGAAACCCTGTCTCGAAAAACCAAAAAAAAAAAAAAGATGTTTGCTGACTTTTGCAACAGAAAAGGGGCTCTCTATTGGAGTGTACCCCAGCTCCATGAAGAAGGCTGGGCCAGGGCTCCAGTAAACAACAGCTCTGGATATTTGGTCAGTTATGGAATGTGATGGATATCCCAACACTTGTCCTTGACAGTGAAATGCCACTTGGTGGGTGTGAGGGTCACACCTGGACACTGGAAGAGGTGCTTGAGCATTCAATCCTCAGGATCTGCAATGGCCCAAGTTCTCATGATGCATGTTCTCAGAGGTGGGGGGCTATGCTTTAAGGTAGTTCTGCTGAGGCACCCATAGCAACAGGCCATGACTCACAGGGCAGGGTGGAGCACCTCCAAGTTCTGCAGACCAACAGTTGGTGGAAGTCCTGTCCCTGAGCTCCTCTGGAAGTCCACTACCACCTCCGAGCTGCTGTCTTTAGTTATTCTCGTTGTTTGGGTATTTTGCTGTTGTTTAATTTTTAATGTTATTTCCACATGTATAAAATTGTTTTCTGCAAATGAAATCTCTACGACATTGACTTGACTGTCAGTTTGTTACACACCGAGGTTACCAGTTCTCCTAGTGATACAGGGGGCATGGGGGTCCCCTTTGGAGTTAGTCTCATTAATAAAAGAATTTAAGAATGGCACTGAGAAAAGAGAGAGAAAAAAGGAACACAAACACACACACACACACACACACACACACACACACACACACACGGCTGTGGACTGTAAGCTGCTGAGGGCAGGGATTCTCAGCAGGAAAAGCACAGTGTCTCATTAACAGACTAATTATTGTGTCCACCTCTTTAGCCTGGCATGGTGAGCCTGGCATTCTAAGCCTGTCTTGAAGCCAAAATGACTGACCCAGCCCACCCAGGATGCTCAGCTCCACCCGAGCTGGAGGTTCTGTTCTCGTGACCAGGAGCTTTTTCTACTCCCAGCACTAGCTTCCTTTCCCTCTCCTGGCAGCTGTCAACTGCCAGAAGCTCCTCAGCTAGGGATGAGTCTTCTCTTTGTGCCCACCTCCTCTCTTCATGATGGGATTTTGTCTGGTTTGAGCTTGCACAGACCTTGTGCATATTATCACAATCATTGTGAGTTTATATGGACAACTGCCCTGTTGTGAGATTTTTTTTTTCAACACAGGGTTTCTCTGTGTAGCCATGACTATCCTGGAAGACCAGGCTAGCCTTGAACTCAGAAATCTGCCTGCCTCAGCCTCCCAAGTGCTGGCATTAAAGGCATGCACCATCACCGCCTAGCTGAGATTTTTTTTTTAAACAAACAAACTCTTTTAAAACCCACTGTTCTCTGCCTACAAAAGGGTCCCGATGAGATTTCACCCATCGTGTCTCCTGGTATGGGGCAGTGGCAGTTCCAGCCCATGGCCCCCCAAGCACTCAGTGCAGGAAGCCTCAAAGGCTGATGGTCCACTCCCAGCTCAATGTACCCAAAGCACTAGAAGAAAACCTTTGTGACCCATGGGGAAAGGCTGTCCTACCTTCCTTCACCTTCCAGGCTGAGCCCTGAAGCCGTGTACCTTTAGAGAATGTCTGAAAACATACACACCACTGCTTTTAAGAGCAGTTTAGCAGAGGAATTCAATTCATGAATGAAGAAGATTTTGCCGTGACTTTTAAGGGAAAAGTGTACAGTTTCAGTATAAAAATCGTCTTCATCCAGCAGCAGCTGAGATCACTGGAATCCGAAAATAGCAGCTAAGACCCACGCTGCATTCACATGGAAATGTGCTGGCCCGTGGCTCCCACTCAAGTCTGCAAACAGTCCCTGCAGGCCAGAACTGCAGGCAGCCACCGAGCCACCAAGGAGCCCAGGCTGGGCAGGAAGAGTGGTTGACCAAGATCCCCTGGCCCCCAGCCATGAGCCAAAGGTTCTCCATGGGCCTCAGATTGTCCACAGCAGGGACCAGAGCCGGCCCTCCAGGCACTGACCTGTGAAATCTAGTCAGTATGGAGCTAAGGATGTGGCTTAGTTGATAGAGGACTTGCCTAGCAATCCTGAGGCCCTGGGGTTTGATCCCTACACCCATTAAACAAGGTGGTACATGCCCATAATCTCAGCATTCTGAAGGCAGACAGAGAAGTTCAAGGTTATTCTGAGCTACAAAATGAATTCCAGGACAGCCTGGGCTACATGACAAAAGAAAAAAAAGTCTTATCGAAATAAATTGTTCCAAAAAATGAAAGCCTAGTGGTGTGTGTGTGTGTGTGTGTGTGTGTGTGTGTGTGTGTGTGTGTGTGTGTGTGTAGGGACTCCAGGGGTCTGAGCAAGTAAAAGTATTTTCTTCTCCTGACCACGTACAATCTCTCTGGGGGGCACCTACCAATGATCAAATAGACTATAGTAAGAAGGGACCCCCAAAAGACACATATGTGGTCTTCTGAGGTAGACAGTAGTAAGTTTCCTGCAGCCATTCTGCTCCTAGACCCCTCCTAGCTGACTTACAGTTTAAGAATACAAACACATCGCGTTGATGAAGGCATGGTGACAGGACCCTGAGGATGCTCACATTGTCTACAGTTAGGAAGCACAGAGGGATGAAGCTGCTGTCCCAGCCTGGGGCATGGTGGCCCCTGAAGTGGGGTGGACATTCCCTCTGCAGTTAAACATTTTGGAAACCCCTTTATAGATACACACAGAGGTGTATTTCTATGGTGACTCAAAATGCAGTCAAGTTGAGAGTCCCAATTAACTAACACGGGACAAGTGACAAGAGTCCTTGGAAGTATGAACAGGACTCATGACAGCCATGATGTCCTACTTCTACCTTGGTGACTGTTGACATTGGAGAAGGTGGCTGCTCATTAAGCTAGCCCAGACACAGGATATGAAGCAGAACGCCGGGGACCTTCGTGGCAGGAGAGCCACGAGAGAAAAGCTCATTTAGTCCCACGGTCAGTCTGTGGGAGACTGTGACAGTCCCTTCTTACTGCAGCGTCATGATGGAAGGGGTGAGAGATCCCCCTTGAGCCTCCTTTGTTGGAATCCTAATCTCACTGATGAGGGCCCCTGACAAGCACCCCCAATGTATACCTGACAGAAACCTCCAACTATATACATGACAGGCACCCCCGACTGCACAGTTAACCAGTAACCCGGACTAGTACACACAGCTGCTACCCAAGTCACTCTATGTGGGCAACACACCCCCTTGATGGGCAGTGACGCTGTAGTAAGAAGGGACCATCGCAGTCTCCCACAGACTGACAGTGGGACTAAATGTTGACATGCAGCATCGTTAGCTCTGATTGTATCCTAGTTTTCAGACCGACCGCAGGACCCCCTTCAGTCCCCTCGTCGGGAGGAGGTAGTCACCACTGTCTCTCGGGCTCAGGGAAAACTGCTCTTGACAGCTTCCCACACACAGGAATCCCTGTGGGTGTCTCAGTTCAGCTCGGCCCTAATGACTCCCTCACAGCACATAACTTAACTTTCCCAGGGCATCTTGGTACAATCTTGAATATTTCCCAAAAAACATTATCTCCTAAAAAACTTCTGCAAAGAGTACTGAAGGACTTTGGTGACTCTTTGAAGTGAATTCCAGCCATATTTGAAAAAAACTCTTATAAGCGTATCCCCCTTCTCATTGTGGTGCATCTGGGGTACAAAGCATTTAAATATCAAATGATTTGCTCTGTGGGAAATGCTGGGGCCTTATTCCCAGACAGGCTCTAGTAGAGAATTCATGAGGGTGTACATAAACAAGCTTCCCTAGCCACCTTCTTCATGCACGATTCTGAAATGGAAAATCTGTTCATGAGCCCGACGAAGATGGAGCTCTTGAATTGTATCTGTGACCTAATGGAGCAGACAGTTGCTCTCTTAGGGTGTTGTTCAGATTACACCTGTTGTCACAGTGAGGTGAGCTGTACGGAGATGGCCATGAGGAATCTTTTGTTTCTTTGTTTTGTTTTGAGATAGGGTATCTCTGTGTGGCCCTGGCTGTTCTGGATTAACGATGTGGGCCACCATGCCCAGCCCCCCCCCATGAAAAGTCTTAACCCCTGGAGGGGGCGGTTCAAGCCACCATTCACTGAGCGAAAGCACCCATTTGAGTGGAGGTAAGCATTCCTGCTGCGCGCCGCTGAGATCTCTAAGTCAGATAACCTTTTTCTCTGATGCAGTTTTATGTTCTGCCTGATGCAAATGAAGACTCTGACATTCCTGCCAGCCCCGGAAAGATTGTAAGGCAGACTCCAGCTAAGGGAAAGGGACAGAAAGAACAGATTTCCGGAATAAATGTAAACACCTGCCACACGGCAGCCGTCCCCATCTGGGAGAGCAGGCGCACACCCCACATTTGAACCATCTTCTTTTGTATGAATAGTCTAATGATCACAACTAAAGGCTAAAAATAAGAGCAGCATTTACCATTAAACTGCAGACATTTACAAGCATCTGTACCGTCACGGGGCAGAGCAGGCGTGTGATGGGGAATGACTTCTTCAGGCCGTAGCCGGTGCTTTACTGAGAACTACCATACACTGCTGAGTTAGAAGAGGTGACTAGCTGGTATCGAACATCGGATCTCCATCCTCAACCAGTTCACACGACAGCTGACTGTCGGGTGCCCGTCTTGGCCCACTAATTCTTGTCACACAACACCTGGAGTCAGTGACACCGAGTGCTGCTGCTGAGGGCATATGTTTCGGTCTACGTCACCAAGAACTAGGACCACAGCATGCTGATAATCCGGTTGAGTCCGCCACACTTCCTACCCTGGGCCCCCCCCCTCTTTAAAGTCAAGACCACTTGGCCAGACTGTGAAGTGATCCCACTATCAGAGAGCAGAAGGCCACCTCCACCCTTGCCCTTGAGAGAGCAAGATAGACTCCATTTTAAGAAAGAACTCCATTTTAAACAGGACTTGACCAGGGGCTGAACCTGGTTCCAGTAAAAACCGCAAACAGTTCCAAGAAAAATGACAAACTGCCAGGGCCCTGGTCAAGGTGACCCAACCAGGGTGGACTGGCCAATGAGGAACTTGGGTAAACATCTGTGGGCTCCAAATGTCCTTGTGGCTTTCTGATAACCATTGTTGAAAATTCCTCCAGACCCCAACCAATGAATTCAAAGGTTACATACCTTCATCCAATCATCCAATCCTGAGACGCCAAGGTTTGTACCTCCCTGCTTGTGGTTTTTTCCCTTTAAAAATCCCAAACCCCAAGAGCTCAGGGCCACTCTCTTCCACCTACTGTGCTCTGTCAGATCTGAGCTCGAGCTTGTAATCAATAATAAACCCGTGTGTTTGTATTGGATATCCGTGCGGTGGTCTTGTTTGGGGGGGTCTAGAGACTCGGGCACTACACCCCGACTTCTCTGGACTGAGATGGCCCAGTGTGGCTGCACCCTTCCTTGGGCAGAGTCTGTGCATCTCCTCCGACTCTCAGAGCTTCTCATGTACCATCTTAACCCCTCACATGGAGCTGGAATTTTTCACCTCTTGGTCTGCCTCCATGTTAGATGGTATCCTTTACCAGGGCAAGCCACGGTTGCACACCCTGGTTCTCAGCACACCGCCCAACACGTGTGACATTCCAAACCTATTGCTGATAGATGAGTGATTCAAAGGGCCCTTGACATATTTGCTTTCTTCCTTCATAAAGACTTTGCATGAAGATCTTAGAAGACAGTCATTGTGACAGACCCCTGCTGTGGGATGTCCTGTATGTTGTGAATATATGTTGCTATGATTTATTGATAAATAAAACACTGATTGGCCAGTAGCCAGGCAGGAAGTATAGGCGGGACTAGCAGAGAGGAGAATTGGGGGAACAGGAAGGAGGAGAAGGGGAGACGCCAGCCTGCCATCCAGGGAGCAGCATGTAAAGGCAGCAGGTAAAGTCATGGAACACGTAGCAACATATAGATTAGTGGAAATGGGCTGAGTATAAGTGTAAGAGCTAGGCAATGGTAGGCTTGAGCTAATGGCCGAGCAGTTTAATTAATATGAGCTTCTGAGTGATTATTTTATAAGCAGTTGTGGGGTCCATAGGGGTGGACAGGACTGGAGAAAACTCCAGCTACAGACCCCTTCCTGTGGAACTTGAAAACGCCTTCCTTCCGTGCCCTTGTTTCTAAGTATCAGTGACTGAACTCAGAAGAGAACAGTTTGCTGTCATCCTGTCTGCTCTTAACTTCTCACCCTCATCTCCAAGAGGGGCAGGAGGAGCCTCTCAGTAGGTACTGGCACATGCCTCTCATTAGCCTCAAGTTCTGTCTTGTTCTACCCAGCCACGGCTAGCTCTTCTCATCCTTCCTGAAAAGCCTAGCAGTTGAATTCTGATTGTGTCTTGCATCCTGCTGGGTGCCATGGCAATCACTGGGACGTCTGGAGCTATCGCAAGATTCCAGGACCTCACAGTGCAGTGTGGGGACCGTGCTGTCTAGACTGCTGTACCATCCGTGAGCTGCCTCGCCCCTCAGGGCTGCTGAGCCATCCCTCTGCAGCTTGCCTGGGTCAAGGCCACTTGGCTTCTTTTCCTGTCCAGACTGGGATTCTCACGTCAGATCTAAAAAAATAAAAATAAATCCCTGGGCTATTTTACAGGCAACTTCTGTCATCTGCATTTCCATTTTGGGACAAGCTGTCAGTCACTGCTTCCCTGACATGCATATGGCTATGCAGAGGCTAATTTAGGAATGGCTGGATAAGCGACTGATAGGGAGGAGGAACCAGTGAGACGTCATCTGCTTTGGGACGCTGTGGAGTTAGTCCGCCTCAACCTTATGACTCTCTCTATGGAAATCTGTATCGGGGTCACTGGGAGGCCAGAGTCTCCTAATCAGGTGGAAAATGAGCATTTCACTCCTTAGAGGACGTGTATGGGGACCCATTCCTGGGAGGTTCCAGTCCTTAGCAGAAACCTCCCCACACCCAGCCACAAAATCTTGGCATCGGTTGGATGCTGGATTTGCAGCAGAGATGTGACTTCCTCTACGCCACACAAGTGCTCTTGGTAGCTCAGGTCCCTCCTCCCTCAGAGTCTGATTCTTTGGTCCAGGATCAGCCAGGCATCCGTGTTTTTTCAAACAGGGTCTCACTATGCAGCGCTGGCTAACCTTAGTAGGCTGGGCTATACTTAGCCTCTACCTTAAGTACCTGAATTTAAGACTTACTCCGCCATGCCCAGTATCCTCAGCATTTTTAGCGGTCCTGGGCAGACACCTGTGGGTGAGCTGCTAGTGCCCTACTAGAAGAACTGACCTAAGGATGCAGAGCCCAGGAAACTACTTGTCCTAGATCCTGTTACCCAGGTTACCTACAGAATATAATTAATTAAATTTGAAATTTTGTTGTTTTTTTCTTTTCTTTCCTTTTTCTTTTTTGAGACAGGGTTTCTTTGTGTAACAACCCAGGCTGGCCTCACTCTGTAGACCAGGCTGGCCTCGAACTCACAGAGATCTGCCTGCCTCTGTCTCCTGAGTGCTGGAATTAAAGGAGTATGCCACCATTGCCTGGCCATTATTGTTTTTCAAGACAGGGTTTCTCTGTGTAGTCCTGGCTGTCCTGGAATTCTTTCTGTAGATAGGCTGGCCTCTGCCTCCCAAGTGCTGGGATTAAAGGTGTGCACCAACACTGCCCAGCTGAAATTTTTTTTAAAATCTTTCAAATAATTTAGCTTATTCCTTTTTCCCCAATGTAGTAAAATGGCTGTGTTCCATAGTCATCGAGTGCCATAGTTTCCATTGCTATAACCAAATATCCTACAAGATGCAACTTGAGAAGGGGGCGTTCTCTTGGTCACGGTTTGAAAAGACACACCAGTCATGATGGGGAGGGCGTGATGGTGGGAGACAGCTGTCAGTCATGTTGTATCTGCAATCAGGAAGCAGAGGGTGGAACAGGAAGTGGGACTGAGTAGAACCCCACAGCCCACCCCAGGTGACCTACTTCCTTCAGCAAGGTTCCACCTTCTAAAGGTTACAGCCTTTCCGAACAGCACTGTAAGCTGCGACACTTGAGCCGACGGGAGACAGATTGCATTCAAGCTGTTTCATAAAGTTAGAAGGTAAGAGTTTGTATAAAATAGATACACAATGAGCTGTGTGCCATTATCCGTGTCTTCTGGTACCTACATGGTTGTGTTCTTTACATCCATGCAGTGGTGAGCATGCCCATGCAGTGGTGAACATGCCCATGCAGTGATGAGCATGCCCATGCAGTGGTGAGCATGTCCATGCAGTGGTGAGCATGTCCATGCAGTGGTGAGCATGTCCATGAAGAGGTGAACATGTCCATGCAGTGGTGAATATGTCCATGCAGTAGTGAGCATGCCCATGTAGTGGTGAGCACATGGATGCTCTCTTCCTCAGGAGAGGGCTCTCCAACATGGTAATTGCTTGGGTCAAAGGACCCAAGTTTATACGACAATAATTTAAGTTCTTCAGACTCTGCAGAAACCTGGCCCAGGGATTCACACCCCCTACAAGTCTACAGAGAGGTAAGGGCCAGAGCAGCACAGCAAAGACACTGCCATGGCTTTAGTGGCAGAAGTTCCTAAACTAGCTGTACACACCCCCCCCCCCCAAACAAACGTATAGCTCTACAGTGGCTGTGTTTGGAGAGGAAAGTGACGAAGGTTAAATGGGTCCTAAGAGTGAAGCTCTCATAAGGATTGGAGCTTTAATAAGAAGAGACAAGGTAGAGCCAGGCCTGTGGCTTAGCTCGAGTTGCCCAGCACACATGAAACATGGCCTAGACCCTAGCACTGCATAAACCAAGTGTGGTATGCTCCTATAATCAGGAGATGGAGACTGGAGGATCAGGCAAAGTTCAAGGTCACCCTCAGGCTACATGGCAAGTTCAAGGCAATATGAGCTACATGAGACCCTGTCTTGATGTTACTACTACTATAACCAATAATAATAGTATTATTTTTTTTAAAAGAAGCAATGGGGCTGGGTGGTGGCGGCAGCGGCGGCGGCGCACGCCTTGAATCCCAGCACTCGGGAGGCAGAGCCAGGTGATCTCTGTGAGTTCGAGGCCAGCCTGGGCTACCAAGTGAGTTCCAGGACAGGTACCAAAACTACACAGAGAAACCCTGTCTCAAAAAAACAAAACAAAAAAAAAAAAAAAAAAAAAAAAAAAAAAAAAGAATCGATGGGACAGAGCCCTCTTTCTCTTGCTTGAGAGGCCATGGTCAGGAAGAACCCACTTGAGGCCAGGAGAGAGACTCACCAGGAATTGAACAGGCAGCACCCTCACCTACACCTTCCAGAATCAAGCACAGTGAACAGTAAGTACCTGCCGTTTAGACACCTGTGGGTAGTGTTTGTACTCTGACCCTGACATGGTCCTTGTCGCTGTCCTTAGATCTCCTATTTTTCAGTGAAGAACACTCTATCCGCAGGTCATACAGCTCTGACCTCCCGGTGTTGGCATAGCTTTAGAACCTATGTTCTGGGCACGCTGGCCCAGTAGCAGATCATTGAAACAATATGAGGTGTTGCGGAATATTCCTTTACACCGTGAGAAGATGTGTCACTGTGTTGGTTCAATAAAGAGATAAGCCCTCCGGGGTTCTCCCATTGTGCTGTAAGCCTGTATTTAAGACCTCTTCCCTCCTTCAATAAACGACATTTGGCATAAAAAAATAATAATAATAATGATAGGGAAAGGATACCTGTACCTTTTCTGGGGCTATTTGTAAATTAGCCAGGCTAAGAACCTCTTGTAATTTAGAAAAGGCATCAAAAACGTTTTTTTATCTTTAGCAGCCAATAAATAAATAAATAAATAAATAAATAAATAAATAAATAAATAAATAGCTAAGTGGCCAATAGCTAGGCAGGAAGAGGTTAGGCAGGACTTCTGGGGACAGAGAGGACTTGGAGAGGAAAAAAGCGGAGTCACCAGCTGGACACAGAGGAAGCAGGACATGCAGGGGAACAAGCCACGAGCCACATGACAGCATGTAGGTTAGTAGAAGTGGGTTAATTTAAGTTATAAGAGCTAATTAGAAAGAAGCCTAAGTTAAGGCCGAACTTTCATAATTAATAATAAGTCTCTGTGTCATGATTTGTGGGCTGGCGGTCCAAAAGAGCCTGCTACAATGAGGTGGCTCTGAGTACCTATAAGATGTCAGGAGGACCAGGCTCAAAAAAAAAAAAGGACTGGTAGAGTGAAAGCCAGGGGTCGGCAGCAGCCACGCAGACCTGCCATCACTGTGTTTGTGGCTATTGCTACTGCTGCCATTGTGGACTTCCTAAGCACCAGGGCCACCACTGCCCCGGGCCCTACAGATGTGCCTCTGCCCCTGTTAGCGCCACTGAAGGAGTCTCCCGCCTTGTCAACAGGGGATAAACGGAGACATCCACACAGCACTTAGGTTCTCTGGCAGCAAAGCATCTTCACCAGTATTTGCGACAGAACAAGTTTTGTGCAGGAACTGGAATCGTAAACGCACAGGACCGGGGTCACTGAGATGGCAAAGAAGTCAATCTACAGGCTTATTTAGAAGGCAACAGCAGGCATCTGGCTCAGCCGGTGAGAAGGTCGAAAAGGAAGGGGCCATGGCGTTATCGGTCCACGTCTTCACGAAGCTTATCCACGGGAGCTCAGAACCAAGTGGGCTCGGTGACGGGGACGCAGTTCACACACACACACTCTATTGCAGTTCCTGGCATTTGAAGATGTGTGGCTGGCCACTCTCCCAACAGCCCCTACGCATACTCACACCATGGTCTCGCTGTTTTCGACCCCAGTCCTTTTAAGCCTTTCCATTTGCAGTGGTTCCCCTTGGCTGTAGATGTGATTGGGTTGAGATGCGCCTACTGGGTTAATGAACTACACTTTTGGGTGTGTCTATGAAGGCGTTTCCAGTTAGATACCAGGGCCTCTGAGCTAATGCGGGTTAATCTCCTAATGGGTTCATAATACAAAGCCATATGGAAAGGTGGCCAAAGGTAGACTGTGGGGCCTGGCTGCTGGAGGAAGTAGGTCACTGGGAACTTCTTACCCAGGCTTCTTCCTGTGCTTCCTTCCTGTCAGCCGTGAAGAAGCACTTCTACCACACTCTCATATTGTCATTATATTCTACCTCCCAACAGGCCCCCACACACGGAGATAAATGACCACAGACTGGGTTCTTTGGAACTGTGAGCCAAAATGAATCACTTTCCCCTTAAGATCTTCCTGTTGGGTGCTTGGGTACAGTGAGTGTTTAGAAAACTAATAACAGGTTGGGTTTTTAAAAAATCCCTTTGAGGGGCTGGAGAGATGGCTCAGAGAGAGGTTAAGGGCACTGGCTGCTCTTCCAGAGGTCCTGAGTTCAATTCCCAGCAACCACATGGTGGCTCACAGCCATCTGTAATGAGTTCGGGTGCCCTCTTCTGGTGTGCAGGCATACATGCAGTCAAAACACTATACATAATAAATAAACAAGTCATAAATAAATAAATAAAAAGATCCCTTTGCAGCAGTGTTTCCAGTGGCTCCCACACCGAAGTGTCACGAGCCAACTGATGTTAAACAAGAGACAGGTTCCTTCACCATTCTGAGGGCCAGACATCCTGCCCAGTAGGGGCAGGGCTGGTCTTTTTGGAAGCTCTGAGGAGAGTCTTCATGCCTCTTTCCTGACTCCTGAGGGTTCCCTACAGTCCTAAGTGTTCCTTGGGCTTGTGGGTACCTGGCTCCAAGCTCTCCATCTGATGTACAGGACGAGTCCCCCGAACCAAAGAGCCGCCGTCTTTCATACTCCTGAGACTGTGCACGAAATTCCTGAGACTCATCACAGCTGGGCCTGTTTGCTGTTTATCTTCACTCACAGAAGGAGTCTGGGGAGGACCTGGATACAGTGGGGTCCGGGTGGGAGACCCTCATCTGAGTATCCAGCCATCCCTCTCAACCAGTTGTATGCACTTCTGCCCTGGTTGCATGTGACCTGGGAAGAGAGGCTAGAGCATGCAGGTGGGGAAGGGTCAGGGGAGGAGGGGCCACTACACAGCCCTGGGAAAACCATCACCCCTGCTGGATGCATACCTTGCAGTGTGATGCCCCCGCAGTAACCCCTCACCGGTTGCTCTGTGAGGGAGCCTAATGAACTCCTTGCTTCCCCTGGGTGAAGTTGGGACCTTAGGAGGAGGGGCAGATGTTTACTTCTCCCCCAGGGAATGAATCTTAACACCTGTGCCCATCTTCACATCCCTCCCCCTTTTGACTTTGAGTCTTCTTTCTTCAGGGACACTTGTCATTTGGATTTAGGTCTTTTTTTAAGGCTGGCATAGTTTCATCCCAACATCCCTTAGTTTTAAACTGTCAACTTGACACACGACCTTGAATCACCTGGAAAGAGTGTCTCAGTGAGACTGTCTAGATCAGATAGATCTGTGGGCATGTCTGGGGCGAGGATGGGGCTTAGGGAGTATCTGAATTTATGTGAGCAAACTAGCCTGAAAGGGGGAGGCACCATGTGGTGGTTTGAAAGAAAATGGCCCCCAAAAGGAGTGGCGCTGTTAGGAGGCTTTGTTGGAGTAGGTGTGGTCTTGCTGGAAGAAGTGTGTCACTGTGCAGGTAGGCTTTGAGGGCTCATATACATTCAAGCCACACCCAGTGAGAAAGTTTACTTTCTGTTGCCTGCAAGGTGTAGGACTCTCAGCTACTTCTCCAGCGCCATGTCTGCCTGCATGCCGCCATACTCCCAGCCGCCATGATGGTGATGGACTAAACCTCTAAAACTGTAAGCTGCCAGCCACCTCAGTTAAATGTTTTCCTTTATAAGAGTTGCCATGGTGATGCTGTCTCTTCACAGCAATAGAAAGCCTAACTAAGTCACATCAGTCCCCGAGTTTGGGTCCTGGGCTGTCTAAGAGCAGGGGAAGCGAGCTGAGCACTAGGCATGCATGCATGCTCTTCAGTCTGCCAGGGAGTGTGGATGTCATGTGACCAGCTGCTTCAAGTTCCTGCCTCCTTCACTTCCCCACAAGAGTGATCCCGGAACCTGGAACCATGAGCGGAAACAAACCTTTCTCCACTTAAGTGGCTTTTCGTCCTGGTGTTTTTTTCACAGCAACAGAAATGAAATCAAGACACTTAACTTACCCCCATCTTCCAAGAACCTTTCTCCAAATAGCTTCACGCTCGTGGGCCAGATGGGCGCAGGAGGCTGCAATTCAACCTCTTACACACACTGCACATCATCCTTGGTGCCAGCTATTCATGCAGCGTGGCGGTGGCTCCTGGGAGAGCTGAGTCCATATGGCAGTTTGACTTTCCCTGTGGTCAAGGGGTTTCCACAGACTCCCAGGGGCAGGACCTACCTCTTCTACAATATGTCAGTGCCCTGCCTTTTCATCCTGCCATCTGGATCCAATTCATAAATCAGAATTGGAGATGTTGATGCCGGCTTTAGGAACTGGGCAGAGAATCGGCTGAAAGGTAAAGGCTACTCCGATTACAGCACTGCCCACGCTCTTATTTCACACCTCCTCCCTCACGACCCTAAGGACTGTGGCTGGTGTGGGGCCCACCAAGCCCCATATGGAATCCCAGGGGCGGCTACACCTGTCTTCACAGCCCCCAAAACCGCAGGCCACAGTGACATTCTGATGTTGTTCTAAGATGCCAAGGCAGGAAGTCCTGGTGCCAAGGAAGATGGGAGGGGCTGCCAGCGCCCCAGGTCTTACAAACACGGAATTCGTCTCCAACCCAGACTCCAACTGTGGGTGATCACCATGGCAGAGCTTCTTAAGAAGCCCTTCACTGTGTCCCTAGGGCCCACTAACCAGATGTCCTGTGGCCTGCACCTACAAACCTACGCCTTGACACCTAGGCATGGCCGTGCTGACCCAGAGGGGCAGGAGGAAAAAGAGGAAGGTAATTTACCCTCTCCATGTGTCTTGACTTTTGTCCATTTTATTTTCATGGTGCTGGGCCTAGAACCCATGCGTGGCCATGGAGGCCCTGCCCAGCCCTGTCCTGTGTATTTTAACAGTGTCATTTACCAAATCATTTAAAGTGATTGAGAAAACACTGAAAAAAGAGAAATTCAGGTGACTAAAACATTCTAAAAGGTTTCTAATCTACTTGTCAGTATGGTAGGTCTGACACAGAGGAGTCAGGAATGGGGATTTAGTGGGCTAAAGACAGCTCACCATAAATTATAATCAGGGTCTTGGACCTGCAACATTCAAACCTCTCCAAAGGAAATTTTCATGAAATTTCAGTCAGTCAGTCGTCAGTCAGCCTCTGCAGACTCAGCTTCTTTCCAGGAATTCTCCTTTGTAACAGATCACGGTCAAAGACAAACCATCTCCCACAGAGCAGGACTGCCCTCCCACAGGACCAGACCGCAGCTGGCAAAGCTTCTCTTCACTGTCTTCCTGGCTGAATTTAGAACCACCTGTGAGACTGGGGCCCAGCTCTGGGTATGTGAGAGTTTTTTCCAGGGAAAAACTAACTAAGATGCCACATGGAACCAGAGTCGAAGGGAAAAGCCAAGTACCACAGGCTTTCCCTCTCCCTCCCCATCTCTCTTTCTTCTCCCTCGCCACCACGCTGAGGTCCTCTGCTCCACCATACCCTCCACACAGTCAGTCCTGTCTTCCGGTCAGTTGTTTCTGTCAGGTTTGAGCACAGTGATACAAAAAGCCATATACTGCATAGCCGCTTGCTGGCCAGAGCCCTGGTATCCGGGCACAGGGGCAAAGAGAGCTTGGGCAGGGAAATCGGAGCCATTCACTCATGCTCAAAGATCTCCGTGCCATGCCCTGGGGTTCCACACTCCATTACTGCTCTGACCTCAGTCTTGTTGGCGTTTGCACTGGACAATTCTCTGTGTGTGCCTGTCCTGTGCACTGGAGCACCATGACCAGCACTCCATCCAGGAGTGCCCCTCCCAGCTGTGACAACTGACACGTCCCTGATCTCACCACGTGACCTAGCAGTGCTTTGTCTCTTCCAGCCTCCCAGCCTTGGCTCAGCCACACCACCCTGGTGGCTAAGAGCCCTTCTGAACTGCCCCTTCACTCCTTAGGTGCGTGACCAGTGGGTTTCATTTTTTTCCCCTTTTCCTGTGTATGTATAAACTCTCCTCAATCACAACTATTGCCATGGCAACGCCAGCATCTCCCCAGGGCTTCATTCTCCTCCTTCCATGCTGACACTGGTAATGATCTTAGCCATTGAGATGCCACTACGCCCGTGTTTACCCACATCCCATTGTTCTAGCAGGGAGATCCTCCTGCCCGGCTCCTGTAAATGACAGCCCACTCCAGTCCACACGGAGGACCAGTTTCCTGGTCAAGGTTTTCATAGACCATCAGTCAAGATTCTCACAGGACACAAAGCTCAAACTAAAACAATTGAGGTGTGCTATGTGGGAAAGGGCTGTGATGAAGGCATAAGCAGGGATCAGGGCTGCCCAGAGGACAGTGTGGTCACCAGGGGTCAAGCATAGTGGATCTGGGAACACCAGGGTAAAAGGGGCCAGAGCTTGAGTGTTTTAACAAGCTCTGAAAGCATCCAGTCCCAAACAGGAGACCCTTGAACAGTGACCCTTGGTCTCTAGCCAGAAGTAACTTCCTGAAGATTTAGTCTCCACCCCCATCTCTTAGCTCCTAATGGAGCTCCTCACTGGCTGAGTCCAATCATGGTATAGTGTGCCTGTGTGGGTCAGTCTCAGAGTATACAGAGAAGAAAGAAAATGAGCTTGGAAGCATCTGAGCATGCGCTGTGTTCCTGGGGCCCTGATGTGGACTATCACACTGTAGTTTCCACACAGTGGCAATGTCCTGTCACCAACTCTCAGTGTTTCTCTCTGTGGCAACACTCTGCCTTGTGTGAAGCTGGCTCCTGACTCTGGCCAGATGTCACCTCCTCAGAAGTAGTGGTCTTTAACCCTTAAAAGGGATGCCTCATCCAGGAATCTTGGGCCCCTAAAACCTGAAACCTGCCTCATAGTAAGTACTCAGTGTGTGCGGGTGTGCCTGCCTATCATTGGACTTCTGTGAGTGAAGGCACTGCCATTTACCTGACACAGGCCAAACATCTTTATTTTCTCAGTCATCCACACATACATGTATGCATCTAGGCATCCATCCCGGTATCCATTTATCCATTTTTAGACACACAGATCTAAGCACTCATGCATGCATCCCTTCAGCATCCACATATCACCCATCCACACCTATACTCATGGCTCTATCTACCTATTTATCCATCAGCTATCCATCCACCCACCTACCTGTCCTCAACACCAGCATCATTCCAAACAAGCCTATGACATAAACATCAGCCTTAACTTTATCCCCTCCCCTGGCTTCTTCACTGCATTCTGGTTGCATGCAAAAGTATGCCACATGCTACTGAGACGGAACTGCAGGCAGGGATAACCTTGCTTTTCTTAAAAAGCAACACAGGCCATCTGTGATGGTTAGCTTTTTGCCAACTTGACACAAGCCAAGGTCATCTGAGAAGAGAAAGATTGAGAAAATACCTCCATCAGATTGGCCTGTGAGAGGGCACAGCCCACTGTGAGTGGTGCCACGCCTAGGCAGGTGGTCATGAGGTATAATAAGAAATCAGGCTGAGAGCAGTGTGAAGAAGCAGTGAGACCCGCCCTTCCCCCCACCCCACGGACCAAACCCGAGCACTGCTGCATCCCACGTTCAGGCCGAGGTCCTCCGATGCCGCCATGCCCAAAAGAAAGGCTGAAGGGGATACTAAAGGAGATAAAGCCAAGGTCTTCCAAAGCCAGAGCCCAAGCTGGAAAAGGCCCCTGCAGAGAACGGAGAGAAGGTCCCCAAGGGGAAGAAGGAGAAGGCCGATGCTGGGAAGGATGCGAATAATCCTGCAGAGACCGGAGACGCCAAAACAGACCAGGCACAGAAAACTGACGGTGCTAGAGATGCCAAGTGAGATGTGTGCATTTTTGATAACTGTGTACTTCTGGTGACTGCACAGTTTGAAATACTATTTTTTATCAAGTTTTATAAAAATGCAGAATTTTGTTTTACTTTTTTTTTAAGCTATGTTGCTAGCACACAGAACACTTCATTTTTTTGGGGGGGTGGGGTGGGGAAGGAACATGTGTCATTAACAAAATGTCTCCCAAGCTGGATTGGTGATGGTTGGAAAACATCTTTCCCTGATAATTTTCAAAGACTCCTCTTGGCTCTCAGGAGAGACATCCTGGTGTTGACATATGTGGCCACCATGGCACACAATGCCCTGTGTGAGAAACTCTAAATTCATTTTTATATCCTCCTCCCCCTGCACCATCAACATAGACTTAACTCCCTTCAAACCAGAGACCTGTTGGAACCCGACCCCCACAATTGGTTTTGCCGGTCTCTCAGGCAATCTGGACTTTGCAGTGGTATCATTGTGCCCTCAAAAGAGCAGCGGTTCCTTTTATAAAAGATTGTGGATCTTCAGATTGATAATCCTGCCGTGTTCGTTTGGTCTCCTGAAAGTCAGGGTCGGCTTGTGAAAAGTTGTTAAACAACATCCTCAGTGTGAACTGTCAGCCCTCACTCTAAGCTCTCCCCCTTTTCAAAGCATCGAATGAAGACTCATCAGGTTTTACAATTGCTTTCTGATTTTGGTAGTCTATACAAGAGGGGAGTTTGGAAGTTCTTGTATACTGTTAATGACTGTCTGCCCATGTCCTGCCTGAAAAACCATGATTGTTTATGGAAAGTATCTTTAATAAAACTGGATACAGTTTGGCTTAGAAAAAAAAGAAATCAGGCTGAGCAAACCATAGAGAGCAAGCCTGTAAGCAGCCTTCCTCCATGGTCTGGGCTTCAGTTCCTGCCCTGACGTCTCTGAATGATGGATTGTGACTTGGGAGTGTCATGGCATTTATCACAGCACCAGAGAGCAAATTAGGGCAACATCTCAACTCCACTTCAAAAACAACTGCCAGGGTAGAGTGGACATTTCACACTCAGGAGGCAGAGGTGCTGTGTGGTTACAGCCATGCTTCTCGTTTGCCCCATCAGTTAAAGCAGAATGCAGAGCGTCTTGAAGCATGCACCCTGATGTTAAAAAGCAAAATGCCTTGGAGTGGGCACCCTGATGTCATTTCGGTTATTTAGGAACAGCACAGTTTTTGCTTCCTAAGTAGCTTTAACAACTACACAATAAAACTGCAGAACCTCAAGTCAGTTGTGTAGAGCTTTAAATGCAATCAAATACCCAGTTTGGTACTCCAAAGTGACAGGTCCTCAATCTGCCTGAAGCAAGGCTGTTTCCCTACTCCATGATAGCAGCTGCTCTGCCAGGGACCACTGGGTAACATGTTAATCACAACGCTCAAACACCTCAACTCTAAAGCTAAGGAGCTGTTCTAAACAAGCCTGGCCTGCTTCCCAAAGTGCTTCCCCTGATCGGATGCCAGTTCTTATACCATTGTCTTTCCTCGTTAAACCTGGGAAGCGAACAGGAGGCCAGAGCCCAAGGCAGCCTGAAAAACAGAACAGGTTGCTGCCTGCAATGGGAACATGGGTTGTGTGATTTTTTTCCCCCTTGTACACAACTGCACCAACTCACACCTCTGACTATAGAATGTCTTCAAAGAGACACGAGGTACGGCAGGATGGGGGCAGCAACGAGATTACAAGTGTGCTTACACAAAGAAATGGGAAGAGTTTGAGATGGTGGGAGAAGTGCCCATCAGTGCACAGGCCTTCCATGTACCCACACTCACATCCTGCCCTAGAAAGGTGTGATGTTGGGAACACAAAGGCCTTTGGGCCCACAGATCATTAGGAAAACCATGAATGTTAAACACACAGGGGTTTCTTCTCAATGGAGGAGATAAAATACCTGTATCCCCACCCAGAAGGCTGGAAGTGGATTTTGTTAATAACCTGCTGACCTTTGTGCTCTCTGTGGAGGCAGACCTCACTCACCTTTTTCTATAGATGCAGACCTTGCCCAAATCCCCTAGAATGATTATCCCGGACTCTTCCCTCCCTAGACTGTTACCCATCCTCAGGGGAGATGTCACATGTACTTTCTGGTCTGCTGACCTCTGTGCTGTTTTAGTCAGAGACCACACTAGATTCTAGGCCTTTAGCCATAGAACCTACCCTCGTGGTCACATGGACTTTGTAAAGGAGTTTCTATGTAGTCGTACCTTAAGCTTTATGATGTACCTGGAATTGGAATGATTGTTGCCTGGGAACCTTTTCCCAAATTGTCCTGTGTCTTAAATATGCTGACAATGAACCACCTGGCATTAGATCCAGGTTGACAAAGTCCATCTGAATTGGGTTTTCATTCTCATCTCTTTGAGGGTTCACTTCCTTTACCTGGATATCTGCAGGGTCCCCCTCAGTGTGAGGTTATCAACTGTCAGTCAGTCTGAGTGCCCAGAGAGAATTGGTTAAGAGCACTTACTGCTCTTGCAGAGGGCCTGGGTTCAGTTCCCAGCACCCACATGCACAGCCCCTCACAACCATGTGTAACATAGTTCCAGGGGGCACAACACTCTCTTTTGTCTTCTAAGAGCTCCTATACATGCTGCACACATAAACTCAGCAAAGTATACACACACACACACACACACACACACACACACACACACACACACACACATATATATATAATTTTTAAAAATCAAGGGAAGCTTTAGAGAAGGACTAAGGAAGCCCCAAAAGTTGGGGGAATAAAAAGTCCAAAGCATTAGGAAAGCATTCTGAGAAAAGAAAGAAAAAAGGAAAAGCAGGCAGAACACACACACACACACACACACACACACACACAAATGCATGCATGCATGCATGCATGCAAATGTATTCTGTAAGCTGCTGCCCTGGGGACAGGAATTCTCAGAAGGAAAAGCTCAGTGTCCCATTAAAGGAATAATTATTCTGCCCACCTTATGGTGAGTCCACCTTTCTAGGGATGGTCTTTGTCTTAGTTAGGATTTCTATTGCTGTGAAGAGACACCATGACCACAGCAACTCTTGTAAAGGAAAACATTTCATTGTGATGGCTACAGTTTTAGAAGTTTAGTTCACTGTTGTCTTGGCGGGACATGGCGGTATGCAGGCAGACGTAGTGCTGAAGAAGGAGCTGAGACTTCTACATTTTGTTTTGTTGTTTTTGTTTTTTGAGGAAAGGTTTCTTTGTGCAGCCCTGGCTGTTCTGGGATTCGCTCTGTAGACCAGGCTGACCTTGAACTCACAGAGATCCACCTGCCTCTGCCTCGGAAGTGCTGGGATTAAAGGTATGCACCACCATTGCTGGTAAGAGAAAGTCCTATATCTTGATCCACAGGCAGTAAGAAATGAACTATGTCACTGGACATAGCCTGAGCATAGACCTCAAAGCCCACCCCACAGTGACACACTTCCTCCAACAAGGCCACACCCACTTCAACAAAGCCACACCTCCTTATGGTGCCACTCCCTATGAGGGCCATTTTCTTTTGAACCACCGCCATCTTGAAGCCAAAATGATTAAACCAGCTCACCTAGGATGCTCGCCTCTGCCTGGGGCCAGAGGTTCTGTCCTCACAGCCAGGAAGGAGCTTTTCCCACTCCCAACACTGGCTCCCTTTCCACTCCTTAATTCAGCTTCCTCCTGGCCTCTGCTCCTGTGCTGAGGAGGCCAGCTCTCCCCTCCACCATCACAGTAGCTCAAACCTCTGGATCCCTAGGGACACACTAGGCCTTAGTCAATCCTGTGTGCCCGGGTGTTCAATTTTATTATTAGTCAGGATGCACAAAGGAAGGAAAGTGTGGGGTGTTTACCCACCACAGTTCCCCAGAGTTTTCTTGAGTGCGAGCAGCAGGAAATATTAGATAGAAGGATTTATATTGCGGAGATAATCAGATAGAAAATAAAGGATAGCCTCGAGAGGGCCTGGAACCTTTTCCAACGGGCCCTGACTGTCTCTGTCCCAGGGTATTTATAGAGACGCCAAGGGGTGGAGCAAAAGACCTCCCCCAGCACAGCCAAGTGCAGACCATCTCAGACACCTGCACTCAGGCCCGTGGTCCTAATCATCCTTTCTATGTGGACCTGCTGAGTAAAGCCCACGAGGAACCTGAAAACGGGCTCCCACAGGAGAGAACATATAAATGTGTCCTTTAGTAATGCACAGAGAAGTTTTTGTAGAGGGACGTTTCTCTGTGTCCCACCCAGCTCTGCAGTCCCACAGCCATTTATAAAATAATCACTCGAGGCTTGTATTAATTTCAAACTGTATGGCCTATGGCTTCGGCTTCTCACTAGCTAGCTCTTTCATCTTAACCCATTCCTATTAATTTATATGTTGCCATGTGGCGGTGGCATTACTGGTCTGCTGGCATCTTGTTGCTTCTTTGGCAGCAACTGGCATCTCCTCCTCCCCCCTGGCTCTGCCCTTCTTCTCTCTGTATCTCTGCTTGGATTTACCACCTAGCTGTAAACTTTCTTGCCATAGACCAAAACAGCTTTATTTATTATCCAATGGGAACCACACATATTCACAGCATACAGAAAGAAAACCCACAGCAAGTTTTAAATATTTTCATTAATTCTTTGAGAATTTCATATAATGCATTTTGATCGTATTCAGTCCCCTGCCTCCTCCCAATTCCACTCCAACCTCTTTACTCACCAAACTTCATGTTCTTTTTTTTTTTTTTTCTTTACCCCATTGAGTCCAATTTGTGCAGCCCAAATACTCTTGGGTGTGGTGTAGCTAGAGTTTTCCTGCCTTGCCCACAGTCAGGACAAATCTCTGTCACCCACCAGTCCCATAGCTGCTCAGACCCAACCAAGTAAACACAGAGACTTATATTGCTTACAAACTGTATGGCCGTGGCAGGCTTCTTGCTAACTGTTCTTATAGCTTAAATTAATCCATTTCTATAAATCTATACCTTGCCACATGGCTGGTGGCTTACTGGCATCTTCACATGCTGCTGGTCATGGCAGTGGCTGCAGTGTCTCTCTGCCTCAGCCTTCTGCTTCCCAGAATTCTCCTCTCTCCTTGTCCCACATACTTCCTGCCTGGTCACTGGCCATCAGTGTTTTATTTATATAGAACGATATCCACAACAGTGTGGAGCCTGCCCTGGAGTGGGTCAGCCTGCCAGGGGTCACACCTTTTAAAAAAAACTGACTTTCCTAGCAGCTAGAAAGCTCCTCAGCTAGGGATGGGTCTTCTCTTTGTGCCCACCTCCTCTCTTCATGATGGGATTTTGTCTGGTTTGAGCTTGCACAGGCCTTGTGCATACTGTCACAATCACTGTGGGTTCACATGCACAACTGCCCTGTTGTGAGTTTGGTTTTTGTTGGTGGGTTTTGTTTTTGTTTTTGTTTTCAAGATAGAGTTTCTCTGTGTAGCCCTGGCTGTCCTGGAACTTGCTCTGCAGACCAGGTTGGCTCCAAACTCAGAGATCCACATACCTCTGCCTCCCGAGTGTTGGGATTAAAGGCACATAACATGCCGCCCAGTGTGTGTGTTTTTAGGTGGCTGTGGTGGTTAATTTTGATTGTTAACTTGATTGGATTAAGGAATGCCAAGGGTGCTAGTGAGCCATACTTCAGGGCATGTTCAGAGAGGATTAGCTGAATAAGTATTTAAGACCCACCAGCATGTGAGCAGCGTGGTCCCATGACTAAATAAAAAGGGGAAATACAGACAGCCAACTGAGCCCCAGGACTCGTCTCTCTCTGCTTCCAGATGCACCCAGAGCAAGCGGCTTCCCCCCAGCACAGGCGGGACAGACTGTCTCCCTGAGTCACAAACCAACGTAAACCCTTTTGTGGTGGTATTGTGTTCCCCAAAATATTGTGTACTCTAATAAATTTATCTGGGGTCAGAGAACAGACAGCCACTAAATACAAAGGCTAGAAAATGGTGGCACTCACACCTTTAATCCTAGCATTCCAGAGATAGAAATCCCTCTGGATCTCTGTGAGTTCAAGGCCACATTGGAAATAGCCAAGCATGGTGACACACACCTTTAATCCCAGAAAACCAGACTTTAATCCCAGGGAGTGGTGGTAGAAAGCAGAAAGATATATAAGGCGTGAGGACCAGAAACTAGAGGTATTTGGCTGGTTAAGCATTTGGCTAGTTAAGCATTCAGGCTTTTGAGCAGCAATTCAGCTGAGAGCCATTGGGATGAGGACTCAGAAGCCTCCAGTCTGAGGAGACAAGACCAGCTGAGGATCCAGCGAGGTAAGATAGCTGTGGCTTGTTCTGTCTCTCTGACCTTCCAGTATTCACCCCAATAACTGGCCTCGGGTTTGATTTTATCAATAAGAACTTTTAAGATTCCTGCTACACCCTTTCTCACCTAAGTTGCTTCAGAGCTGGTATTCTGTCAAGGCAATGAGGAAAAAAACGAATACAGTGGTAGTCTACCAATCAGCCTTCACCAAAAGATGTCCTGCCCAGTTCTCACCAGTGCCGGGCAGGCTCATTGTACTGCCTCCGGTGCATTGCCCCCTCCCCAGAACATCTCTGAACTCTGCTTTCCCTGAGAGAGATTTCTGATGAGAAATGACATTTCTCAAATAGGGAAGGAGCGTAAAACCATCACACGGTAGGTGCAGTGTTCCTGTCTCATACAGAGGTGCACCCGACCACAAAGGATGGACCTATTCCTTCTCTCCCCACCCCCTCCACCAAATGGATTGTGTAACCAGAGGCCTGGCACTCTGAGGCAGGTGACACAGACCTAATAAATCCTTGATGATCACCAACGCTATCTCTAGGCTAGAGGCACTAGGCTAGATCTGTGGATAGACATGAAGGAAGGAACACCACCTTACACTGACCTCCGAATTCTACATGCATGCACAAACACACACTCACACACCACACACACACACACACACACACACACACACACACACACACACACACACACACCTGCCATGTGGCAATTTCCTCTGATTTGAAATATTCCATCCCTGGGAGAAGCTTGTTAAAATTCAGAAAGTAGACAACTCACAAGTATCAGGAAGTCCCCAAAACTCACCAGATTCATAAGGTCCCTCCTTCCCCTAACTTATCTAAGCAGTAAGAACTACTGAGGGGAGGAAACTCTCTGAGCATAAAGCTGCCTGCAAGTTGTTCAGGAAACTCTAGGGGTGCATGGAGTCATCACCTATGATTGAATGGACTTTGGTGATGGAACTGCATTTGAGTTACCTATGCTCCTGTAAGTCACTCCCAAACACTTACTGATTCACTAAGTTGGACTTTGGTTGTATCCTTACTTTGGTTCATCATCAGTTTCCTGTCTGGGATGAGGAGATGTTTGTTCACAGAAAGGAAAAGAAAAGTGAAGTGCATTGTTGTAGACTCATCAAAGAGGCTTGGAGCCAACTGAAGAGCCACCCAACAGTAAAGAGTGAAACAAACAGCAACAAAGTAAAAGAGGTAGAATCAGATTTTAAGCTCAAAGTATAAGATAAGTTCCCACAAAGCCATGATGATATAATCAGAGGCTGAAGAGACACACAGAAGGAGAGACGCCAGTTCCCATGCAGAAAAGTCAGATTTATGCCAGCACACTGTGCTCAGGAGTGGGGCATGATCTGCACATAGTTGTTTCTTTCCAGGAAGGACTAAAAGAAGAAGAAGAAAAAGAAGATAAGGAGGAGGAGGAGGGAGGAGGGAGAAGGGAGGAGGAGGAGGAAGTCTGCAGGGAGAAACTTGACAAACATTTCCCCAGCCAGCTGATCAAGGTCAGGGCCAAGATCCCTATGCTCAGCCTCGCCTTTGGTACAGCATGAGGGACCTGTGCGTTATCTCATCCCTAGCCTTGTAACCCCAGGCTGCTCAGGAGCAAAGGCACCAGACAGAACCCAATTAAGAGACAGTCTACAAAAGGGCTGCCTGGGCCTCCTTAGAGATGTCAAGGTCATCACACACAGGGAGAGGCTGAGAAGCTGCCACAGCTGAGAGGAGACATGAGAAGTGCCACCCTGGATCGAGGGGCACAACATGGACAAGGCAAACGCAAGGAGCCTGAATAAAACATGGGCTCTCGTTAGTGCTAATGTATCGATGTTGGCTCATTAATTTAACAAATGTACCCTGCTATTCTAAGATGTTAGCAGTCAAGATAATCGCTCTGGGACATCTGGGAACTGTGTGTTCTAGCTTAGCCATTTTTCTATAAGTCTAAAATAGTTCCAGCATAAAAATTCTATTTAAAAATATAATTAACAAAGCAACCTGTGACTCATGGTTATGACATTAAAATGTGGCCCACTGTACCCAGTCACTCCCCCAGGACATTTCTCATAGATTTTTCAGAAAGTTCCTCTCTGTTGCGTGACCCAACTGACCAGATGTGAGGCAGGACAGTCAGCCAGTGGACTGTAATGCTGGCCACATGGGAAAACCCAGAGGCTGGAAAGGAAGGTACAGACATACAGACAGACACAGTATGCCCTTGGGTCCTACTGCATCTAGAGCCGGTTCACCTTTGGCCTTTTTAAAAGCAAGGCGGCTTTTTGTACTGTGCACGTATTTATAAAGTTGGGGTGTTGGCTGCTGGTGATGGCATTCACCTACACCACAGATGAAGCAGAGTTCAGCTGGTCCTCTGATTTAAGAAAGAAATTTGGGGACCACATAAGCATACCATCGAATCAGTTGAAGTACGCCCAGGAACCTTCCAGAGGAGTGGTTCCAACCTATTTTCTTTCAAAGCACCAATCTTCCCTGCAAGCAGCAGCTGAACATGCTAGGTCTTTGTCCTTGTTCTGCGCATGGCTGAAGAACGATGGACCCTCAGATGGCCCTTTAAATGGTTACCCGCTGGCCAGTACAGTCCCTCCTGCCATGGGTTTTGAGGAGGACAGGTGATCTCTATTTCAGGGACAGTAGGGCCTACACCTCGCTGAGCTTCCCAGAGCAACTCCTGTACAAATATCACGGGTCTCCAGGGAGACAGCCTTGGGAAGATGGCTGTTTTACACATGGCTTCCCAGCCTTCACTGGCTGCCGGTCATCAGCCTGCTCCCTGGCTAGTTGGCAGCAGATTTGGTTGAGGAGGTACCCCATGCCCCTGGAGACACTCAGTAAAGATCATCCTGTGTCCCCGCAGGATGTGGAAGCCTCTGAGGCAGGAGAGCAGCTGAGATCTCCAGGAGCAGTTTTCTTGTCATTCACTTGCTCTAAAGGAGGTTCTTCAGCAATCTTTAAACCTGTGCTCCGAGGGGAAACTGCACACACCATGGCAACAGTGACTGAGTGCTTTTGTAGGGAAACAGTATCCCAGGACTGCACGGGGCAGGAAGGGAAGGGCCCGCATGGACCCATCACTGTGTGACAGCCTTCGTGAACCTTTCAAGTCCTTCAGAGACTGTGGTCCCACTGTACAGACAAGAATACTGAGGCTCAGGGTTGTGGAGCTATTTATTCAATGCCACTCAGCAGGTGAGCACTGGATTCAGATCCTGCCCCAACCTGTTCCTAAGTCTGCTGGCCCTAAGACGTTTTCCAATTATACATCTGATAGAGGGTTGGTATCTATAATATATAAAGAACTTTACAAAACTAGACATCGAGAAAACAAATAATCTAATTAAAAAATGGGTACAGAACTAAACAGAGAGTTCTCAAAGGATGAAACCCAAATGGCTGAGAAACACTTGAAGAAATGTTCAACATCCTTAGTCATCGTGGAAATGAAAAATTAAAACTACTTGGAGAATTTCTTACCCCAGTCAGAATGGCCAAGATGAATAAAGCAAATGACAGCTCATGCTGGCAAGGATGTGGAGTTAAGGAAACATTTATTCATTGCTGGTGGGAGTGAAAACTTGTACAGCCACTATGGAAATCAGTGTGGCAGTTCCTCAGGAAGCCGGAAATCGATCTACCTCAAAATCCAGCTGTATCACTCTTGAGCATGTACCCAAAGGACTCTACATCCTACTACAGAAACACTTGCTCATCCATGTTCATTGCTGCTCTATTCATAATAGCCAGATATTGGAAACAGCCTACATGTTCATCATCTGATAAATGCTAATGAAAATGTGGTACATTTACACAATGGAATATTATCCATCTGTTAAAAAATGAAATTATAAAAATTGTTGATAAATGGGTGGATCTAGGAAAAAAATCATCCTGAGTGAGGTAACCCAGATCACAAAAGATAAATATTATATGTTTTCTCTTATATATAGACATTAGCCTTTAAGCTTTCAATGTGTGTGCTACAATCCAAATAACCACAGAAGTTACATTCTCAGTAAGGGACGGGTGGGGAGGAGAGGATCTCCCAAGGAAGAGGAAATAGGATATAGTGCTCTGGAGAGAGAAAGGGGAAAATAGAAAAGAGGGATTAAATAGAGAGGGAGATGGGAGAGAAGGGGAAAGGGAGGACTGTGGGGAAGGAAAACTAACACGAAAGGCGACTTAAAAAATCACACGGAAACATGCTACTGCAAACGCTTCCTAAAATATGTACATAGACCAGGATCTAAATGAAATCACACATAATAGGAGAGGCGATGCCCCAATAAGACATCTTATCCCACCAAGTAAAACCTCCAGTGCCAGGAATGGGTTGCATCTTGATGAGTCATTGACCCAAAGGGTCCCAAGGCCCACCCACCTCCCACACACCTTGAAACATCACAGACTACTGCCAAGTCTATTGGTCGCTCTCAACACCCTGATGGGAAGGCCCTAATTGCTGAAGACAATACTTACGTCACCAAACATGGAGAAGTCAAGCAGAACTAGAAGCTTCACCCCTACTGACTAGTGTTCGTGGTACTGGAAGGTACTCTTCATGCTAGTGGAGGAGAAAGTTAATCATCAGTATCACCCAGCAACAATAATGACCTGCCTGCAGGATATATTGGTGCAGTGGTGGTACAAATGTTATGGGAGTAACCAACCACTTTTTTTAAAAAATTGAACTTGAGGCCCACTCCATGAGATGGAGCCCATACCTAACACTGCCAAGGTGGCCAAGAACCTGAGACTAGATTGGTCATGGGCAGAAAACCCAGTGTTATTCTGCTAAAGGGACATAGCAATAAAATGACTCCTAACGACATATTGCTATACCCATGGATCGGTGTCTTGCTCAACCCATATCAGAGAAGCTTCTTCTTGAGGTATATGAGAGTTAACATAGAGACCATGTACAGAGAACGAGAGACTTGGTAGAACCCAGTCCTAAATGGGATTTCTTCATCCAACCCCTCCCCTCCGGGCATCTATGCAGAAGAGGAGATGGAAAGATTGTAGGAGCCAGTGGTGGGTGATAGAAGACTCCAAGGAAGCAGTGTCTTCCAGACACAACAGAGCTGACACATAGATGAACTCACAGAGACTCTGGCAGCCTGCACGAGACCTGCACAGGTTCGAGCCAGATGGGGTATCAGCACTGAGATGGAGAAGTGGACATGAGCTACCACCCCTAACCAAGAAACTATCTGCCATTAGGACCGCTGGCAACAGGAACATCAGCCTTCTCCAATAGAGTCTACACTGGCCCCATGCTCAGAAGTAGCTGGCCGACACAAAATGAACTCAATAGTTGTCCTCTGCCTATTGTATACAGTGGTAGAGTTCCATGCAGGCACCTGTCACGTATATATGAGCCTGGGGTAGGTGAACATGCTCTCAGCCCTGGAGGGTATCATCCAAGACTCACATCAGGGACTACAGAACAGAAACAACTTTAAATTTATCATGTTTTTTTCTCCTATGTATACACAACAAATATTAACTTAATTAGGACCAGGAAGAGATTCACACCAAGTAATAACAAAATAAAATAATTATAGCAGGCTGGAGAGATGGCTCAGAGGTTAAGAGCACTGGCTGCTTTTCCAGAGGTCCTGAGTTCAATTCCCAGCAACCACATGGTGGCTCACAACCATCGGTACTAAGATCTGGTGCCCTCTTCTGGCCTGCAGGAAGACATACAGGCAGAACACCGTATACATAATAAATAAGTCTTAATAAAATAATTATAGCAATGGACCATAATAAAAGTTATTCTAAACTTCATAAACTTGTGAATCACACATTTCTGGAAATCTCCATTTAAAATTTTCGGACTGTGGCTTACCAGGGGTCTCTGGAATCATGGAAAGTGACAGTGCTAACAGAGGTGACCTTGCCTGCTCCTTGCTCACCTCTCTTGCCTGCCTGCCAGTTCTGTGTCTTTGCCTGGCTGGTTCCTGCCCCTGGCCCTCTCTGCCAACATTTGCTATTGTCTGGATGGGGCAGGCCCAGGCCTTGCTGGGCCTGTCATCCACCTTCAAGACAGCCCTATTAGCACACTTCAGAGTTCCCTTCACTGGGACCAGAGGAAGGGAGGGACCCAAAGGAGAGGTCCACAGATGATATGGCTTCTGGGCGAAAGGTCAGCAGAGGGGGGAGACAGTTCCTTGGGGTGCACCTCAGTGGTTTTGGTCATGGCTTGGTGATGGAAGACACCCAATGGGGATGGGCCACTGATAGTCTGTCTGCTCAGGGGACTTGCTGTGTAGGCCTGGGGAACCCCTGTGCTGCATGGCTCTCACTCCCTAAAGACTAGCATGAGCAAATAGCAGCAACTCTCAAGAGAGAGAGAGAGAGAGAGAGAGAGAGAGAGAGAGAGAGAGAGAGAAGGGAGCTGTGACTACAATCTGTGTCTTCCATCATCCTGTAGCCTGCCAAGTACAATCCTTCTTCCCACCCTGGCAGATGAGCATTTGGCTTCTTTGATTGTTTTGGGGGAAGTGAGGGATGAAGCCAGCAGACAGCTTCTGCTGGGAGGGGTCAGAGGCTCTGCCTTATGATTGGCACAAACTCCTGGGGGACCCTGGGAGGGCCAGGGACCCCATCAGGATGCCTTCAGAACCCATGGATAGGATTAGAAATGAATCATGTATGTCCAAGATACATGGCTAAGAGTTTCTTACACTAAAATACATACAACCCGTGGCCCCCAAAACTAGTATTTTGACATTTCCTGGCAGAGTAGAAGCCATCCAGACAAAATAGGCATGGCTTCCTCTTGCAGACGTCAGGTTTAAATTGAAGTGGCAGGAAGCAGTGGTGGCACAGGTCAGTGTAGTTTGAGAGAGTGAGGATTCCAGCCTGCTTTTGTAAATGAGATCACCTGCCTGCTTGTCCCACTGTGATGGCTGACTCAGCACCATGATCAGCCAGGGGCTTCCTCTGGATCCTGGGTTGGCCTTGACACATACTGGGATTTAAGCTGCATACAGAATTGTAGATGGAAGTTTTCCTGTCCCACAGCCACTCTCAAATAAACGCACAGAGGCTTATATTAATTGTAAATGATTGGCCAATAGCTCAGGCTTGTTACTCGCTAACTCTTACACTTAACCCATATTTCTATCTATACTTTGTCACATGACTCATGGCTTCTTACCTCATTTTTTACACATCCTGCTTGCTCAGTGGCTGTCTGGCATCTCTCTCATCTCTCCTGATTCTGCCCTTCCTCCTCCTCCCATCATTCTCTCTGTGTCAGGCTGTCTCACCCAATCTCTTTTTGCCCTACTATCAACCGATTAGCTTTTTATTAACATTGAGCATAATCCACAGCACAGAATCACCTTCAGAAGTAGGATGTTGAGGATGCTAAGAATGGAGCATCCAATGCCACACTTCCCAGAACCAGCCAGAGACCCACACAGGATGGCAGCTTAATGGCTGTCATGCCCCATCATAAGCTACTCCAGAGAGAGTCAGGGTTACCTGCTGCTAATAAAGGCCCTGAGGTGCCTCCAGGCTAGCTGTCAGTCAAGCTCTCTAGTGGAGCCAGTGGCCTGGTCTCAGGCCCGGGGCAGAGAGATCTGTATCATCGCTCTTCTCTATCACTCAGAACACCCTTGACCACTTGCCTTTCCCACTGACAAATGAGGCCTGAGGACCAGGAGGGACTTGGGAAGGATGCCTTATCCCACCCCAGAGATCTGTGAATACCTGGCTATGTAGTGAGTTCTTTTTTTTAAAAAAAAATACATTTTTAAGCATTTGAAACCATAAATTATATTATTTATACCCTTTCTTTCCTGCAGGCAACCCTCCCATGCTCTCTAAAATTCATGGTCTCTTTTTCTTCAGTTGTTAAACACACACACACACACACACACACACACACACACACCACACACATACTCCTAAATGTATAAATACAGCCTGCTCAGTCCATATAATGTTATCTGTATGTGTATTATCTCAGTTGGGCTGACCACTGGGTATTGGAAGGGGGTAACCAATGAGGGGCTTTTTTCTGGGGAAAGGCCATTTCCCCTGCTTCCATCATTCTCCAGTTGCCCTTAGTTCTTTGTCTAGGGCTGACACTTGGAGATCATCCCCCCCCCCACCCTTCCTAGGCGGTGCTTTAATGGATAGTAGAGAATGAAGCCATGGGAGAAAAAGGACAGTCTACTCAAACAGAATGATGTCCTGAGTCAACATGTGAGAGTGGGGGGGGGGGAGAAGGGGGGACAGGAGATAGGGTTGAAGCCAGAAGGGACTACAGGCTAGAGGCCAAGTGAGTTGCCAGAGGAAGAGATGGGAAGTCAGGTGTGCCAAGCCTGGTCACCCTAGGAAGGCACAGGGTGGCAGGGCAGACCCCAACTAAAGGCAGAACCCTGGGAATGTGTTGCATGAGGACCTGTGAGCAAGGGAAGCGAAGGGCCGGAGGAAGGAGTCCCTGACCTGCTTGGTGCTCCCCACACGGACAGGCAGAGCAAGTGTCTGGTTGCAGCTGCAAGGTTCCACAAAGCTGGAAAAGGATGGATTGCTCATCTTGACCCCCAGGGGGCACTAGGCTTCTCTGCATCCACCTGGTTCTGCTCTCTCCCATCAGCCACTTCTAAGGTGGAAGCCAAGGCCTTTTGCTTGATGTTGTGACAAAAATACCTCACTGCACTAAACAGAGATTCTGAATTTTTTTTTTTAAAGGAGATCCCTAACTCTCTAAACTCAAACATTTTGTCTTCCCACCGCAAGCCAGTTCACCTCTACCGGGTCTTTCAAAGCCTAGTGGACTTGGTTGGGCTGGATGAACAGCTGGCCGGATATAGCCTGCTGTGTCCCACAGGCATCCCCGCGTGTCCCAAGCACTCAGCATAATTATTGCCCTTGACATTGCAACGGCAGAGCTGCCAAGTCCATTAGCCAAGTCCATTGAAAATGTGGGTCATTCCTTTCTTTTCTTTTTCAATTTCCTACTCTAAAGGGCACTGCCTTTTAAAGCTGATGAGAAATCCAGAAGGGCTTCAGGACAAGTGGGGCAGGTTTGCTGACTTAAATGTGCACCGTCACATTAGGAACAGATTGTAAAGTTAACAGACGATGGTGCTAAGAAGTATTTGTAAACTATCTAACAGTCCAAGGGCCGCCATCCCCTCAATATAAGGAGTGAGTCAAAATCAGTAGCTTAGGGCCTTTAAGGCAGAGTAATACAGCTAAGTGTATTAATTCACTAGAAAAAAAATGCAAGAGGTCCAGAAACACAAGGCCAGTCTCTGTCTTTCCCAGGTAGGGTAGAAAGGGGGCACTGAGTGCATTTAATTTTGCTGAAAGTGTGTCAAAAGGGACCTGATATTATATGCTCATAGGGTGATGATAAATTTAATCATTTCAGAGGGTAATTTGGTAAAAAAAAAAATTTTTTTTAAAAATTAAGCGTGTCTTCATCCAACACACAGGAAAGTATAAATAGCAGAGCTGTGGGCACAGTCCAGTTGGTAAATGCCTGCCATCAAAGCATGAATTCCTGAGTTTGATACCCGGCATCAAAGCCAGGCATGGTGCTGTGGGCTGTAGTTCCACCACTAGGGAGAAAGAGAGAGAGAGAGAGGAGGATCCGTGGGGCTCGTTGGCCTGTTGGCCCAGCTCCATCGGTGAGCTCCCGGTTCAGTATGAGACCTGTCTTAGACAATAAGGTGGAGACAACTAGGAACATGTGATGTGGATCTCTGGCTACCACACTCACACACACCTCCATATACATGAGTGTACATGAACATATACATATGCCGCATACACATTCACATATGCTCTTGCACACATACAAAGTGTAAAAAATACACATTCGCTTACAAATCTCATTTTCTTTCTTGTTTTAAATTTTTGGCATTTGTTTGTTTATTTTCGTTTTTCAAGACAGGGTTTCTCTGTGTAGCCCTGGCTGCCCTGGAACTTGCTCTGTAGACCAGGCTGGCCTCACACTCTGAGATCTGCCTGCCTCTGACTCCTGAGCTCCGAGATTAAAGACCACAACACCTGGTTTTCAAACTTCTTTTTCTTTTTCTTTTTTTAAAATTTATTTATTATGTATACAGTGTTCTGTCTGCATGTATGCCTGCAGGCCAGAAGAGGGCACCAGATCTCATTATAGATGGTTATGAGCCACCATATGGTTGCTGGGAATTGAACTCAGGACCTCTGGAAGAGCAGTCAGTGCTTTTAACCTCTGAGTCATCTCTCCAGCCCCCACAAATCTCATTTTCAAGACCAATTTTAGGAATAACAACAGGAGCCAGACCTATAATCCCATCACGGACAGGGGACAACTGAGATTTAAGGTCAGCTTGGGCAGCACCCAAGACCGAGATGGAGAAAGAGAGGGAGAGAGAGGAGGAGGAGGAAGAGGAAGAAAGCCAGATGGCAGAAGTAGCACAGGGCATACACACTCACACAAGCGCATCACCATAGCGACGGAATCCAAGTGCCCGGCACCAGGGGACTAGTTGCATAGACAAGACCCACAGGGAGCAACTGAGGCAGGTCCATCTTCTGGCCTGGGAAGGACTTGGTCTTATTTGAAGTGTTTATGGTTGGCCATGATTTGTGGTGATGGAGGCCATAAAGAGCGGTCACTGAGGGTGTAAATCAAGCCCAAGGTTTATACAGGTCTTTCCACACTGCATCACTGTTTAGGGCAAATCAGGTCAAAGAGCGTACCCTTCTCTAGTGCCCTCTGTGTGCATGCAGATGTGTGTACAGGCGTATATATAGACAGCAAATGACAATCTTGAGTATCATACTTTGGGCACTGTCTGCCTTATTGATTCGAAAGTTTTTTATTGGCCTGGATCTCTCTCTCTCTCTCTCTCTCTCTCTCTCTCTCTCTCTCTCTCTCTCTCTCTCTCTCTCTCTCCCTCCCTCCCTCCCCTCCCCCCCATTGGGAGCCACTAGCCTTGAGAAAATGCAGGTGGCTTACCCACACTGGGGAAGCCCTGTAGATTTTCCCCAAATGCTCAAGCCTTCCTGCCCAGTCCCCCAACTTCAGAGAAGGGTGCTGTTGCTGTGAAGCCCGCTGTCTTGCCTCACTGTGGCTTTGCTTCTTGCTGAAGACAGGGAGCTGGTATAAGCAAGACAACAGAGGCCGGATGACTCCTCCCCCACCCCTGTCTTGGCTCCTCCCTCTTCAGCACTGAAGCCTTAATATGAAAAAAGTCTAATGGGTCACCTTGACAGTGACAGAGTGAACTCTGCTAAAGGACATCAGAAGCCACCAGAAGAAACTACAACTTCTGCAGGGGTTTGGGAAGGAGGTCAGCTCCACCCTGACTCCCAGGCTCCCCTTCCCTACAACCTTCCTCGAAGTTGACATGCATCCAGGATCCCACATACCCGAGAAGGTCGCTCTATTTAACACCACTTTTGACTGAGCTCAGTCACTGTCCTGATAGTTTTTACTTTAAGTTGACACAAGCTAGAGTCATCTGAGAGGTGGGAACCTTGATTGGGAAGATGCCTTCATAAGACTGGGCTGTAGGCAAGCCTGGGAGGCATTTTCTTAATCAGTGACTGATGGGGGAGGGCCCAGTCCATTGTGGGTGGTGCCACCCCTGGGCTGGTGGTCCTGGGTTCTATAAGGAAGCAGGCTGAGCAAGCCATGAAGAGCAAGCCAGTAAGCAGCACTCCTCCATGGCCTCTGCATCAGCTCCTGCCTCCAGGTTCCTGTCCTGCTTCAGTTCCTGCCCTTCCTTTGATGATGGTCTGTGATATGGAAGTGTAAACAAAATAAGCCCTTTCCTTCCCATGCTGCCCTTGGTCATGGTGTTTCCTCACAACAACATTAACCCTAACTAAGACAGTTACCGACTTTCCAAAAGATCTAAGGCCAACCCAAGAGGGAGGTGGGCAGGTCATGGCCTCCACCTGGCCCAGGATCCCCAGGCCCCCTGGCAGGGGCTGATGGTTTCTTCTGGTTTTGTTTTGATTCTGAGGCACTTACATGGGCTGTATGCCAGGACACTAGGAGCCCCCAGGCTGCTGTGGATGGTGAAAAGAGGCCAGCACTTACCTTAACCAAGAGATGCCTAGGCCTGAGCTCTGGTACAGGCAAAACAAAGAATGGATGGCAGAAAGGAGAAATAATGCCCACCCATGAAGACAGTTGGCATGGAGACGTTGGACATGAATGCAAATAATTTCCTACCCCAGGAGGGTCAATTCTGTGGGTCAGTCTAATGGGGCACGATGTCTTACATCCTGGATGTCTTACAGGGGGCTTCTGGGTAAGGTTACATTTGATGGCTGTCCACCTCCCTGCTGGTGGGCTTCATCTGACCCATTAAGTGACTTAATAAAACAGAGAGTTGGGGACAGACAGAGTTTGTTCTTTCTGCCTGCTTAAGCCAGGCATTGTTCTGCCCTTGAACTTGAGATGCACGCCAGCCAGCAGGTCTCTGGGCTCTCAACCTTCAGACACAGGCACCAACATTGGCCCTCCTGGGTCTCCAGCTCGCTGCCAATCACTTGAGCCAACACCTGTCGTAGGTAGCAATGGTCCTGAACTTAGATGATAGTTCAACTTTAACATTTTCCTTACTACGGTGACAAAGTCACATGCATTCCAGAGAAACTGCCCTTCAGATCTTTCCCCGTGCTGATGACAGGCTGTATGAGTCAGTCTCAGTCTCTGCCACCACCCCCTCTCAAAACTAGGCAGAAATTTGTAAGCACAATGCCCCAATATCCTAAGGGGAAAATGTCAATGCTACACTGTGTATGTTAGGTAAATGACAGGCATGTTTAACTTAAAATACTCCCAATTATCAGGCACATCATATGTTGAGGTGTATGTATGCACGCATATATCTCAATTATATACTATGTGAGCTTATCATATATAATATACATAATCTTCTACTGGCCCTGCACCCTTACTATGGTCCCAATGGCCATCATGCTTTGTGAAGATGACGTCACTGCCCCCCACCTGACCTTCCACTTGGTGACCCTGCTTGACAGCCTTTACTATCCATTCAACAGCCAGGGTAGCCCTGGTAAACACTCAGCCAGACACCTCCCGCCTCTGTACAACTTCCCATAAGGCTGCATCAGATAGACACACAGCAACCTGAAGTCACGTGTAACTCACCGGGGCTGCCTCTTGAACCTGTCTGGAACCACGCCTGTGCCCTCCATTCTAGCTCTCCCGGCCTCCTGAGCAAGACCTTGGAGGGAGGCACTGTTGGCTGGAAGGTCCATCACTCGGATCACCAGCTCATGAAGTGAACCTTGAAGCCCAGCTCCCATGTCCCACATTTTATCCCTGTCCCCGAATGATTTTTCTCCTTGGCACTAGATATTACTCAATACTCCACGTTCGTATTTATTCGTCAACCTCGTCTAGTCTCACCCTCAAAAGTGCCAGCCCTTCCCATCCAGAGCTTTGGGTAATTTTACTCACTCCCATACCTTGTACCCCCAGCACCTGGAACAGTTCTGAATACAGCCGAAGTTGTTGTTGAAGGACAGGCCGGTAGCTCCAAAGGGAACAGGGGAGGGGGGCAAGTGTTCCCCTCTGGGTCACAGTTGCTGCCTCAGTGAATAAGTGTCTGTTCAGAGGTCTGGTGTGTCTCCTGAGAGGAAAGCTGCCCAATGCAAAATAAGATTAGGTGTGATTGTTATTCTCACCACAGAGCCAGCCAAGCCTTGGAAGAGCCAGCCTGCCTGGTGCCCAGCACCCACAGGAGCAGACACGCAGAGCCACACCCTCCAAGCTGCAGGTCACTGGGGACAAACACCTGGTCTTGAAGGAACCCGTGCCAGGAGACGAGGCCAGCTGACAGCAAGGTCTGAGGAACACGGAAGCCATCTGCCACATGGCGCGTTCGGCATGCCAGGCTGCACGGGAGCATGCCACGGCCCTAACAGCAGGCAGCCCATCAGTTCAGACAGTGTTGGCTCATTTGGCAACAAACACAGGCTTGATTTTTCTGAGGTCACAAGATCTCCACTGCCAATCAGGCGACCAGCTGTCACCGCCCAGTGGTGTCGGACCCCACTTTAAAGCCCTGCGTGCCACCACCGCCTTCAGACTCGTCACTTTCAAGTCGTTCTCAAGGTGCCAAGCTTTGTGTAGGGGTTCTTCATTGTACCAGGGGGAGCGGGCATGGGCTGCCAGACAGCCTGGGTGGATTAGAACTATTGAAGTGATGTGGGGGCTGGACTGTCTGAGGGTGGAAGGTGGTCACTTCCTTCTCCTCCCGGTGGTCACCAGAGTCTGCACAGCAGGCATTCTGAGCCTCCTCCACCCTCTGGGCTATGGGTCACTGCTCCTGGGGTTCTCCCAGTGGTAACAGCCGAGGGAGGGTGAGGGTAACTGTGGCTTTAGTGCATGCTGTTTTGGGAAGTCCCCGACTTCATCCCTGGTCTGGAGGACTGGGCAAGGCCAATGGCTGTCCACCAGGTAGAGACCAGAAAGGGCCATCGATCTGCCGAGTTGATTAGACCGGCTCCTCTCAGGCCCCTAGGACAGGGAGCCCCAGGCGTTCTCAGCCAGCGCAACCCAGACACCAGCAGATGGACAGTGTGGCTGGAAATCCACTTAAGACAAACAATAAGGGGCCTTCTCCAGCGGTTTGACGGGGGCTTCCAAGAGAAACAAACCCAGAGCTGCTCCCCCAGCTGTTCCCCAGCTGTTCCCACAGGGAAAGCCCCAGAGAATTGTGTCCAGAGGCTAAGGAGACCTGGAATTCTCTCCTCTCCGGCTTACCACGGGCCCTCAACCCCCATGGAAAATAGCAAAACTCTGTGTGTGTGTGTGTGTGTGTGTGTGTGTGTGTGTGTGTGTGTGTGTGTGTAAGGGAAGTGCTGCATCCAACAGATAGTGGACTGGGCAATCTTCCCTCAGCTTAAAGGGGAGAATTTAGGCTCCACCTTCAACTCCAGGTGCCAGGGAAGCGGCCTTCCCGGCCCTTCCAGGAATGCACAGCCAGCTGGGGGAAGGAACTTTCCCCACTTCCGATTCCAATTAAGTGAGGGTGGCCGTTACCGCAGGGCGGGGAGGCTGGTTTCCCAGCACTGTGGGTCCCCGGTCACAGCTCTCAGCCCAGGGACTGTTGGGGACTGAGTGACCATGTGTGTAGGGGTGATCTCTGGTTAAGCTAAAGGGTAACGTGGACATGTACGAAGAGGACACTTAGAAACAGGCTGTCACGGGGACAGGAATCCAAGGGAAGACGGGGCTTGCCTTCCCGTGGGGAAGGAGATGAAGGAGAGGGGAGGAGCAGGAGAAGACAGGGGAGGAGAGGGGAGGGGAAGGGAAGGGAGGGGAGAGCAGGGGTGAGGAGAGGGAGACAGGATGCTCGGGCAGGGACAGGAGGTGGGAGAGTGACTGAAGCGGGAGAAGAAGGGAAGAAAGTGACCGGAATGAGCGAGGAGGGAGGAGAGGAGGAAAGGGGAGGGGCAGAGATGAAAGCGGGGGAGGGCAGAGGGAGGTGGGGGAGTGAGAAGGGATGGTGAGTAAGTGGGAGGAGAACCTAGGTGAGGAAGGGTGAGACTAGGATGAGGAAGAGGGAAGGGGAGAGGAGGGAGGGAAAGGAGGGAGGGAGGAGGCAGGGGAAGAAAGAAAGGGGTGAGAAAGAGAGGTAGAGGAAGGTGGCAGAGGAGCAGGAGGGGCGGAGAGGGGGGGGAGAGAGCGGAGAGCCGGGGAAACAGGAATAATGGGGGAAAGGCTGGGAGGGAGGAGGCCGGGATGAGAAGGGGAGGCGGAGAAAGGGAATGGGAGAGGGGAAAGGAGACCGAGTGAGTGAGGAGGGGGAGAGGCGGGAGGGAGGAGCCCTGGTGAGAAAGGAGGAGGATGGACAAAGGGGAGGGGTTGAAGAAGGGACGGGAGGGGAGGGAGGGGAGGGAGGGGCGGGAAGGGCGGGGCGGGCCGGCGCCGTGGGAGGAGGGGCGTGCGGAGGCCGCGAGCTGCCGGCTCTGGTTGGCTGGCCGCCCCCGCCCCTCCCCCGCCCCTCCCCCCGCCCCCGCCCTCCCGGCGCGGTGGCCGCGGAGAGAAAGTAAGGTGAAAAAAGTCCAAGTGCAGCTGCGGGCGCGATGGGGGCCGGCTCCTCCAGCTACCGGCCCAAGGCCATCTACCTGGACATCGATGGACGCATCCAGAAGGTACCCCGCCCCTCCCCTGCGGCCTCCGTGAGCCCTCGTAAGCGCAGGTGTCCCCACTGCAGGCTCCGAGCCCACGGACGGAACTGATCCTGGCGGCCCGCCGTGCGCGCAGGGCCCCCGGGAGGCTCGGCGGCCGGCCGGTGCAGACCCGCGGGGCAGGTCCCAGGTGGATGGCGACAGTCGCGGCGCGGGGGGGGGGGGTCGGGGGGGGTCCTGCCGCTGCGTCCTGTGGCCTCGCAGGGACTGAGAGATCCGCTTTCGGCTCTGCTGTCCACTGCCCTCCCAACCAACTTGAGCCACGAAGGAGAGGGCTTCGCCACGGACCCCTTTTGTCCGTGGCCCCTCCCCTTCTAAAGACCCTTCTTTGGGCACAGAGCGCCCTTGACTTCTGTTGATACTGATAAAGGGACAATAGCTAAGCTCGGGGGTGGAGGGCGCACGGGGGGGGGGGGGTGTCTCATTAGCTCCCCCTAAAGTGCTTGTGGAAAAGCCCATTGTGAGGAAATTACTCCTGGACCTCAGCTGGACATCTCAGGGAAGCCGGGCAGCTTGCTGTAGACCCGGCCAAGGAAGGCAAGGAGGGATGCCTGATGGATGGGGCCTCTGTTCTCAGGTGTGTCCTCTTGGCTGGTTGGCTTCATCAGTAAGAGAAACCTACCCTCCGCCCTCAGCCTGATGCTGGAAAAATGGGAAGTACCATCCCTCTCCTAGGTGGCCCCTTTGAATAGGCGGAGTGACTTGGGATGGGCTGGGAAGCAAGCGTCAGTGGTCAGCCTCTTGAGCAGGATGGGCAGGTGCAGGTTCAGATGCAGGACCAGCGAGATCCCAGTTCCTGACTGCTGGAGCACAGCTCCTGAGATGTAACGACCCTCCTCTTCCTCCCTGAGGAAGGAAGGGCTCTACTGGGTGCCTTCCTGCTACAGCCCATTTGAGCACACAAACACGTGCACATGGGCACATGCAGGCATAAACTCCACACAGCCAAATGTGTGCATGCATGTGTATACAATGTGTATACAAAGCACATATCTGTACACATGCATTTTTTTTCTCTCTACCCCACCAAATGAGGATTTTGTTGTTGTTTCTTTAGATTTTGGTGCAAGGGATGGAACCCTGGGCTTTATGCATGCCAGGCAGACACTGTTATTAAGCTACATTGCTGGCCTTCTTTTATCCCTTTAAAGAGGAAAGATGAGGTGTCACCTGGCCAGCGGTGGCAGGTTCTTCCTCAAATCTCCCCACAGGTCCTCAAAGAGCAGCTTGGCAACCAGTGGAAAGTAGAAGAAAGGGTTAGGAGGGCCCAAGTAAGTTCTGGGTCTGGCAGGCTGGTCTGTCACTGTGGGTAAGCTGGGCTTTCCCAGTGGACATACCTGAAGTTGAGTGACCTCTAGAAAGGTCACCCACAAGCCAACCCTAGGGTGGGTGGAGGCAGGCACCTGCGCTAGGCTAGAAGGTCATGGCTTTGGGTGGAGGCAGACCTGATGTTGAGTTCTCTGGCTGGCATCCTCGTCTGTGAAGGGATCACCAGATCTGCTTTATAGACTGTAATGAGAAGTAAATGAGAGATATAAACAGTGCCTGGAACATCGCAGAACACAAGAGGCATTATTCTCTCTGTCTCTGCCTACTCATAAACATCCTTGCATTCACACCACGGGGCAGAGGCTGGTGGGGCAAGGGGGCCTCCACCCTGCTGATGCGGTCAGCCCATCACTGATCCTGGGCACCCTGTCATTAGCACCAGGTGCTGAGGTGAACCTTTAGCCTGGTGAGAACCAGGCCTTCGGGTTTCCTGGTGTGTGTGTTCACATCTCGGGCTCCACGCCCTGAAGCCCTGCGCCCATCCACCCGGCTGAGACCTGTACACTAGCCCGGAGTATTTCCTCTTCCCAGGCACTGGGCATATCTGAAAGTTCCCGGCATGCAGTCATTTCTGGTTTGCATTTATCCATTTCATCTCCTCTTCATGGGAGGTCAAGGAACAAACCACTATTACTTCCCAGGAAAAGGCTTGGGCCCTGGGGATGAGATAAGGCATTTGTCGATTTCTGCCACGGCAGTCATCACTCTTGGTGAGGGGCTTGCCCATGACTCCTGTGTTATCTCAGCCCTTTATCCCTCTTGCTACCAACTCCTGGCCATCTCAGCTTCAGGCCGACATGGGAGGGGACCGCATTGCTAACACTGGCGTTGGCTGGTATTAGGGAAAAGAACCTCTTGTTCTTACCAGGGTGGGAGTCGAAGGCACTGGAGAAGCAGTTTGGCCCCTGCTCGGTGCTGCCTTTTGTGCACAGAGACAATTCCAAGTGCACACAATTCCAAGTGCACACAATTCCAAGTGCACACAATTCCAAGTGCACACAATTCCAAGTGCACACAATTCCAAGTGCACACAATACCCGGCTTTCTCTAATGGGAATGGCAGTGAGAATCTGGGGGATCCTGGCTTCTATCTCTGGGACATTTCATGTAGAAGATCAGAGGGCTCAGGGGGGCTTGTCCTCCCAAACCCTATGGAAAACCTGTAGGGCCCCTGGTAGGACCCCACGTGTCCCCAGGGTCCCACTCTTCAGGACCTCCACTTCCCATCTCTGCTTTGGTTAGTTGCCTCAACGTGTGTCTGTTTGCTCAGCTCTTCGGTGGGGATAAGAATGGGCTTGCTGTTGTGAGGCTTAGACAGATGAGGTCGATCAGGTAGCCAGTGAGCCACACACTAAAGCTGGATGCTAGAGGCTAGGGGCCAGCATGACCGAGATGATGCCGAGGCATGTCGTCAGCCTGTGTGAGCAATCACAGCCCTTCTGGTCTGGGGATGGGAAACTCACCAATGGTAGGTACCCTAAGTTATTTCCCGCTGGCTGAGATGTGACAGAGGGCCATGGTGGGGTCTGTGGATTGGCTTCCTTCCTCTGTGATGGTAGGGAAGGCTCCCATCCTGCAGACCTGGAAGCCTTTAGGACAGACTGGGTTAGAATTTTCCCAATGGCCAAGGGGCAGTGTTGCCTGTCCAGCCACGTCTCTATATTCTTGCCCCGTGGTTCCTCAACTTGCCAGGATGCGCATATGGGGACCAGGAGGTCCTCAAGTAGGCCATTAAAGAAGCAGGGAGTTGGGAGATGGATCTGCTCTCTAGGAACTCAGTCCCCTCCATCTTTACTCTGAGGACCTTCCTATGTCCTTTCATGGCTTATTCACTGGAGGCAGCGGGGGGGGGGTGAGTCGTGCCCCCAGACCTTAGTCCTTGGTCCTTTATCTTATCTATGGGGGAGGAGAGCTCTGAGCTTACCCACTTAGGGATGACCAGCATGAGACATTCATATTGGGGAGCCAGAGGGTCCCTGCCTGGTAGCTCAGCCCTGCCTGGGTTTGCAGACTTGTAAGGAAAGCATAAAAAGCCTTCCAGGCCTCCAGCCAACCAGCCTTGGGTTGATTGAAAAGCCAGTAGCTGGGTAAGGGGGAAGCCTGGGAGCCTTTGTTGGAGCCTGGCCCTGGTCTAGTAAGCGCCTCCCCTCAGCCACTCATCTAAACTGCCTGTGGCTTTGTCCCAGCCCATCTCCACAGCTGGAACCCAGGTCTTACTATGGAAACAGGCACTTGAGTTTTGCTGAGCTGTTTCTGTTCTAAATGGGAAAAGCCACGGGGCACAGCAGCATGAGGAAGCTAGCTGGTCAGTGTCCCTGTTTGAAATGGTTTGTCTCTGTGGATGTGGCTGCCCGGCCTTGATTCTGTTGGAATCCAGAGCTCAAGGTACCCAGGCCTGCTTGGGACTTCTCACCACACTCCTGGGCTCCACCCAGCCTGGTCCTATTGTGCCTTTGTGGACCTGGCAGACTCTGACCTGCTGTCTCCACTTTGAGGATGTCCTCTCCGGTCTAGCCCTCTGCACTGAGGGTCCTCAGCCCTGCATGCCCTGCTCGGTTGCTCACTGGGACTGTGGCTCCCTTCTCTCTGCTTCTCTGGCATCCTTTGCCCTGCCTGTGCCTTTTACAGCTGCCCAAGGCCCTCAAGAACTCCGTCTTCTTTCCTAGCCTGTTCCTCCATCTCTTCAATGGTTCCACCTTCTACTGTTTGAAGAATGCTCCTGCCTCAGCCTTGTCCTGTGATGAGCATGGCGCCTCCTACAGTGTCCTCTGGTTCAATGGCCTTGTCCTGCCCTAGAATAGTCTGTCTTGCCCTTTCACTTTGGAACAGTTGGGCCTGCCCATCCAGACACACAGTGGCTATACTGCCTCTGTGGGGCCTCCTCCCACTCATAGCCACATGCTTCTTATGGCCAGACGATCTGGTTCCGTCCTGTGGGTTCTGGCTCCGCTGCCCTCTCCCTCCTCAGAGCAGGTTCAGCGGCTCCCCTTGGCTGCCTTCAGCAGTTCCAGAACAATCCATTTGTCTTCCCATGATACGTTTATAACTTAGACTCTTTAAATAAATATGGGCCTGGCTCCCTGAGTGCAGTGAGCTAGAAGAAAGGGGAGTCCTCATCCTCCAGGGGCCCAGTGTGGAGCTAGGGAGGAAGGAATGGGGAGCAGGGGCCATTTGAATGCCAACTCTGTGTCCATCCTGGCCAATGGCCTGAGATAGCTTCTGGGTCTCTGCCAGGATCAGAGCTTGTTGTGAAGATAAGCAAGATCACCCCAACTTTCAGTTTCTTTCAAAATAAGCAAGCCACTGTTAAGGGCCTGATAGGACACCACAGTGGGAGTATCCTAAGAGGACCTTAGGGGGTCGCTGAGGAATCAGGGAGTAGGCCCCGGCCCCTCCTCCTGTGCCCAGCTTTGAGCTGAGGTTCCTCTTAAACCAGCCATTCCCAGTGACCCTTGACCTGGAAGGGATGCTGTAGGCTTGATCCCAGCTTGACACTGTCTCGAAGTGACTGCTGATGGCCTGCAGTCCTTTGGAAACATTGGTACCGCCCCCAGACACAGAGACAGCTCTGCTCTTGGAGGACGCAGAACGGTGTCCCTGGTCCCTTGCAGTGTTTGATTCTGCCCTTGCTGCCTGGAAGATGGTGGCCTGGCTTGGTTGCTGTTGCTGTGATGAGCACCATGACCCAAAGCAGCCTGGGGAGGAAAGGGTTCATTTGGTTTCTGCTTTGGGTCCCAGTCCGTCACTGAGGGAGGTCCGTCATAGCAGGAACTGAAGCAGAAAACTAGGGAGAAATGCAGCTTACTGGTTCACCTCCCCTGCCTCATGCTCTTCTGCCTTCTGAGAGAGCCGGGATTAAAGGCATGCACCGTCACACACCGCTCTGCCACTTCCCTATACAAGCCAGGCCCATCTGCCCCGGCGTCACTGCCCACGGTGGGCTGGACCCTCCTCCCGCGTCAATCAACAATCAGGACCACTCCCCATAGACACGGCTGCAGGCCAGTATGATCTGGCTGTCCCTTGAGACTCCCTCTTCCCAGGTGACCCTTGGTTGTGTCAGGTTGACAGTCACTCACCAGGCAAGATGTGAAAGTCACTTCCTTCTCCGGAGAAGTGGGGAGGTGGTGGCATTCCCACAGAGGGACTCTGCAGAGGCTGGCGACTCATGGGGCAGCTGGGCACCTGGGAAACTCAGTGGTGTCCAGCTGCTCCTTAGGCCAGGGTGGCCTCGTTCCTCAATACCTTTCACACCCCAGACCTGACAGCTTTGTGGTCCCAGAAGAAGCTGTGGCCGGTGCCACCTTGCTACTCATCTTTATAATTCTCCCACATCCACTCAGTCTGACCCAAAGCAGCCGTGAACAGGAAGACAGGACCATCTCTGACTTACAGGAGCTACTACACCTATTGGGACTAACTCATGCTCGGAGCCAAGGGGCTGGAGACCTCACCAGAGTGCATTGGGAGTGAGGGCCCGTCTGGCCGCAGAAATGTATAGAACACAGCTCTCGTCATTGGGGGAGTCCAGCAAGGGCACAGGGAGAGCATGGAGTCCAGGCAGTTCCGTGGAACTGACATGCAAATGAGAGATGATGTGGGCACCGTCTCAGTGCCAACAATGGGAGCGCCTCAGGGCATCCCAGCTGGACTCTGCTCATACGGCTTTACTACCTGAGTGGCAGGCATGCCCCATGGCCTCTCGTTTCATGGAAAAAGCCCCCTCCCATTCAGTCACCAGACTACCAGTAACCTAGCAAGCCACACCCCTGATCGATGAAGTGTGTGGGGGGGGGAGACGCGTCTTTGATAAGGAAGACTGACTGAGTCACCAGGGAAGCACCTCCTTGCAGGGTCCTTGTCTGGACGGACTGCTTTTGTATTGCCTCATTTCAAGGCCTGCCCTGAGCACAGGACTCCAGCTTCCCAGGAGTCCAGCTGCAGCCTGGTAATTCCATCCACAGAAAACACAGTCTGTGACCTGACTGATACTAGGGCCTGAGATGTGACTATGACTTCTGATAGCCCACAGCATCGTGCCTCCTGCCTTGTAGATTACCCTGAGTGCAGGCAGCTGGTGCTCACATTGGAGGCACAGGGCACAGGGAGTGTGCAGTAGCATGTAGCCCCTCCCTCTCACCCTGCACACCTCTACACCTCTTCTCCAGTCACACACTGGGAACATTTGTCCCAAACAGAAACTTCCTGTTGCTATTTTTTTTTTTTTTGCCCTTTAGACTGGCTATCTAATTTTTAAAATTGTGATAAACTATATGTAACATGGTTAAATGCACAGCTCAGCAACTCTAAGATAGCTCACGTGCCGAGTAGCCAGCACGTCCATTCTCTACTAGCACTTTCTCTAGCAGAAAGGAAGCTTGGTGGTCTCCGTTAAACACGGACTCTCCACCTTCTCCTGGCTTAGGTTCCCTCTTCTGACATCCAGTCTCCATGAATTTAGCCACAGTTGGGATCTCATCCAGGTGAATCTTGCAGTATGTGTCCTTTTCTTGGCTTCTTTCACTTGGCACAGTGTCCTGCCGGGCTATGGTGGGTGTCAAGACTACCTTCCTCTTTAGGGCTAAGTAGTGTCCACCACATAGATAGACCACAGTGTGCCAGTGTCTCCCATTGGAGCAGACAGTCAGGGGCCCTACCTGGTGGTCTCCAGCCTCTTGTTAGACCCACATTTGCTTCCTAGTACACACAGGGTCAGCCTGGGACTTACATATGGAGAAGGCCCTGCAGTGCGTTGGATGGGAGGGTAGATGTGGCTCTGACGACACACGGCCCATCCCCTGGCACTCTGACGTCACAGTTGAGAGCACAGACAGAGATGTTCCTTTACCTTTTTTGCTGTGCGGCTTTGCTGGACACATTTTGCCCTCTCGGTGTCTTAGAATCTCCATCGGTGGGGGAACAGAAGAAAAGGGAACCGTCTGTCCGTGCTTTGGGGACATTAGACGTGCTTGCTTGTTCTCATGGCTGGCCCTCGGAAGGTGTATCTAAGTGTCCCTATTTTTACTTGTTTATTATTTGTTTATCCGTGCCATACATTTAAGGAGATCCAGTCTCCATGCCTGGTTGAGAGCAACCCCTGTCTGTCATCTCACTCTGGGTTGGTGAGTGGCCCTGGTATCCCTTTTGCTCCCACAACAGACCACGTGTCCAGATTCGCTCTGGGGAATGAAGGATCTTTCAATGCTGCTCTGCCAGGGGCTTTTGGTTCAGTAATGCCTGTCCTGGCTTAGCCACAGTCCCCTCTGCTCTACTCCATTGGTGGCTGGGTGGCCATAAGGGTCTCTTACTCTGCTTGAGGGGAGGACAGCTCGGCCATAGGCTCGGGTGGAACAAAACACACCTTGGCTCCCTGGCTGTGGGTTTCGGTTTCGTTCCTTTGTGTGGCAGACTGAAAGCGTTGCCCGGCTGAGTGACGACTCCAAAGGCCAAGCCAGCCTGGCCATGAAAGGGCCTGTGTGGAAGGTTTGGGAAAGCAAGAGCCCACCTGTGGAGTGGGGGAGGTTGGAAGGTCTGTGTCGCCCAGGACTCTGGCACGTGGACAGGCTACTCGCTCCTCCAAGGTGATTTGAGCTGACAGTCTAGAAGTCACCAGAACAAGTGTCCGGGTGTAGCCACCTGGGCCTGTTTGCAGTCAGGCAGCCAGTTGCATATAGCTGATTTTACTTATTTATTTATTTAATAAAGAGATCATTGATGGTAACCAGTCCCTCAAGCTGTCTCCCATGACGTCTTTCTCCACAGAGTCTTTTCAAACTTCTCTAGCCTCACACCCAGCCAGAAAGGTGGCCCTTGGCATTACTGCCTGGGGAGCTTCAGTCTTTCCACCTGGAACTCACATTCCTAATGAGCCATGGCCCGGAAGGCTGGGTTTCAGGACGCAGTTCCAGCCCGCTGCCTGGAGCGGTGTCGTGCGGGTCTTGCAGGGCTCCGTTAAGCTTAAGCTGTGATTAAAGGCTCAACATCAGCGATTGTGTGTGCTTGGACATATCTTAGACTGCTGTGAGAGCCGAGGGCATCACTGCTGCTAACTGACAGGAAAGCCGCAGCTTAGTGCCGGTGACTGTGGATCCAGCCAGTGACCACGCTGCCACCGGGAGTCTGTATTAATTACCTTTCTGTTGCTGTGATAAAACACCATGACCAAGGCAACTTATACAAAGCAGGGTTTATTTGACTTACAGTTCCAGGGAGCTGAGAGTCCATTATGGAGGTGAGGCGTAGAGGCAAGCAGCAGACATGGTGGCAGGAACCAGACGCTGAGCGATCACAAAGGAGAGACACAAACTCGGAGTCGTGTAGGGCCCTAAACTTTAAAAGTCACGCCGTTGACGTAACTCCTCCAGCAAAGTCATACCCCCTAAGTCTCCCCACGCAGCTCCACTACCTGGGGACCAAGTGTTCCAACACCCAAGACTGTGCATGACTATCTTATTGAAACCACCACAGAGTCTATGGGACAAGTTCCCCTCTGGGCCCCATGTCTAGGCTGAGCCCCATGAAGCCAGTGTGAGAGGTGATGTCTGTACCATCATGGCCAGGGCCAATGGAGTAGTTCGGGGACTCGGGTGCAGGGAGGGGCCCCGAGAGGCAGCGCAGGTGGATCGGTTCCTTATTGACTGCTGTGACAGAACACAGCCGCTTAGAGGAGAAGAGGGCTTGTCTTAGCTCACTGTTTCAGAGGGGTCACAGTTTGTCAAGCTGGGGAAGTTGTGAGGCCGGCGTGGTGGTCAGGAGCAGAGACAGCACATTTCATCCACACACAGGAAACAGAAAGAGACAGGAAATGGGGCCAAGCCACAAAAACCTCAAAGCCCACCCTGGTGACACACTTCCTCCAGCAAGGCTCCGCCCCCTAATGGTTCCATAACCTTCCTAAACAGCACCACCCATCAAGGACCAAGTGTTCACATATATGAGCCTTCGGGGATGTTTCTCATTCAGACCACCACAGCAGGGGGGGGGGCAGCACAGGCACGTGGGAGCAGGTAGACATGGAGGGCAGAAGCTCTGTACAGGTGACAGTCACAGCATGGGAACCCCAGCCCCTCGCTGGATAAGTGCTCTCACACATGACACACCACACAAGCCACACATCACATAAACACATATTACATCTTCATACCTCATACGGGCACCACCACATACATGTATGCCACACACATCACATAAATACTCCTTTTTCATATATCATATATATATGCCACATACCATGAACATATACCATATATACCTTCCCACCACACATTGTGCATACACACTCATACACTACCCAATACACATGTCCCATAAATTATGTATGCCACATATGACATAAATACAGACCTCGTCTTAATACCTCATACAAACTGATACCTCACACAAATCACACATTACGTACACACACATACATAGACACATTTGCACACATATGTACAGACTCACACTACATACATCCACATAAAAATCACACACTCATGTACGTGTAACACACACAGTAGTACATATACACACTTCCTCTCTGAGTGTCAGACTTCGCTTCTGGAAGCAAACACTGTGGATCCATGGCTCCAACTGAGTGATGTAAGCTCTAGGCATGAGCTAGATTATGTCCCTCAGGGACATCTTTGGGCTCTTCATAGCCCATGTGATGTGGGTGGACATGTCAGTGACCCTGGCCTCGGTTGGGCCGAGGGCCATACCTGCAGGGGACAGTGCACCGCTGAGTAGAAACCCTCCCTGGACAAGTGTAAGGTGAACTGAGCCACAGCAGCGAGCCCTGAGTGTGCATGGGCCAATTGCCCAAGTGAGGCCCAACCCAGCAGCTGGCTTTCCCTGCCAGGCCCTTCCCAGTTCCGTTCACTCAGGCTACACCTCACCTCTGCTCCACCCCAGGGTCCCCCCTCCTGGCTGCTTCCTCCAGCCATGACCCTAGGGCCCTTCCCTAGGCAGCCCTGTGGGTGGACATAGGCACACCCTATGTCCAGTCACCAGGTGCCATACTGGCCAGGTCACCCCACCCTTGGATGTGGTTCTCACTCGCCTCCAAACCTCCAGCTGCCAGAGTCGGGCACCAGGCACACCCAGGGATGTCTGCTGGGTTGATTCAGCTCACCTTTGAGAAAGCCATGCCCTTGGTGAGTAGTGAGAATTCTCCAACCGCCATGAGCCGCCAGACACCGCATGGGCTCCTCTTTCTATTGAGGGTAGGCAGTGCGGATCTCAAGGAAAGGAGTCCCCAGTCCAGGGTGTGCCCATGGCCCAAGAGAAGTACAGATAGTTTCCACAGGATCCTCAGGCTCTGAGGTCTAGGCCATGTCCTTCCAAAGTGGGGAGAGAGTGAGAGGGAGGAGGGGAGACCCCACAAGGGTGCTGACCACTCCTGTCATGGGGTGCCGTTTTTCCACCAGGACCCCAGTGGCAGCACAAGGTACACAGGGTTTCTAACCACTCCCCATATGGTGGGGGGGAGGGACCACAGACTGGTTTCCCCAGAACTCTCCCAACTCACGGACTGTGGAGGGGAGCATGCAGTACTGGGCCAGCAGGACTGTAAACCAGGTTCCAGGAAGCACGAGGATTGACCTAGATTGCCTTCAGCCTCCAGAGTCTCTTATTAGAGTGCATCGCCATGTCTGCGCGTCCCCAACAGGGGGCTTCAGCAGAGAAACTGAGTCCTGGAGATGGAAGGTCCAAGGTCATAGTATCTCGGGCCTGGTTCCTCCTGCGGCCTCTTTCCTTGGATTGTAAGCAGTACGTCCCTGTGTCCTTACATAGACATCCTTCTCTATGTGTGTATCTGTGTCCTGCTTGTCTCGTAGAAGGGTACCATGACAGTTTTAATTCCATCACCTGTGGGAAGTCCTTGTCTCTGGGTCGTTGATCTAAAGTGTTGGGAGTGCCAGGGTTTTTGGGGGACACAGTTCAGTCCCCAGTGTCTACTTAGAGAAATAGAAACCAGCACTTACCTTTCCATCTTCCGGAGGCTGGAGTCATAAGTGACAAAGAGGAAGGAAAGATCACCAGGGTCATTGTGGCCTGAGAGGTTCATGGTGTCTCCAAGCCACCCCTCGCCCCCCATCTGTGATGGCTTCCCTGCTGTCCTGTGGCTCAGGCTGCCCATGTCTGTTTCTCCCCATATTGGGACCTATGCCTTCCTACCCAGGACCTCTCCCTGTGTAGACTTGGTCTCTCTACCCTCTTGGCTCAGGGAGGGCCCGATAAGGAACATGCAGATACCTAGAATGTTTTGTAGCTTAGACAGGCCAAGAAAGTTCTGGGGAGCCCCCACCCCCAGATACACACTAGCCTATGGGTCTATCTATTCAGATACCAAATCTGTAGTGAAGGGGGACCATCCTCTGGTGTCAAAAGGGACAGATGTCATAGCTCCTGGTGGGTGGTGTAAGGATTCTGACCTTAATTACGTCATCAGCCTGCGACAGTGTCCCAGCCTAAAAAGCGGGTGGGCCCTCTGTGCGTCCCTCTCTTTCCTTTCCGCTCCTTCTCTCTCTCTCTCTCTCTCTCTCTCTCTCTCTCTCTCTCTCTCTCTCTCTCTCTCTCCCTCTTCCCAATAAAGCTCTAAGTGATAACCATGGCTCGTGACTCTCCTCTAGCACTCTTCTCTGTCGGCATGGCCGCCACGGGCAGCCACGAGGAGCAGCAATGCCGTTTTAACCAACAGGTGGGATGGGAAAAGAAGGACCAGTGTGGACACTGTCCTTAGCTGGACAGATGGGTAGAGTACTTCAAGGGGTTTTTAAATTATTCTGAAAGCAATACATAGTAACGCCAGCTATATGGGCGAAGGGTGGCATGGGAGGGACCCACTCTACTCATAGCCATCACCAGCCCCTCACTGGAAGGAAAGCTCCGTCTGCTTCTCAGATATGTCTTGGGACCTCTGCTCATGGGAGTTTCTGGTTTGAGGTCTTAAGCCCTCAGCTCCCAGCAAGTGTCCCATACCAGCCACACAGCAGCCTTCTTCAGAGCCTCAGGGCACCACCTCCCTGAATCCTCCCGGTCCCCCTTCTGGACCATCTTCCATGCTGCTTGGCCTTTTCTCAACCCCAAGGGGATCATAAAGACTGTCTGCCTCCGCTCTGGGCTCATTGAGTTAACAGCCCTTCCCACTGCGGCTCTGATGGAATCTCTCTTCTAGATCATTCCCACTGGAGCTGGGAATGACAGAATCCATTGCTTCCCATCATCCCCAGCCTCTTATCAAGTGACAGAATGCCTCAGAGCAGCTTCTAAGGAGGGAAGTTTCTGGAGGTTGCCGTGGTGATCACTGAGCCCCATCACTTTGAGCCTATGCAGAGACGGGGCATGATGGTTGGGAGCATGTGGTAGGGTGGGGCAGAGCTGCTCACCTCCTGGAGGGCAGGAAGCAGAGGACAGACAGAGAAGAAGCTGGAGTCCCGGTGTCCCCATCAAGGGCATACCCCCCCCCCCCCGCCAATGACCTTCCACCAGTGAGGCCCCATCTGCTGAAGGTTCTGCTACCTCCTGATGCCTTCGTCAGCTGGGGACAAGCTTTCAGCAGGTGACCAACACTTCAAAGCCACAGCGTGTTCCGAGGTCTCAAAGCTCTCTGTTGAGTGTCTGTTGGAGGAGGACTACACAGGGGAGTGTCTCCCCTTGTCAGACCTTCTGTTTTCCATCCTCAGCCTTTCTCACTTTCTCATCTTCTTACAGCTCCGTTCTTGGGTGCTATCTTGAAGCCAGGATTATAGGGGACCCCTGGAGGGAGAAGGCCACCAGATTGTTATCAGAGGAGTCCCAGAAATGTCCCTCCGCAAACCCATCCTATGCCCTGAGCTCTGCACAGCCTTTTTAAAAAAAGTCTTTTGGTCTCTTTTCTCTCTCTCTCCACTTAACTCCTATGATCTATTATTTATAGCTGTGACATCGGCTTCAGACGAGAGGTGTTAAAAAAAAAAAAAAAAGCAAAGCGACCCAGAGCTTTGACAGGAAAGATGAGTGTATCGCGCACCACAGACAAACCCAAGCCCAGGAGCCCGACACCGGCATGGACACAAGCAAGGACACAGATCATAGAGTCTGCCAGCGGTCGGGCAACCTAGGGAGCTAGAGGAGGTTCAAGGGGTCGGAGTGCCCTTGCCCTGCTGCCCAAGGAGGGATTCCCATAGATGCCAGGCTCTTCTACCTCCTCTCTCTCACGCTGTTCCCACCAGGCTCATAGCAGCCCTCACGGGGAGTGGCCCGCACTGGCCCCTGAGCCTCTGCCGGCTCCCTGTGTAGCCCTCTCATTGGCTCTGGTCTTTGGTGCACGCCTGTCTTATCCTCAGAACTTTGCCACCTGCAGAAAGGATTCCGGCCTCCTTAGAGTCGGGACTTGAAGTTAATCCACGTGGTCCTGGTCATGATCCCCTGGCTTTAACACGACAGAAATTCTCAATCTCCCTGGACCTGAGCCAAGGTATCACCAGGACTGTGCTGCCTCTGAAATCCCTGCAAAAGCCTTTCCTACCTCACCAGCTCATGGAAGCTACCAGTATCCCTCTGCAATAGCCTCATGCCTCCCATCTTCAAAGCCAGAGTGTTCAAATGCCTGCTTCATAACATCTTTTCATGTCAGTCTCTGTCTGCCTCTCTGTATAAGGACTCTTGGGATAACCCCTAAGTAATCCAGGACTGCCTCATTTCAGAACTACATCTGCAGAGACTTGGTCATGGAGGGAACGTTGTTGGATGCCGGGATTAGGAGGACATCAGTGCAGATGAGAATGTGGCTCAGGCTTTGGGCATGTGGTTATGAACACCGACCTCTTCTTGGCTCCCACCACTTCCAGTGACTCCGAGGGTTCCCGTTGTAGCCGCGCAGATTCAAGCCCCCAAGAATCCACCCGTTGTCCGATGCTGAGGGCTTGGGACCAGGAACCCTGATACTATGCTCCTTTTGCAGTGTAGTTGGGTCTTTCTAGGGTGAAGTATTCCCTCTGGGCCAGGTGGGAGTCCAATATCCTAGGCTCAGGGAAGAACTTGGAAGCAGGTGGAGTTGGCATCAGAAAGTCTTGGGATGCCACCTCAGAACTACGTCTTCCATCAGCTGGGTTAGTGAGCCTTGTGGTTTGGATACGAGTCTTCAAAGGCCCATGTGTTGGAGGCTTGGTCCCCAGCCTGGGATATCCTCGAGAGCTGGAGGGGTCATTAGGAGGTGTAGTCTAATGGGGGGGTACTTAGGCCATTGGGTATGTGTGCTCTCAAAGGAGATGTTGGGAACCTAGTAGCCCCGTCTTTCTTCCCTTCGTGTGGTAGCCACAAGGAGAGAGCAGTGACGAGCCTGTCTGTCCTGAGAGCATGCCGCCTCATTGCTGGCCAGCTGCAGACTAGAACCTCTAAACCCTGAGTCAAAGCACATGTCCCCTTTGTAAGCTGGCTGTCCTGGGCCTTTGCTCCAGGAAGGGAAAGCTGGCTCACACAGTGGCCTTGCTGGATCTTTCATTTCCGGACCTCTCCGGGGATGGGGGTTCCTGGGACAGGATGGGGCCGCTACTCTTTGTATGTGCAGAACATCAGCTCCTGATCTAGGCACCTCTGGACCTCGTTGCTCCCACAGTGCACCGTGGGCTTGCTTATGGCTGTCATTGCAGGAGTCACTGGATGACATTTCTGCGGGACATCACTCGGTCTTGTAGATTGCCCTTCATTTCTTTCCCTAAGCCCTTGCTGTGTGGCGCTGGGGAAGTAACTTAACTTTCTGAGCCTTAGAGTCTGAAAAATTGGAGTATCCAGCCTGGAGGGGTACTTTAGGGATCAGAAGTAGCATGTGTGTTAGTAAATGGTGAGAAGAGAAGACGCCGGCCGCCCCACCCACAATCCATCTCTTTCCGCACTGGGACCTGACCAGGGGGACTGTTAGGAATTTTCTTCTGTGCACTCATCACACTGGGTCTGTCTTAAGAGGCAGCCTTTATATTTAGAAATATACCATGAAACATGGGTGAAACTAATGTTGACTGTGAGCTTGGAAGCCAGGCCGGTGGGGAGCAGGCTGAGCAGTGATGGAGCCATAGGGCAGGTGCTGGGAACCCTGAGGGATGGGAGTGGGGTCCGTTCACTCCAGCACGTGTGTGATCATGCACCTAGAGCCAAGGTCCCCCCACCCTTCTTAAAGATAATTTAGTAATAGGTCTGGAACACAGTAATAAATGTTATTTCTGTTATTATTTCATACTCTTTTTCAAATGCAATGACCAGAAAAACATCTCCTGCATTAGAAAGGGAAATGAGGACTAATACAGATTTTATTTTAGCAAACAAAACAGCATGATTGCCTGCTGGTGAGCTGTAACCATCTTGGATGTGACGTCATGGCTAAGCACTCCAAAGCAAGAGACAGATCAGAATGAGCGGTGTGCTCAAATTTACATGTAAAATATTAATTGGGGGTGAAATTCAGATGTGGATGGGTGGTGGGTAGGTGGATGGATGGATGGATGGATGGATGGATGGATGGATGGATGGATAGATGTAAGGTGGCTGATGGGTAGGTGAATAGATAGGTAATGTTAGGCTAGATGATGGATGGCTGACTAGATAGATGATATACTGGATGGCTGGGTGATGGCTAAGTGGGTGGATGAGAGGTAGATAATAAGATGGGTGATGGATGGAGATATAGGTATTAGTATAGATAGTGAGTGGGTAGATAGAATGGATAATAGGGGTAGATGAATGGATACATGGATGGATGGAGAGGTAGATAAGATAGGTGATGGACAAAGAGGTAGGCATTAGGATAGATAATGGATAGATGGATAGGTGATATGTGGGTTGGTAGATGGATGATGGATGAGTAGATTATGGAGAGATAGGTGTTAAGACAGATAGTGGGTGGGCAGATGGATAGACAGACAATAATACATAGACAGCTTGCAGTGTTTTCTTAGGTGAACATGTCATTATGTGTTTTGGTCCCAGTCTCTTTTCCATATTAAATATTTTCATATTAAACACTTGTTTCTGAGGCACTGAAAAGGCAGTAGAACCCACCACCACCACCTTTTAACCCCTCCAAAAATGTGAAGGCGATGCCCCTGTTGTGGAGTTGGCTGTTCGGGAAAGTGGCCCAGCTGGTTTTCACTCAGCCAGCAGCCAGCCTGAAGGGCTCTGGCAGCTTTGGGGATGGGCAGAGCCTGACAAGCCCACAGAGGCTTATGTAAAAGCTTAATAGCTGGAAAAGCTTTAGTAAATGAATCAGTCTATGATGGACAAAGTAAAAGGACCATGAATTGGTTTATTCTCCTTGGAGGAAGGAGCTAAAATCAATACTCACTCCGAGGATGCAGCATTGGATACCAGCAGTTGGGAGCCAGGCAGACCTGAACTGTTCATCCATCATAGGGGGGCAACACAGCACAAATCTGAGAGACACCCCCCCCCTTCCCTGTGAAGAGCAGCTAAACCGGCTTCAGTCACAGCCCATGATCTGGCATCCTGAGTTCTGAGCCATTTGAGTTGATATTTGCATCAGGACCAGTACCTAGGCCATCATTCCATGCCTGTATCTGTGGGGCTGATGATGACACCAGACTCCTAGGGTCCACTTGCTCTGTCTCTGGCCTGAGGATTAGCTCTGTCCCATTAATAATACCTGTTGATAATGGCAGTGGCAGAGATGCTGATACTGCATAAAACCATGTGACACAAGATGTGCCCTAGCGGTCCTCACTGAAAGTTGGGGGTTGGGGGTTCCCAGGACCTGTGCATGTGCCTAGGGGCTGGCTGCTCAGAGGAGCTGCTCCAGGCCTGTGGGAAGGCCCTCTTTAGCTGGAAACTGCTTGCTGAACTGGAGGGGACCTCAGCCCCCCTGGAGGGAGCTCACACTGGTTGCTCACCTGCCACAGTTGGGATGTTACTCATTCTGCATGGTGGTTCTTCCTAAGGAGCCCTTCTGCTCCCCAGTACCTGCTGTCCTTATGACACTAAGACACAATGACTTGTCAGTAGAGGTCAGTGGGCCACTTAGAGCAAACCCAGCCTTGTTGACAGAATTCTGGAGCTGGCCTCCGTTTGTCCCACACGGATGGAAACTCCCAGAAATGCTGGCTGGCATGCTGAGGCTGCATGTCCATGGTGTCTCTTGCTTGTGAAATGGTCTTTGAGGTGATAAGACCCCCTGGGTTCAAATGACCCATCCTGTAGTCATGATTGCCACTCAGCCAAGCAGTTGATATGAAAAGCTCTCACTTGCCAGGGTGAATTCTCACAGCCTGCCCGTAGCCAAGATGGGACTGTCTTCACTTTTCACGTGGAAAATCAGAGTCTCCAAAGAGCTAAGACCTCTGTGCTGGTCAAAGCAACCGGAATTCACGTTCCCAATCTCCCTGTACGTGCTTCTCTGCCATACATGTACCTGGACCAGTGCACAACCCCAGCACCTGGGAGTTGTAGAGATAGATAGGCAGAAGAGCAAAGGTGTGGCCACCCCTGGGCCTTCTGAGGTGGGGCACAGCCAGCCACATGCACTCGGTCCCAGAAGTCTCTCCTAACAGACTACCCTTGCAGCCAGACCCCCAATCTTCTCAGCCCTAATGGCTGGGGAGTGTAAGGCAAAAATCTGCACAGTCTTCACAACTGACCTGTTTTCTTCTCACAGATTTGTACACCACCCTAATATTTAAAGCAGATATAGGCCAGCAGGCACTGTGTCTGTAATATCATGTATTTTACAAACCGCATTTATAGCGCTCGGTACAGTATTAATGGCAACCAAGAAGGTCGCGTGTGGCCCTTGCGTTTGGAATTGGGGGCCCAGGTGACAGCTGCAGGTTTGTGTCAGCCTCAGACCCACCTTGCCTCAGAGTATCATGGCCACTCTCAATAAAGCCCCATAAAGCTGTAGGAAAAGGACCCTGGCTGCTTAGCTCTTCGAGCCAGGAGCCACCTGAACGCCTGGGCACCATGGCCTGTGACTTGCCAGGAGTCTCACCTGGGACACTCAGGTCTCTGGCACATTGAACATGTGTGGATACCTTCCTAGTGAGCACCAGGGCATGGATCTACAGGGTTCCCTCTCTGAACTCAGCGTGACCATTAGGGCCATCTTCTCTTTCCCTTTGGTCTGCACACTCTTGGGGTCATTAGGCGCGTGGCTCTCTCGAGGCCTGTGGTCTCTGTAAAATCGCTCAGCTCTGCTTGCCCTCCAGGAGGAACTGGCATTCCTGCTCCGGATTTCATGCCTTCAACCGCAGAGACTCTGTGAGGCTCCTCTTCCCTTCTGATTTTCTCTGGGTCCCTCCTGCTCATACGGCCCCCATGCCCAGCCATATGCTATTTAAATTCCAACTTCTGTCCTCTGGTTAACTGTTTAATTTTCTTTTGTTCTTGCCTTTGTGCCAAAGAGTTTTCTTTCCCAATCAAAACGGAGAAGACCTTTTCTCCTCTCTTGAGACTTTTATACGTGTGGCGCCTCTTGCTTGCACCTGGTCCTTTATCAAAGACTAGAGAGGAAACTTTTTCTTAGGTTATAAAAGCCCCCACATATTCATTGGAGAAGATTGGGACAATGCAGTGTCACATCAGGAAGAAAGGAAAAGAATCCATTAGCCTACCACCCAAGGAGCCGCTCTTGACACCCCCTGGCCTCATTGGCTGGGCTCTCATGCAAGTGTGTGTGTATGTGCACATGCGTGCATGCCTGTGTGTGCGCACTTGTGTGTGTGTGTGTGTGTGTGTGTGTGTGTGTGTGTACGCGCGCGCGCGCGCGCGCGCGCGCCTATCTTTCTCACCCACAGTCGTGCCTGATCATTTTTTTTCTCCTCACAGCTCCCTCTCAGCAGCGTTCCCACGGTTGCATTAAATGGTCTCCAGAGGCACTGTGTCGGCGCATCCGTAGTGCTCTGTCTGGGGATGCGCTCAACTGTAACCGTCTCATTGTTCATGAGACCCAGGGTGGCATCCCATGTTTTCCCGGTACACTACACAAGAGGAGCTTCCCCAGCTGTGAAACTGCTGGTGGGCTGCTGTGAGCAGCCATAGGGTGGGCATGAACCCAGGAGGTGACCCAGTTTGCTGTGACAATTGAATGAGCTAATCCACAGGGGCCACTGAATGTGGTCAAAGCTCTTGGTTGCTGTTACTTCCCTAGAGCAACCCCCTCCCCACCCCACCCCCCGAAATGGAATTCCAAGTCAAAGGGCGTAAGCCTCACCAGACTGCTCTCCTCTGGCTGTGTGGAGACCCATTCCTTAGCTAGTGTCTTCCACACCACCCCAGAACCCATCCCTAGTGTCGTCCCCATTCTGGAGGATGATGGTGGCTTTGTTGGAGACTGTAGAGAGCACAGTGAGATCGAGATTCCCTGAACCATTTCCCAGCACGATGTCTTACATACACCACCCATAGTCACACATCCTAGGCGCCGAGGGTGGCGTGATTCAGCTACTGGATTCAGGCCTTCATCATTCCCGGACCTATTTTGTTCTACACATCATCTCCCAAGCGGGTTCTGTTCCCAGTCATGATAATGTCCCATCACATCAGGGGTTCCCTGTCCTAAACCACACCCACAGCTTGCCGCCCTCACCCCACCCATTCCCATCCAAGTCCTAGACAAATGTCTGCTCCCCCTAAGACAGGCACCCATGACAGGGGAAGGACTGATTCCTTCCAAGCCCAGCCTGTGACTCTTATTCACATAGCGTGGGTGGGTGTTACTTTAGGCGTGTGGGTGACCCCGCCCCCCAAGGCAGCCACATAACTGAAAGTCTCACCCAGCGTGGATCTGACAACTTCCCCATAACTGCCATGATGGAGTCCCCACCTCTGTTCACTTTCCATCTCTATAGAGCTGGCCTGGGGCGGGAAGGGCAGGCTGATCTCTGAGTCTAAGGACATTCCCTCTCCCTCATTTCTACAAGAGAGTCTTAATAGGCCAGGTCTGCAGGGTTCCTGGTGACTACAGTTGCCCTGATTTCAAGGAGCTAACGCCGCCGTGACATTCTTGGAGACTAGTGTTCTATAGCACAGGTTGTGTGCTGACAGTCGCCCCAGAAAGCACTGGGGTTGTTCCCACATGGGGACCGCCTTTTACTTTTCATTGTTACCAGTTTGATTATCATCAGTATTTGCTTTGGTTCCTTGGAGTCAGTAGAGCTGACTTCTGACCCCATTGCTCCTCATCTCAGCTGGGAGGTTCCCGGGACTAGCTTGACATCACTTCCTGGACGCCATCATCATGTTTAGAGAGTAAACAAAGATTCTTCAGATGGTCAATAGGAGGAGATACAGGAGTCTGGGGGCGGCTGAAGGATCCACCTGCGGGGGATGGGGAGGGGGTTCCCTACACTCTGGGCCTCTCCTAGTCAACAGTAGCTGAGCAACTGTTGGGGAGGGCAGGCCAAGGCTATAGAATTCCTAGGAGGGAGCTCTTACTGGAGATTTGTTACTCGGAGTTCAAAGAGACTCAGTGAAAATTGTTGCTAAGGCAGTTGACTAAAAAATTCTACCATCAGGGTAACGGTAGCTGCGAGACACAGAAAACTGTGTGTTTTACAGCCGCCCGCTCCTCCGAGGGATTTTTTTTCCCAACATGGATTTTCTTTTAAATGGTTTTGAAAGGTAACGTGGGCCATCCCGGTTCCCAGCCTTGCGGGATGGTGTGTCTTGATGCAGTCGAGCTGGAGCACAGAGGAAGTTCCCAGGCATTGTATCTCCCTGGGGGGTGCTTGCTGGGATGCCGCTAAGACTAAGTTTGGTTTGGTGTGTTTCCCAGCCTATCAACTCAACCCAAACCTCAATGGCTGTTTGATTATCGTGTTTGCCGAGGCCTGGGAGAATTCTGTTACTGTAGAACCACACGGGGCCTGTGTTAGACACCCACAGTTTCTGATGGCCACTGGCTTAAGGCCAGTCTGTATACACTGACGACATGACTGCCCCATGGTGTGGTTAAGGGGGATGTTTTTATTGAGAGAGAGAGAGAACAGCCATGGAAATCTGGAAGAGTCCAGAGCACAGAGAGAAAGAAGTAGACTGAACATGGCCAGCAGACTGGACATAGCCGGGGTTACCCGTGAGAGAAGGGAGAATAGCGAGGGAAGAGGGAATAGAGAAAGAAGAGCGAGACCAGCTAGAGCCTCCAATGTGAGAGTAACTGGGTCATAAGAAGGGTGGGGAGCTGCGGGGAGGGAAGGGCCAGGAGACTGGGGGGGGGGGCTCTGAAATGTATAACAAGTGAGTATGGACTGAGGGAGCTACCTGGAAGCTAGCCAGGACCTTGATATGCTGATAGGCACCACAGGTATATATCAATCGGAGAGCCATAAATCCCTTGTGCTGGAGGTAAGGGAAATGACTCCTTTTGGTCAATGGGAACCCGTTTCACAAGTTCCTGAGGAAGGCTGGCTTTTATCGAACCACCGGCAGTCCTCCTATATGGGTGGAGTTCATTGCTGGATATTTGGACTGCCTTTCGGGGTGTGGGGAATTGGCGTTTCCTTTGGACCTGACACATTTCAAAGGAGCATCTCACAACCCCAGCAAGAACTGTGCACAGAGGCTGCAGGAAAGCGCTTCAGACAGACTGGAAGATGAGCGAGCGGTTTGGCGCTTCCTCAGTGTGGGGAGTTCACAGCGGAACCACCAGCAGAAGTGTGCAGGGCCAGAGGCTGGCCGCTGGGCCCCGGTCCCCTCTCTATGGGATTCTGACTCTTCTGTATGGGCTCCTAATTGCCAGGAAGAGGGAACAACCATGCCTGCCATTGCCAGCCATTATTTGAATGAATAGAACCTGAATATCGAGGGTAAATGGGACAGAGACCATGAGAAGTCACTTTGTGTCTGGAACCCAAATCCAAGGACACCATACTAAGCTTCCTCATACACTTGTGTGGCCCTCTTTTCATCAGTGACCCAAACAGCTGCATGTGAGCTGCCCTCCTTGGAAGCCAGGCTGGGTTCCAGAAGTCTGGCTTAGGGCAGATCTCTGTCCAGCACTTACTGGTCAGACAGTCAGGTTAAAAGGGCCGGTTCGGGCTGCATAGTGATTTCCGGGCCAACTAGAGCTTACATAGCAAAACTCTGTTTCAAAAATTGAGGGTGGGGCAGGGAATTAAAATCAGCGCTTCATAAAACTTTTTAAAAGATGTTTTCACATATGTGAATTTTTAGTGTGTATGGAAGATGATGTATGTATCTTTACATGCATGCTCCAGAAAGCCAAACTGAGCCAGGTCAAAATGGTACAACACACACGTACTGCCAGCCAGCTCCTCCCTGGCACACACCCTAGAACAAGGCTTTACCTCCAGCCTGACCACCATGGGCAGAGCACTGAATCTGATCATAGGTGCTTTGGACCAGGACACAGGCGAGGGTTGAGAGTGGGGTCTGGAAGCATTTCCAGTGAGGTGAGGGCTGGGAGGGTCAGAGTCGGAGCCTGACCTCCGATCCTTGGAACCCGGGCCTGTTGAGTCCACCAGTCCCCTTGATGTGGCATGCTGCTTAGCTGCGGGATGGTAATAGTAACCTCACTGGATCAGCCCCTTCCAGCCTCCAAACGAATCTTCAGGCTTAACGTTGCATCTCCAGATCTCTGCAGTACCACAGAGGTGAGCGGCAGGGACAGGGTCACTCATGACCTCAGAGGCCAAGTTAGAAGACAGCCCAGCCCTGAATGGGGTATAGACACCAGCATAAGCTACTTCTTCCCATGGCGGCTGAAAGAACCCTCCAGTCCAGGCCCCCACTGTGCTGGGGGAGGGCAGCCACTGCCCAGCACCCACACCAGGCAGCTGCTGTGGCTGCCTGGCATCGGTCCTATTTCCCACTCAGAACACAAACCACTCCAGAACCTCCCAGCGCTCACCACTCTCTCGCCTCCTCCTCCTCTTCCTCCTCCATACCCCTCCAAGCCCTGCTTTGTACTGAAATTCACACTGCGTTAAGTTAATGGGGCGGGAGGCCCTAATGAGATGCCCTTCCTGGGTACCGGGAAGCCCTTTCATTCTGTGCTTTGGTTTTTTAGAAGATAGGCAGGTACCATCACCACATGCAGCCAGGATCAGCATTGCTCCTCCAGGCCCCATGGGGCAGCTGGTCCTCTGGGGATCGGGCTTGGCGCTCTAAAATGCTCTCCTGACTTGTACAGACAGCGCAATGTGGGATTTGGACCAAGAACCTGAGAGACCCCTCTTACCTCCTTCCTTCACCTCAGAGTGGGACGTTCAGGGAACAGGGAAACCCCAATCATTGTGACACTTTAGACAGAGCCTTTCCAGCTTCAGAAGTCACCTTGCCCTTTCTCTGGCCCAGAAGCCACTTGGGCCTGGTGAGGCCCCTCTCACTGATCCTCAGTCTCCTGACTTGTCCCTTCTGGGGTACCAACTACCATGCTTGCAGGTACCAAACAGCAGCCGTCCTTTGTCCTTTCAGGGAGGGCTGAGCTCTGTGGAGACCTTGCGTGGGCGTATGGCAGTTGTGAGGACACCCCATCAGAAGCCTCTAACCCTCCTGTCTCCAGCCCCTTTCCCCCCACAGCACCCCACAGCCCTCTGTGTACCAAGCCTGGTGCATCCCTCTGGTGGTCCTGTGCTCCCGCCGAATTCACCATCTCTCGCTACAAGCTCCAGCTCTCTTAGGGAAACTTGGGTGAGGTGATGGGGACCCTGGCTCAGCTTCATCGAGTGATGATGGGACAGGGTCAGTGGGTGCCAAGGCCACCTGTCTTGGGCTCTAGGGAGCATGTCTGGAGAGTGCTTGTTGGAGGAACTCTGTGCCTTGGAGCTTTCAGGCTGGCTACGGTGACACCCTAAATCTTACTCCTCGAAGTTTTGGGAAGAAGGGGTACAGCAGGATGTTTATCAGAAAATCTCTACCCAACCAAGCCGACAGGAGCCATCGATTGCCAATTAGCCAGAGTCCTGCTCCCCGCCCTGCCCCCAACCTTGTGTTCCCACACTCCTGACAGAGACCATCTAGCCCTAGAATCGCAGAGCTGGGCCAGAACATCTATTCAAAGCCACGGGTGCTCCACCATAGGCAACTTTTTCTATGTTTGAATGATAGTTTGCCAGGTCAAGGGCAGCTCTCCCGCTTCCCCCGCACCCCAGGAAGCTGTGGGCACAGAGGAAGGAGCTGCATCCCTTTTTATTTTTACCCCAGTCCTGGAAATCCTTCAGGGTGCGCACTGTAGTCTCACTGAAATACAGCTGGTGCTGCACACTTGTGGCTGGAAGATGCTCTGGTCGCATTTGGTAACTCAGAGCCCCCTGAAGACTTGAGTCAACATCTTGATAGGGCCGTGAGTCTCATGGGTGACCAACACGGTATGATACTCAACTTGGTGTTCGGCCAGCCATGCTTTGGTAGTTCCTTTCCTATGGTTTCCTCTGCTGTTGCTCACTACCCCCCGGAGAGGCCAGTGGTGCTCTGGTGTTATTGGCCCATTTACAGAATGGTAAGCTGAGGCTCCTGTGGCTACAGTCTTGCTTAAAGGGGATAAGAGACTCTAGTGCAGAGAAAGACGGAAGATTCAGTCCCTAGATCCAGCCCTGTGTCTATATCAAGGTCCGAAGCGGGGCTGATTTGAATATAGACTAAGTAACCAGGGTCAATCGTTGCCAGGGTGTACCCTCATGGTCGGGTAGCCTGAGATGAAACCTCAACCCTGGCTGGGCCCATGGGAGCTCACACTGTGTCTGAGTGCCTCTGTTTCTTTGGGTTGTGCTTGGCTTCCGCCCGACTCTTGGCAAGTGTCGGTATTCTTTTCTGTGGGCGGTATGGAGACAGGATGGGGGACGGGCTCCCAGGCGAAGCTGCTCTGTGACATTCACAGGTCTCAGCTGAGAAAGAGAAGGACCAATGCCCAGGGAAGAGAAGCATTCTCCCTTCTCATGTGTTCCTCTGGTCAGTGTTTTAATACCACAGTGCTGCCAATCAAGCCACATGAAAGACTTGGGGGCGATGTTCCATGCTTGCTTATGAGCCCCAGCCCGATCTGCCTCTGAACGATGGATGGCAGAGTAAAATCCTGTGAATCTGCCTGCCTTGGCATCTTGCTGAAATTTCAACTTCTTTCTTGTACTGTCTGTTCCTGGGTAATGGACAAAGGATCTCCAACATTATTCGCCATGTAGACAGACAGCCCTGTGCCCTTCCCGATGAGGCTGCCTGAGGGTCTCACGGCCACACAGGGCAGCCAGTGACAGTTGGTCCTAGCTGGGTGTTTCCTGACTCCAGCCATCCCAGACCCTGTCCACTAGCTTCTTGCCGCTTCCCACTTAGACTTTCCTGGCATTGGCTCTGCTGGAGACTAATTAGCAACGAAGAACCCTGACTCTCCTTCTCATGAGATGACACTGTGTCAAAAGGTTTTTGCTCAATTAATGCTGCAGCCAGTTCAAAAGAGACCTCAAAAAGGCTTACATAGCCACAGAGTAGAGGAATATGGGTTCACAAGTGCTTTCTGCTGGAGGCACCCCAAGGAATCTTTTCTACCCATTTCAAGTTTCTGTACAGCCTCCCTAGGCCATTTGTCAGAAAGGCAGTCAGGAGGTGGTTCCCGACCCCATAACAAAGGTACCGTCCTAGCTCTGGCTCAGCTGTCCGCACAGGTGCCACTGGGTCTTCATTTTGATTGGCTGGAAGGCTTACCCTTCCTTTTTTTTTAAAAAAAAATTATTATTATTACTATTATTATTCATCTATTTCTTTTACATCCTGGTTGCAGCCCCCTCATCCTTCCCTTTCAGCCCCTCTCCCCCACCTCCTCCCACCACACAACCCCCCCTCTTCCATCTCCATCCAGGGAAATGCAGATCTCCTATGAGTATCAATAAATTAATAAAACATCTACCTTTCCTTTTTTTTTCCTTTTGAGGCCAGGTCTCACATAGCCCAGGCAAGCCTCAGACTTACTGTGTAGCCCAGGTTGGTCTCAAATTCATGATCCTCATGCCTCAGCCTCTCAAACGCTGGATTTACAGGTATAGGCCACTATCTCTGCTTGAGACCTTTCCCTTCAGATTTGAAAAGCCTTGGGTTTTTTGCTGTCCTATCTTTGAAAGCGCAAGCATTCACATTTCATCAACAGTCCTTATAAATCTGGGTGAACACCCCTCTTCTCAAAAACGCCAGGACAGTGCAAGCCTCTTGATCTGCCAGAAACCACAGTGTTTCTTTTCCCTGGGACGGCTGTGACCCCAAGAAGCAGGCTACTCCCCACCCCCAGAGGAAATTCAAAGCTTTGACCCCCATAATGGTAGCCCCGGCTCTTTGAGCATCGCCCACTGCTCTGGCAGGACCTCTGCAGATAACCCTGTTGCCATGGAAAGGAAAAACTATTTAATACAACTTCCTGAATCTGGGGAGGAGGCGGAGATGGCAGGAAAAACCAGATATTATTTTAAAATGGTTCATTTCAGTTAAAAAAAAAAAAGCAAAAACCCTGCCTGTTTGTTAAAAGGCTTAAGAAGAAATGAAAGGGCTTCTTGGTGGACTCGGAGCATGCGAGTGAAACATCCTTAGGGCTCACGCTGTCCTCGGCGGCGGCGAATACTGATGGGCGTGCTCGGTAGCCTCGCCATGCTGTTTCTCAGTGAACAGGAGTCCTGGGCATCCTGATCAGCGGCCCCAGCCTGTGGAGGAGGGCATGGAGGCCTGTCTGGACTCAACTCTTGGGTCTGTAGTTTGGTGCGGTCCTTCACTGTGGCCTCTGAACTTCTTCAGAATCACAAAACTTTGACAGTGGAACCTCAAGGAGTGTCCCTCAGGGGGCTAAGCCATCACTGGGTGACAACTGCTGCCTTTGTGGGCCCATTCTACAGAACTTAAAATGGAGGCACAAATGGCTCATCAGGTAAAGGGGCTTGACTTGCGACCATGGCATGCATGTGTATACACAACTAAACAAGCGTGAAATAAGAACAAAAGAAGTCAGGGACGTACAGAAGCAGGAACTAGGAGGGCAGAGAGCCCCTGCTGGGCACCACATGGGCCCTTAGAGGCCTAGCATCGGTGGCTCTTGGCTACAGAGAGGATGCAACTTTAGGATCAGCTCTGTGGGCTCTGGGGGGACTGGAGCAGCCCCCCCCAAACACATGGTACCCTCCGTGTTGATGCAGAGGAGATGGGGAGCTGGAGGGACAGCTGGCCGATAGCACGATATCCCACATCTTGTAGCCTTCCCCACTCTCAGGAACCCCTCTGAACCCAGGAAAAGCAAAGTCCTCCTGCCCCACCCGGATCCTCTGCGTGGTGTTCCTGAGATGACCCAGGGACCATTGCGTCTCTGACTGCAGGCACACTTTGAAAACCCTCTTACCCTCCCTCCGGCCCTTTTCAGAAGTCTCCCAATAGATCTATCAAAGGAAGAGCCTTCATGCCTCCCTCCTCCCACTTCCAGCTCATAACGAGTGTGAGACCTCAAAAACCAAACTGAACGGGCAGAGTGAGCTGTGAGAAAGACCCCCCTCTGCCTTGATGGGTAAATGGCTAGAACCCCAGGCTGACTTGGGACCCCAGGTTGGCTGTGCCGGAAAATTTGCAGTATCAAGCATGGCTCAGAGGCCCATACCAGAAGTGGTCATGGTAGAAACAAGGTACTGGGTAAGGGTGCATGCATTCTGCTGACAGCAGGGACCGAGGATGCTGCTACTGTGTGTGTGTGTCAATAGCAGGATGAAGAGAGAGCAGGGGGGCTAGGAGAGGGGTGTCCATGAGACCAGGACACAGGCTGGGAGGGGACAAGCCCTAGGACCTTACCTGCCCAGCAAAGAGTGGGATTTCTCCTGTGGGTGACAGGAACTAACAGGGACTCTGCAAAGAAGTGGCACCATGCAGGGGTGTGCCATAGATAGGAACTGAGCCAGGGAGGAAGCTGCTGCAAGAATCAGGGTGTGACCAGAGATGAGCTGGAAGGGCGTCCTCAGGAGGGAGCTGAGACATGGGGACAGCGCCGATGGATGATGCGGGTCACAGCTAACAACCGTCACCCCTGATACTGATACAAAGGGTGGAATCGGCGAGGCGTGAACAAATGGAGTTTTTGTATCGTTGCTGGCCGGGGGCGGCATGCAGGAAATGGCCTAAGTCACGGGAAGGCCAAGTGCATGGGAGAGAGTCATCTGTTTGCTGCATTTCACCGTTTCTAAGTAGAGCAAGAAGGAACTTAGCTAAGAAGGACTGTGCCAGGGCATCAAAAAGTAACAGCCTTCTTATCAGCCCTGGTCCTCCCCCACATTCAGGGCAGAGTACCGAAGGGCATTTACTGCGGTGAGGCTGGGAGACGCATCCAAGGGAAGCGTCTATTGAGTGGAAGTGGGTTAGGGGTGCCTGCGACTCCAGCAGTCCAGAGCTGGAGACCCGGGATTTCAATTCTGCGCCACACAGTGCAACATGGTCTCACAAAGGGGCTAGGGCTGTAGCTCAGTGGTAAAACCACTCTCCTCCGACAGGCAAGGCCCTAGGTTCGAACCCCAGGAGAGGAGAGGAAGGGATGGAGAGAAGGAGGGCAGAAAGAAAGCTATGATAAAGTTGGAGTTATTGGCCACGATGGGAGGGTGATTACCAGTGAAGAAGAGCTGAGACCCACTCACGCCAGGGCTCTGGTACTGACCATGCCCACGCGAGACAAGATCTCTCTGTCCCACGGGGCCAGGGCTGGATGCTGGGTGGCCTGCAGAGTCACAGCACATGCAGTTTGTATTTTTCTGTGACACCAGTGGTGCACAGCTGTTTTCTTGTCCTTGGAGCCCCCTGTGACCTGGTCATTCAGCCCCCAATCCTCATCCCCCCAAAGACTAAAAGGCCATTTTTTTCTTTTTTAAATCAACGAACTTAAATTTGTTTTTCCCATCACAGCTCTGTGAGGTGACTGAAGATGAGCCATGCTGTGAGACCCTGAAACTCCAGCCTCAGTTTTGTGCCCCACACAGCCATGGTCACTGCAGGCGTGGAGAAGCAGGAGAGTGATTTATTTTTGCCTCACAGAGGAATGAAGCTTTCCCACATTCCATATACACTGATCAAATGAAAAGATGCCCATGTGACATCCTAGAGCCCACAGTTTTGAAAAGTAAACATCGGTTCCAAACAGCAAGGAAGTAGTACATGAAACCCAGCATCTCCATGGAAACCAAATGCCGCTCTGCTACCTCACTACCTGGGTGATTTGTGCTTTTTTGTGTAAATGCATTTTTTTGCACATGTGTGTTCATGCATTTGTAGATGCTCATGTGTGAACGTGTGTGGGGGAAACCAGAGGTCAGCCTTAGATGATACTCCTCAGTAGCCATGCAAATCTTGTTTTTTGAGGTAGTGTCTCTCACTGGCCTGGCGCTCACCTCATGGGTTAAGCTGGATAACCAGTGAGCCTTAGGGATCCTCCTGTCTCTGCCATCCTGGTGTTGGCATCTGAAGCATGTGACAACATTGGCTATGTACATGTGTGCAAGGGACTGAACTCGGGTCCTGATGCTTACTTACGAGGCACATTCCTCACTGAGCCGACTCCCAAGCCTGCCTTCTGTGTCCTGCAGGTGGTTTTCAGCAAGTACTGCAACTCCAGCGACATCATGGACCTGTTCTGTATCGCCACCGGCCTGCCTCGGTGAGTGTCCCCCGTGTGCCCTGTGATGAGAACTGTGTTATCTTCGAAATGGACCGGAGAACGGTGAGGCGGCAAGTAGGGGTCAGTGCAGAGGAGTCCCCCAGGCGTCTACGGTGATTTCCCTGAAACCACTGAGACAAACCCCGAGGGAAGCCCGGTCCCACCTCCCCAGCAGCAGCATCCAGCTGCTGGGTTGAACGCAGCACAGCCCCCTCGTGAGAGGTGGGATTTTCCTTCCACGGCCTCAAATAACTCATGTAAGCGCCTTTGCTCTCGGGATGCTGTCCTCAGCAGCACTCGACACGTGACTGGCTTCGAGAGATGAGTTAAAAGCAGTTGCCTGTCCTACAGAATCCTCAGACTCCCCCCACAGTGTCTTTCCTAAATCCAGTTCGTACTAGCTCGGGAATTGTCTAATTACAGGCTGAGCCTCGATAGTTCCCAAACCCCAAGTGCTCCAAAATCTGAAACAGTTTTAGCGCTGACCCGACACCAAAAGTGGAGAATGCCTTACTCGACTTAGTGTGACATGTCAATCAAAGCACTCCGTGAAAGACATGTATTACGTTTTTAGGCATGGGTCCGTTCCCGTAATATCTCATCCCATATCTTCAGGTAGCCTAAGATCTGGGGAAAAAAATCCCATATACTTCTGGTCCTGAGCATTTTGGTTAAGGCATACTTGGCTCATCTTAACACCTAATTTCCCATTAGAAAGGGTGACCAAAGGCCAGGCATGGTGGTATGTGCCTGTGATGCCAGTATTTGGGAGGCTGAGGCAGGAGGATTGTGAGTTAAAGGTCAGCCCTCACTACACAGTGAGACCCTGTCTCAGAGACCACGAAAGAAGTAAATAAGAGAAAAGAAAGGTTGATTGGGTGTGGCGTTGGGTGCAGATCACTTTAAAGTTGGGGTCAGGGTCAATGGAGGTGGAAGGGATGGAAAGCTGATAAAAGCTTTTCGCAAGCCAGCGAGGAAAAGGACCGATGTGATAAAGGTGACAATTTAGAGGCGACAGCAGATGACCCAGTGGAGTGAAAGCAGCCACCAGACCGACAGCTTTAGGAGGCATGTATTAAGAACTATAAAACATAGGCAGTGTACACATCTACCTTGACAACACTGTGAGATTGGAGCCTCATTTCTAACTGTGCTGATCTGAAGGATTCACAGGCCCCCGGGGAGCTGGCTCCATGGGTCAAGTCCTTGCTGTACAAGTGTGAGGACCTGAGTTCGATTCAATCCCAAACACTCACATAAAAAGCCAGGTGTGGTGGCACACACTTGTAATCCCAGTCCTAAGGAGGCGGGGTCGGTGGATCTGGGGAGTTCACTAGACAGCAAGCCCTAGTCCCAGTAAGAGAGAGACCCTGTCTCAAAGTTCAAGGTGGATGGCACCCGAGGAATGCCATAGAGGTTGACCTCTGACCTCATGCACCCACACAAGCATGCACTTATCCTTAGACACACAAATAAAAATACAATAAGAATAAGAATTTACATTTACATGAGTTGAAGATCACAGCTCATCAGAAGCTCCAAAGATGAGAAGCTGGGGAGGAAATTGGTTTTGACCACGTAAGTCCACTTGTGGAAAAGAATTGGGACCAGCTCAGGGGACTCTCTCCCGGGGTCCAGAGCAGCGAGATAAGCAAACAATGATTCCTGTCTCAGACCGATGTTAGTTTTTGGGGACACCGCAGCTTCCTTAATCTCCCAACTCAATAAATTAGCCTTGCTCCAATTCCCACTTTAAATTATTTCAAACGTGGCAGGCTCTATGAATACACTTACCCTTTCCACTTGATTTGCTAAGGGAGGGTGGGGGAACAGACTGCCGCCCTTGCCCGCCCTTAGCCAAGGACACGTGGTCCCCAGTTCTCACGGCCTGGCTCCTCTGGGCTCTGCCACGTGAGGCCCATATGCAAGTGTATAGAGGGGCAGCACTGACATGAGTGTTTTGCAGGAACACCACCATCTCCCTCCTGACCACGGATGATGCCATGGTCTCCATCGATCCCACCATGCCTGCGAACTCAGAGCGGTAAGCATCTCTCCCTGGGGTGTCGTATGCTTCCGTGCCATGTGCCAGGGAGTTTGCAGTTTGGTTTTGTTTACTACTGCTGAAAAGTGTGAAGTTTCAGCGGAGAGGGGAAGAGGCAGATGGGAAGCAGGAGGAGGAGGAGGAGGCTTGGTTCGCTCCTTCCTTCTTGGGAAACCATGCTCCGTTCTCCAGAGGGGCCCCATGAGGAGGCCGTGTGCAGACAGGAAAGCTGAAGAACGGGAATTAGGCTAGGAGCATAGCTCCAGCCTGAGGGATCCTTCTGGGAGAACTAGGGCTTCCTGGGGACCCTGTCTCCCCACTTAAGCCCTTGCTGGAACATTCCGTGCATAGGAGGAAGGAGGCTGAGGCACAGAAGGTCAAGGGTGGCCAGTGGCTACCTTTGAAATGAGTAGGATAGCTGAGCCAGTTATCTGTACCCTCAGGGAGGACCTGGGACAGATCCTTTGAGTCAGTGATGCCACTTTCCCAGGTGGCCTAGAAGGTCCCTAGTAGTCTCCATGTCATATGGGGCGATTCAACCAAACAGAAGTTAAAATGCATCTTCTGGGGTTGGTGGGGTGATCCAGCTGGTGAGGCGTTTAAGTCAAAGCCTAATGACATGAGTTCAAACCCAGAACCTGTGTGAGGATGAAAGCAACTCCACAAAGTTGCCTTCCGACTTCTACCTCTCTCTCTCTCTCTCTCTCTCTCTCTCTCTCTCTCTCTCTCTCTCTCTCTCACGCACATGTGCACCCAAATGTCCAGAACAAACATTGCATTGTGCGATGCTGGAAACCACTTCTTAGATGCAGAGAGGGATGCAGATGCATGAGGTTGGACAGGTGTCTGGTGCTGTGTTGGGGTTACAGGGGTGTGGATGTGGAAGATGGAGCGAGGTATGTAGAAGGCTGGGTGAGGCAGGGATGTGAACAATACATTTGTGGGCTTAGACCTAAATGACCTCGGTCTGGTGGTGGCCACACGCTGTGGGTTAGGTATCCGGGTGGTGCCTGTGTGGATGGATGGATGGAGATGGGGAAGTAGCAGGCATAGATGTGGTGGACAACACTTGCCGAGGTGTAAGTGTGCTGTCTCCGGGGCCTCCACATTCTCCTGCGCTTCCGTCTCCCCCTTGATTCTTCCCACTCCTTCACCAGAACGGACTCTTGACCTGAGCCTGTGTGCTGGGAAGGGATTGTCAGGGTCTCGAGTGGTTGCTGAAGGCGCCCTGTGCATCATGACATGTGTGGTCTGACATCCTGGTCTCCATGGGGGTGCCTGACCTAGAGGCATGCCTGTTTGTGCTTTGACATTGCCGTCTGTCCTGAAGACATGCGTCCACTCGCCCACACTGGTGACTCAGTAGAGATCAGGTCAGCTGAACAGTGGCTTCCAGCCCTTGCTGTGCATTAAAACTAAACATCTTTTCATTTGCTTGCTTGCTTGCTTGTTTTTTGAGATAGGGTTTCTCTGTGTAGTTTTGATGCCTGTCCTGGAACTCTATGTAGACCAGGCTGGCCTCGAAATCACAGAGGTCTGCCTGCCTCTGCCTCCCTAGTGCTGGGATTAAAGGTATGTGCACCATACTTGGCTTTAGCAACCTCTTTTAAAGGGACCTGGTTGACTCACAGGCTCCTCTATGAATGATTGATCCAGATCTTTGTAAAGCTCTGCAAGGGTTCTAGAGTGTAGCCTGGGGTGAGACGCACCTGCCGAGGGGAACTGCTGAAACTGTTCTGGACCTAGGTGTGGGCTTGTGCCAGAACGTTCTGTCCTCTGATCTCAGAGGGTACAGGATAGACTCTCTGGTCTGTGTGACCCCCCCCAACTGCCCCACAAGCACAGTCCACCCCTCCCCGCCACTCCAGGTGGCCACATGTGTTGTCTGTGTCTATGTCTTAACTTTCCCCACCTCTGAAGACCATGCAGCTGTTCAGCTTGTACATGGTCCCCTCCTCTTGTCTCAGCCTCCCACTGGTGGGAGGGATTGGGCTGAAGATGCCAGGTCTCATCCACACATTTGGAGCCTTCCTGTGTCCTGTTCATAGGATGGATTTTCCATGACTCCCCAAGTCTCAGAGGTTTCTAACCAGCCACTTCCATCCTGGTCAAATGGGTGGCTGTCTCCGTTTCTCACCGCTCATCCTTTCTTGCTGTTTTTTCTGCACCTGTCTTAAACCCCAAATCACAGTGGCAAGATGGAAGGCCAATCGGCTTCCGCTCTCATTTGGAGCTGGCAAGACATGATGAGTGAGTGGCCTGTTCCTCAGGGCCAATAAGTGAGAACAGACGTGTTGGAATCTGTCCAAATGGAGCTGCAGGTTTGCCCTCAGAGGGCCCTTTTCCCATCTGGCTCCTTTCTCTGACCAAGGAATGTTCTAGGTCTGGCAGTGTCCAGCTCCCGGCGCTGCCTCTCGAACCCTGCCCTTACTCTCTTGCCGGGGAAGGGGAACAGATGCTTAGCTGGTGTGAGGAGACGGGGGCATATGGTACAGCATATGGAGAGAGGAGGGGACCCAGAACTGACACCGCACATTTCTGACATAACACAAACACATCTTCGGTTTCCGATTTTAGCCAAGTTGTGAGACATGCAGCTTTCTGCTGGGTAAAGCAACCAGGCCCCAGCAAGGAGGGCTGTACAGCCATCCCTCCGCTCCGCACACAGGCCCTCTGGATGGCCAGCTGGCGCCAGTCTGCTGCCTTGCCCAAGCGTCATAAAAGAAGGCCAGTACCCAGTCAGTTAGACTGCAGAACAGACAGGCCATGGAAGTCCAAGGCCATTTATCAGCTCCAGAGGGGGAAGGGGTTATGTCATTTACATTATATTAACAGCATCGAGGAAGGGAGTGAGGAAACGGTAACTCACTTCAGATGGAGCCAAGAGTTTATTCAGTCCCAGAAGATACGTCACTAGCTCTACAGAACTGAGCTGAGAGGATCTGAGACCCAGGAGGCAAGGCTAAGCGAGAAGCTGTGGAATGGAGCCAGGAAGCTCTGCCTGAGGTCTGAGTGTCTTGCACTCTCTGGCCGGGCCCTCCTCATCTCTGGCCGGGCCCTCCTCATCTCTGGCCAGCGGCATTTGCTTGTAGGTTACGTTCACACCCAAACACTGTGGATAACGAATGGTCGCCCATCCTAAAGACAGACAATGTAACTATTTCTGTCACAGAACACCTGTCCCTTCAGAAACCCACACTTGAACATGGGACATCATTGCCCACAACAGGAGCATTTTGGCCTTGTTCACTGCCAGCTCCTACCACAGTGGGCTCTCAGAACAGCAGGTCTGAGGGTCCCTGGACTCCGATGACTCATCTTGACTCATGACATCCTAACTTTGACCTGTGTTGCCAGCACACAGCCAGCTAGCAGCACCTCTGAGGGCTGTCTCTCGCCTTCTGGCACTCTTGCTAGCAAGTTCTAACTTCCGCTAAACTGCTGGGTTAAAGAAAAACCAACCAATCAACCAATTTCTCCTGAGGTTGGCTCTTAGCACTGGACCTTGCCCACCTTCGCCCGGTTTCCACTGGCCTCAGAAGCCTGTTCCTGCCCAAGCTAGAGGTCCTTACATCAGTGGAGAGCCTTTCCCTGCCTTCCGGATAGCCAGGGTCCTCTGCACAGCTTCAAACAGGCTGCTGAATAATGGGATATGTTTCTGACGGGGGTCAGTGGTTCCAGTATAGTCCTGTGAGCTCCAGCAGAAACGAGAGGGAGCCAGTTTGCACTGATTTGGGATAGGTTTAGGCAAGGAATATCAGAGTCCTTTGGTCTCACTTGATACTGTATCTTTGGTTCATATCAATGACAGAAGTTTGCTTCATTAATCAAATGTGAACATTATAAAGGAGCTTTTTTAACAATATGGGTTGTTTTTTTTTTTTTCGACAGGGTTTCTCTGTGTAGCCCTGGCTGTCCTGGATCTTGCTCTGTAGACCAGGCTGGCTTTGAACTCACAGAGATCTGCCTGCCTCTGCCTCCCGGATGCTGGGATTAAAGGCGTGTGCCACCGTCACTGCCCGGCTGCAATATAAGTTTTAAAATTAGATGCATCTGAGAGAAGTCAGAACAGCCAGTTTGGGGGGAAGGAATGTTGGGGCGTAATCCAGTGGTCAAGCCTGAGCTTAGAATGTTCCATCTCCAGCACCACAGCAGAAATAGAAAACAAATCACCAAGCTGAATTGTTATGCGCCTCAACGATGGCTTATTCCTGGCAGCAGCCACTCACTGCGGCCCTTCTCTTCTCTTGCAGAACTCCCTACAAGGTGAGACCCGTGGCCGTCAAGCAACTCTCTGGTAAGGCCCTGTTACCACATTTTAAGTAATGAGAGAGAGAGAGAGAGAGAGAGAGAGAGAGAGAGAGAGAGAGAGAGAGAGAGAGAGAGAGAGAGAGAGAGAGAGAGAGAGAAGGTCCCAGCCTTTCCCTGTGATGGAATGCATGTTGGTTAAGGTGTTAGAATCTGCAGACTGCTCCCACTGCAGAATCTGAAACTTCATGTTCTTGTCCAGGTTCCCCCCATTCTGAGATTCCCACCCTGACCCAGAGACCATGATAGATACTGGGTGTCCTTCCACCTCGGTCTACCTCAGTTCCCAGGCCCACTCCCGCTTCCGTTCCTGTGAGCTGCCAGGTCAGGCCTCCGGCCCACCAGGTTTCCCAAGGTGCTTTAGCCAGGCATGGGATTTTGTAAAAATCCTGTTTCCTTTTGGATTTTTTAAAACCACTTCCATTTGTGTGGGATTTCGGCGTAATAAAGCGCTCCCATTTAAGCGTGCACCTGGATGTGTTTTGAAGACTGCACACTGCAGTCAGCATCAATGACATTGAGGTTCCCGTGAACATCCTCTCATGTTGCTTTGGCTCCGCCAACAGCTGGCTTACTTTTGGAGACCATCCAATAGATGTGTTTCCCAGAGTTTGGATGAGGTGTTAGGGGATGGGATGCAAGTCTTTTTTATTCGTGGTTATGTGCATACCTAGAGAAACCAGACATCAATCTCCTGTCATGTCCTTCCTCAGGAGCGTCCATCTTGTTTTTTTTTGTTGTTTTTTGGTTTTTTTTTTTGTTTGTTTGTTTGGTTTGGTTTTGGTTTTGGTTTTTTCAAGACAGGGTTTCTCTGTGTTGTTTTGGTGCCTGTCCTGGATCTTGCTCTATAGACCAGGCTGGCCTCGAACTCACAGAGATCCACCTGCCTCTGCCTCCTGAGTGCTGGGATTAAAGGCGTGCGCCACCAACACCCGGCTCCATCTTGTTTCTTGAGACAGGTCTGCCATTCTCCTGGGTCTTACTGACTAGGCTAGGCTGGCTGGCCAGTGAAGCCCAGGGACCCTCCTGTCCCTGCCTCTCCAGCCCTGGATTGCCTGCATGTGCCGTCACGCCCAGCTCTTTGTGTGGGTTCTGGGAATGGGACTCGGGTCCTCAGGCTTCACAGCAAGCCCTCTCCCCAGCCCCCTTCCAGAGTTTCACACAGGAAGAAATGGCCCAGGGGGTGACTCAGCCCAATGCTCCCAAGACCCACTGGTGTCATGAGCACTGACCATCGGGCCTGTTGGTTGCTAACAGGCGACCGCACTCAATGATCTTCATTCATTTCTGAATGGACATTTGGGTCATTTTTTTATGAATCAAGCTGCTGTGAGTGAAAGAGGAGGGGGTGGGGCTTGAGTGAGACCGTGGGGTCATGAGGTGAAGTCCAAGTTTAACTCCCTCAAAACCTGCCGCTTCCCTTTTCTGACGTGGCTGTGCCATCTTGGACTTCCAGTTCCTACTTGCGCGGGCTCCCTTCTCATCACTCTGTACTGTCAGCATTTTGTACCCCATACACTCGTTCCGACGGCTGTGGAAGTGGAGTGTGCCGTGGTTTTAGTTTACGGATTCCCTAACGAGTACTGACCATGAGTGTCTTTGAGGTGTCTGTTTTTTTTTTTTTTTTTTTTTTTTTTTGTTTGTTTGTTTTGTTTTGTTTTTCGAGACAGGGTTTCCCTGTGTAGCTTTGCGCCTTTCCTGGAACTCACTCTGTAGACCAGGCTGGCCTCGAACTCACAGAGATCCGCCTGCCTCTGCCTCCCGAGTGCTGGGATTAAAGGCATGCGCCACCACCGCCTGGCAAGGTGTCTGTTTTATATTCCTCTTACGACTCCTCTCTGGTCAGTTCTTGGGTAACTCTTAGTTGCTGCTCCTGCGCTTACGGAGCTGTGAAGCTTTTTTGATGCGATGTAATGAAGATTCACACTTAGCATCCATTCCTGTTGCCCCGATAAGCCACTCTGACAAAAGCGATTGCAGGAGAAAGGGTTTCTTTCAGCTCACAGTTCAAGGTTACACAGTCCGTCATGGCGGGGATGTCAAGGCAGCGGGAGCTTGAAGTAGCTGGTCACATCCTATCCACGGCTGGGAACAGAGGGGGTGATGGATGCATGCTTGCCAGTGCCAGGCTCCGTTTCTCCAGGGTGCAGAATCTCCTGCCCAGGGAATGGTCCTGCCCACAGTTAAAATGTGTCTTTCCGCCTCTGTTTATGTAATCAAGAGACCCGTCTCCCAGGTGATCCTAGATTCTGTCAGCTTGACAGTTCGCACACCATCACACACACACCCTTTGTCAGAAATACACTAAATGAAAAGAAGAAAAAAAAAAAAAAGAAATACGCTAAATGCTTCCTTTGTCCAAAGCATCCCTTTCATCTCCTGATTGGTGAATTTCAAGGATCAGATGGGCTTGTTTGGTTTGTTTGATTTGTTGTTACTTTTGGCACTGAGAGTGAAACCCAGGGACTCATACAGGCTAAGCAAGCATCCCACAACTGAACCACGTTGCTGGATCTTGGTCTTTTGAGTCAGGGTCTCACTATGTCGTCCACATGGCCTTGAACTCAGAGACTTGTTTTCCTCACTTCCCTAGTGCTGAAGTGCACAGGGTTGTACCACATAAAAGCTTTAAATTTTGAAAAAGTCTTTTTTTTTTTAGATTTTTATTTATTTTTATTTTTTAAATGTGAATGTGTATGGGTGGGTGTCTTGCCTGCGTGCATGTATGTGTACCACATGCATGCAGTGCCCTCAGAAGCCAGAAGAGGGCATCAGTCCCCTGGAACTGGGGTTACAGACAGTGTGAGCCACTATGCGGGTTCTGGGAATTGAACCAGGATCTAGCTTTTCCCCCTGCCCCTGATTTTACCTCCTGGCTGGGAAGTTTGCTCATATGCTTTTTTTCTAGAAGTTTTATAGTTTTAGTGTGTATTTAGTTCCATAGGAATTTGTTTTTGTTTGCTTGGTTTCTTGGTTTTTGTTGTTTTTCTGCAGCGGAGTATGAAACCCAGGCCTTGTGCATGCTAGGCGAGCATCCTGCCACCAAGCTGCATCCAAGCCCATGGGGTAGATTTGGAGTTGGTCTTTGTGTATGCATGAGATGGAGTTGAAGTCGGCTTGCTTTTGTGAAGTTTAGGTCTTGGGGAGACTGGTGCTACAGGATGAATTTTGAAATGCCCACAGAGAGCGAGTGGTATGTGTGACAGTGTGTCGGAGTCTCGTTCTTGTCTGTGGTGTGACGTCACGGGGGCACCAGTTGTTTTTAGCACATTTTGTGTTTGAGGCATTCCTCATATAAACTGTCATACAGTTCTCTGGACAGTAGATGTGATTCTAACGTCTTGTAGCATAAATATTTTTATTATAAGAAATGAATCGGGCCTCCTCTGAGCAGAAAAATATTTTACTTTTATATTACTAACTAAACCCCATTCTCTGCATGGATTTCAGCATGGTTTCCCCTGGTGTCCTTTAGCTGTGCCAGGATCTAACCACTGTCTCACACTGCATTGAGGACTGGGGTCTCCCAGTTCTCAGACTTCTATGGCAGGGCTGTGAATCATCTGTTTAGTAACCCCTAACTGATCTCTCTCTCTCTCTCTCTCTCTCTCTCTCTCTCTCTCTCTCTCTCTCTCTCTCTCTCTCTGTGTGTGTGTGTGTGTGTGTGTGTGTGTGTGTGTGTGTTTATTTACTTATTTCTTTCTTTATTTTTGTTTGTTTGAGGCAGAGTCTCTATAGCCCAGGCTAGCCTGGAACTCATTACAGAGCATCAGGCTGGCCTCAAACTCGTGGCAATCCTCCAGCCTCAGCTTCCCAAGTGCTAGGATTACAAGTAGGAGCCAGCTCGCCTGACTCTGTCTGGTGTCTTTCTCATGATCAGCTGTTAACTGGGGGGTTAGGAGAGGGGTCGTGGGGGCACTGTGTCCTCGTGACTCTTCCACTACACCGCACGGTACTTCCTTCTTTCCCGAGGCAGTGGGATGCTTAGTCTAGTCTGCCAAGTAGGGAGTTGAGGCTTGTTTTTCTCCGTATGGGGATTTCTTTGCTCCAGCACCATTAATGAGAAGATGGCTCTGTGCAGTCACCGTGGTCCCTTTGTGCAAATCCAGCCAGCTACACATGTGTGTCTTTACATGGACCCAGCCTCCTGGTCCACCAGCACACACATCTGTCCTGACCGTGAGCGTAGGCCAGTGACTGTGGGCTGTTGGCAGGTCTTGCGAACAGATGGGCATAGCCCTCTTTTTTTCTTTTGTCTTTTCCAAAATTGACACTGAGTTTATACTGTGAAATAGTTTTTGGGGTAAATCTGTCAATTGCTGACAAAAAAAAAAAAGCTACTCAGAATCTTATTAAATACGCTGAATAATTGGGGAAGAATTAACATGTTACTAACATGTTTGTGGTCTCTTTCATGCAGAATTTCTGCACTTGCTGGGTTATCTGGAGTGTCTCTCAGGGTCGTAGTTGCTGGTGAAAGCCTTTTGAATATTGTTTGGTAACTTTATCATTATTTCCTTTTAGCGCTATAGAAATGGATTTGCGTGTGTAAGAGGTTGTAGTTTAGTGGACAGCATGCATGAGATCCTGGGTTGAATTCCTACCACTACAAAAAAATTTTTTTTTTAATATCAGTTTTCAGGATCTTCTAGTTTGTAATAATATAAATGGTTTTTGTGCTAGAAAAGCCAGTCCTGATACTTACTCAGAAAATGGAATGTTTGTGTAACTTTGGAGCCAAACCAGGACTGGTGGGAGTTAGGTTCTGACTCATTAACAAAAGTCAGAGCTGAGTGTAAGCGGAATCCCTGGGATATAAGAACCGAGCTCCCTGGAGGGTTTGTGGAGGGTCGGGATAGACGCACATGTGAGCATCTGGGCCAATGCTGCTGAAGCAGTTCCCACATCTGGGGTCGTGAGAGTGGCCAAGGACTTTGAGAAATAGACAGTGCTGCAGAGGACCGAGGCCTGTCTGTACACCGCAGCTTCGTGATGTCAGAGTGAACGCACAGCGAGAAAGAGGCATGCTCCCAACGGGCCAGGGGGAGAAGACAGAACCAGAAAACGCCTGCTGTACGCCATGAGTGTGAGCACTCTTAGTGAGTGAGCAGCCTAGGAGTGTGGCTTCCCCGAGAATGCCAACAGGGTGGGGGGTGGCCAGCAGCAAGGATCCAACTGCAGGGCCGAGCCTAAACTTCTGCTCAACACAAAGGACAGGACTCTGCTCCTGGACAGAAGCAACCAGGGGAAATCGGGGCCACGTTTGGTTCTGCTCTGCCCCCCAGACCTGCCTGGGAGTGCCGTGTGAACTCTGCAGGAAGAAGGTACTGGCTCTAAAGGCACTGTCCGTCCCCTCCCCCCAGAGGCATCAGCACCTCCCTCGTGGGTTGGTGTCCTCTCCTCAGTCATGTTCCTGGTCACACTGACAGACACTGGGTGATAGGTACCCATTCTTTCCCAATGTACCCACATCCCACGTTCTCTTTGAGGGCAAAGCTGGTGTCCCGGAGACAGCTGAAGCCTAAGGGCAGAAAAGGGGCTCAGCAGACCCTCGGAGCTGGTTCTCAGGCATTCTTGATTCTTCTACTCCACCGACTCCTACCACACCTCCACCCTGGACCCAGCCTTTGCCCAGGGCCAGTAGTTCATCCAGCCAGACAGCCTTGGGGCTGTGGCCTGTCAGCAGCTCCATTTGCCCCTCAACACACAAGCCACACTCACCACAGTGTGAACTCAGGATAGGAAGTGGAATTCTGGTTCAGGCTCTGGCCTGCAGCAGCATGGCCCCTACCTGCCCTTCCTAGGGGGCCTTCCCGCCAAGTGTCAGAGAATGCCCCCCCCCCCCCCCCCCCCCCGGACCTGCAGGATTGTGCCTTGCAAAAAGACGCCAAGTTCTGCTGTTCAGTACTTAAATACCCAGGAGACAGCCCAGAGAGGAGCGTCCTCAAGAGCTACCATGACTTCAGAAGAAAGGACGGGCCAGTCTTGACCACAGGAGCCGCAGAGATTTCTTTAGAGCCATAAACAGCCCCTGCTGGGTTGAGCCCGGGAAGCCAGGCTGGCTTCCCTGCAGATGTGGCAACCTCTGTGAACATGAAAGTTGGTGTTTACCCAGCTGCTCAGGATGCTGGAAAGGAGATGGCCTGGGCATGAGATTTCAAGACGAGGCTGGGCCACACAGACCTTCTGAAAAATAAGAAAGGAAGGCAGGAAGAAGAGAGAAAGGGAGGAAATCCTTTCGCCTAGCCCCAGAGCACAGACCTGCTTCTAGATGGCTTCTCCTTTTATGAGGGAAATAAAGTTACTAGCTTCAGCAGAAGCTGTGGCACAGGCTCTCTTGTCTGTTTTATGGTGATGGTGACCATTCTTTTGAAAGACCGTCCATTGTCAGTCAATTTTATTTTATTAAGCAGCTCAGACTCAGATGTTTCTAAATGGCAATATATATATATATTTACTCTTGCCGTTGACAGCCCGTTACAGCATGCCTGCCTGAGAGAGACATGCATGTCGGAATAGTAGCCTCATGTCAGTCCTGAGACCTCAGACCCGTAGAGAAAGGGCCACTCTGTGGTCCCATGAAAAGCAGTCCCCCGCTAGTCTGAGCTGCCCTCAGGTGAAGGCCAGCGCTGTGGCCGCCACACCCACCGCACAGTAGTCATGCGGGGCCAAAGTCTTGCTTCACTTCTTGTCCAGAGCCAGATGCAAAGCAAAATGTGTCTGACTTTCCCAAGCTGATGGGTCCTGCGGTGGCCTTGTGTCCCCTGGAAGAGCCGTGTGCCCGTGGCTTTCTCAAGATCCAGCAGCTGTTGGCCATCGAGTCACACTGAACCTGGGGATGGTACCTTCAATTTCTGAACCAGAAATGGCCCTGCAGAGTGCTTGTGGGTTCTTCATGGCCTCCTCTGTTTCTCAGCATTCCCCTGGAGCCCAGGACGGGCCTGTGTAGTCCCACTCTGCCAGCCTGGTGTCCAGCTGGTTGAGGCAGGACCCATGGAGTCCTTTATCTCGGCACATGCCGCCAGCTCCACTGGGTGTCGTTGGAATGCCCTGCCTCCAAGATAGAGTCCAGGACCTTGTTTACAGCAGCTTTATTGCCACCGCTGTCTCCAGAGGACAGAGGGCAGAGCACAGGTGACAGGTAACCAGCGGTAGATAGTGCTCAGAATTCCCACTGGGGACAGGCAGCCTGTCCACAGGCCCATACCTGCCCCCTTCTTTGTGGAAAGTGGACGGGGGCCTTGGCTGGAGACCCAGGGAGATGTGTGTCCATGTGTGCCTTGCCACATGTGCTACTGGTGTCCGTGGGAGGGAAACTTCACCCTGCACCTGCTCCCATACACTGTGTGCTTAGTGTCTGAGTGGACTCACAGAGGCCTCAGAGCCCCAGAAAGAACCGCTGAGTAGGTTTCTGGAGTGTCCGCGGAGCATCCGTGGAACCCCAGGCACTGCCAGACCAAGCAAGCATTCTGCCAGGCCCATGTGGACCAAAGGAAGCAATCCTGCCAGCTCAGTGTGCGTTACCTACCTGTCTTAGAAGACAGAGGATGAGGGAGATCCCTCGGGAATTTGCATTCGGCTTTTCTGTTTGCTCGAGGCATAATTTGCATGCTATTTCATCCACAATTCAGCGTGCAGTGGAGCCGTTTTGTCTGCATGTATTTCATTGTGCATCCATTGCCACTTGTTTATCGCCAAATGTTTCCATCGCCCCAGATAGACGCCCCACACCTGTGGGCCCAGAATCTCCATTTTCACACCCCTCCCTTCCCAGGCCCTGGCAGCCTCTAGTCGGCATTCCATGTAAAGATTTGCCTATTCCCAGTGTTTCAAATACGCCACTGTGGCATTTGGGGGCATGTCTTGCAGTAAGCATGGGGTCCACGCATGTGGCATGAAGCTGCTTCCATTCCTTTTAGGGATGAGTGACGTGGCCTTTTGTGGACTGGTCTACATTTTGAGCCCACTCATCGGGGGACATACCTGAGGGTTGTATCTATTGTGAGCGATACTGTTCTGAATTTTCATGCATATTTTGTGTATGGTTGCTGCATTGAACTGTTTGGAGATGCAGTGAGTAAACCGGTCTTGGTCTTTTCAGACGTCTAACAACCCTGAGAGGAAGGGTCTGAGAACAGTACTGAGGGTTCACTGCAGAGCATCGGAGATCCCGTGAGTGCAACAGGCTGGCCTATCCTTCAAGTCCCCGGATCTCAGTGGGTGGTTCTCAAACCCACCAGGGGCACCCTTCTCCAACCCTGTGTCCCTCCTCCCTGAGGACTTCCCCTGTTCAGTGAAGACCAGGAGTGCTGGAAGAACCACCACTCCAGATAGCTGTCTCACAGGGGACAGTCTTCTGCTGTCACCAGTGAACTTGCCCAAAGGGACCCCAGGGCACTGATCTTCACCTGTTCACAGTGGTCACTTCCTCATGAATATGCCTCAGTGCCCGCCACCACCACCCCGCTTCCCTTGGAGGACTTGCTGGGTAACCTCCCTAAGTGATCTGTGGATCACTTTTGTGGAGCCCAGACTTAGAGCTTTGGGCTTGAAAATAGGAATCCAAGAATAAAGGGCCATCCGAAGCTGCATTCATCTGCCAGCTGGCTGAAGTGGCCTTAGGAAAACTCTCTAGTTGCCCCGTGGGCTTCCATTTCCTGTGCAGAATACGAATTAAAATAGACACCTCAGCAGGGTTCTTCAGAGGGTAAATGATGTAATTTATGCAAAATGCTTAGCGGGGGCCTGCCACTTAGCAACGCTCAATAAATGGTAGCTATCATTTTAAGTAACCCCGAGGGCATTGTCCAATGGGCAAAAGCCTTGTCTCAACAAAGCTGCAGGATTTTAATGGCACAGGGATGCTCCCTCAGGGCCAAACAGACACACGTTGTGTGGGCTCTGATTTTGCTCGGAAGCCAAGCTACTGCTCAGAATTTGAGCGCAGATGTGCTGTTTGTGAGCAATAATAATGCTTCTTAATAATATTTTCTATATTTAGTGCGGTTTCAGCCCAAAGCATTAAGGCTTTTAAGCTCCAGAAGCGGAGCCTTCGTCATCCTTGCCTGCATTATTTTTAAAAACAAACAGGGTGCAGTGTATAAAATGCAAAATAACTGTTCCCGGAATTGCATGCTCACACTTCTCCTCGGGGCAGTCTAGCCAGCTAGGGCAGCAGCGTGCCCCTGCCAGAGACGTGGGTGGCAAGCAACAGGGCAGAGGCCTCCAGAATGTGTGCTGACAGCAGCATCTCCTTTGGTTGAGAACATCACTGGCATCTGAACACTGCTCAGGGCTTTGGGGCGGGCATGGTTCAACTGCCCTCTGTACCAAGACCTTCCTGAGGTCCAGCAGAACACAGCACTCAGCCAGATCTAACCTGAATGCCCAGCTTCAAAGGGTACCTACCGTGTGAGGAATTAGATAAAGGCTAGATGGATAGCCATCCCGCAGTCAAGACAGGTATTTCCATCAATCTTGAAAACTTCCTGGGTGCTGCCTCCAAGCCCACCCATAAGGATGCATTCTCTCTGCCTGTGTCACCAGACTGCATTGCCAGCTCCCTGGTGCCACCAGTACAGAGTCCCACTATGTGCCGACCATCTTGATGTGTGGACACTCTGGCTCAGTGTCACAGTTTCCAATTCACAGGCCTTTGGCCACTCTGTGCTGCTGGGCATGCTTGCTGTCCAAGGCCCTGTGGGTGGACATGGAGGTCACTTCTAATGTGGGGCTCAGCCACTATGACCGCTGTGAAGGTCTCACTGTGGACTTGCATCCTGACATTGCATCCTGGGTACAGCCTGGGAGCAAGAGTGTGCTTCATGAACGGGTTAGCCTCCCATGTGCCTGGAGATGGAGCTACGCTCCCCCAGCGTTATTTGACGTGATCTCAGGAAGTCCTTTGAGGGAGGGGAAACTGAGGCAAAGAAGGGCAGTGAGTGCATGAGGAAGTGACCGCTGTAGGCAGATGCAGCGCTGTTGTGCATGGTCACAGCGGCACCCATGATCAGCCAACTCCTTTCACAGACACCCAGCCCTGGTCTGTGGGTCTCAGACTGTGAAACCCTGAAGTAGGTATGAGATCCATCGCATCTCAGTACCGTCTCCATTTGTAACTTCCCAGGCTATTTGGCAGCATAGGTGTTTTATATTCTTACTGGCCATCTGGATATCTTATTTGGTGAAGCGTGTTCTAAGCATTTTGACCCCTTCTAAACTGGCGTGTGCTGTGGCTCTATTATGACTTGCTGTTGGAAACTGTAATCTGGGTGGTTTTTATGTGCCACACTTAACTGGTTTTCCCAGATCCTGGCTTGTGTTTTACACACACACACACACACACACACACACACACACACACACGCACGCACACACACACACACGCACACACACACGCACACACGCATGCACACACACACACACACGCACACACGCATGCACACACACACACACACGCATCTGCGGCCGCCACCACCTCCTTTTTCATGTTCTTAATGAGGTCATCGAAGGAGCAGAGGCGGTGAACTGGATGACGTCGGAAGTGACACACTTTCTTTCATGTTTGGTATGTCCTTCGTCTGCTCTCAGGATGCGTTTTCAGAAGGGGAACGCTCAGCTTTTGCTTTAAGCTGTGATCCATTTCGAATCAGTTTACGTAGGACCCACCGTCCCTCCTGCTTCCTAAGTGCCCCTGGGCTGTGACAGCCGCCAGACTTGCTGCTGAGAGACTGTTCTTGCTCTGGACCCATTGGCACCTTTGTGCAGACAGACTTCCACTCGGCACACTTCTCCTTCTAGACTCGGCTCTGTGCTTGCTCTGTCCGTCTGTCGGCTCTGACCATCAGTTAGGTCACGGACCTGTTGCTTTAAGACACTCAGGTATGGCGTCACCCCCATCCCTTGTGAGAAAGACCTGGCAAGCTCCTGCTGGCAATGGTTCAGAGCACTCTGCTATTAGTGGGGAAAACAAGCCCAGGCTCTCTTCCCTTGAGATTGTAAGGTAAGTTGACTGTCCTGCCCAGTGCCTGCCCCTGGCCTTTGGCAATGGTGACTAGGCCTGGCTACATGACAAGCTAGGGAACTTCCTGCCACTGACTGAAAACCTGCAGAAGTAAAGAATTTTCGTTGTTTCAGGCCCTCTACCAGGCTATGATTGACAGCTGTCTCTCCCAATGCAGCTCATCTCAGGCTCTGAAAGGAAGTCTCTTTCTTCTCCCTCAGCCCCATCATTTAGCCTCATCTGTGTCCTGCCCCCCCCATTTCTCTTCTACCCTGAGACTGTCAGATCTTGCCTCTCCCCCATGGTCATGAGTCTGTCTCTCTCTCTCTCTCTCTCTCTCTCTCTCTCTCTCTCTCTCTCTCTCTCTCTCTCTCTCTCTGTCTCTCTCTCGATACGGCTCACTTCTGAAGCATAACCTCACATCTGCTCCTTTCCCAAGCTTTCTTTTCCAATCTGCCACCCTGGTTCTTAGCATTGGCATCAGTACCAAGATAGCTACATGGTATGGGTTCTTGACACCAGGCAGAGTGTCTCTCATACATGTCTCCTTTCGGGTTGATTTAGGTGACTGAAATATTTTCTCCATTGTCAATTTCAAAAAAAAAAAAATGTAAGAGAGGATCTATGGCATTGATTAGGAAGGCTCTCAGCATATTGGTAGATTTTGGGGGACACTGGCATCTTTACCATATTGAGGCTTCCCAACCATGAACATAAGACAGCCCCACCCCTTGGGCCATCTCACCAAGTTTTTCCAAGATAGGCATTCTGCATATCTTTTAAAACACACACACACACACACACACACACACACACACACACACACACACACATTTATTCCTAAATATTTTTTGTTCCCAAGTTTTACTATAAATGATATTTCTAATTGGTTGCACACCCAATCAGAACATATGCATGTTGGCAATATCTTGTGAACACTGCTTGATTCTTCAGTAATGGTTCTGTAATAAAAGTCTAGGATTTGCCATGGAGACAGGTCATGTGTTGGGAGATACAGTTTTAGGCCCTGCATTCCAATCATTTTGGCCTCTTAATATCTGTCTTGTTGGGGCTGGAGAGACAACTCAGTGGTTAAAACTACTGGCTACCCTTCCAGATGACCTGAGTACAATTCCCAGCATCCACCTGGCGGCTCTCAACCACCTGTAACTCCAGCCCCAGGGGATCTGGTGTCCTCTTCTGGCTTCTGGAGGTACTGCATGCATTGGGTGCATAGATATACATGTAGGTAAAGCACCCATGCATACAAAATAATAAAATAACTTTTAAATATATATCCTGGGATATATATTACTTTGCTGACTGACTGGGTGCCTGGCCATCTGGCTGTCTGCGGGTCTCACTGTAGCCCCAGTTGGCCTGGAACTGGCTTTTGTAGGCCATGCTGTTCTTGAACACCCATTGAATGCATCTATTGATGAGGCTAGGGTTGACTTTGTCAGGTCCAAAGAAAACTCCATTTCCCCATATTTTGGCAGCTAGATAAAAGCCAGCATTCCTTAGGAACTCGTGAAGCTCTTCCCTCTACCTAAGGAGCCAGTTCCCTTATCATCGGCAGAAGGGACAAATGGCTGTCTGTGGTCCTGTTAGCCCACCAAAGTGCACGCTGGCTCCAGGCTCCTTCAATATTGCAAGTACCTGTTACACATTTCAGAGTCCTGGCACCTCTCAGTTCTTCTCACCCTGCCTCCTACCCTAAACTCCTCCAGTTCGTGGACCTCCCTCCTGCCAGTGACTCAGTTCTCCTAGAACCCCATTATTTCAGCTCTACACTCTCTCTGGTCATCTCTTTTGCCTTCACTATCTCTATCTCAGCGCCCCCCCCCCTTCTGCCGGCCATATTCAGTCTATTGCTTTCTGTCCCTGCTCTGGACTCTTCCAGATGCCTCCAACAGTTCTCTCCCTCATGTTTATAATAAAAACCTTCCCATTAACCATACCATGGAGTAGTCGTACCATCAAGTTATACAGGCTTGGCCTTGAGGGTGCTTGCTTTTTGCTGATCTCGGGTTTTGTGGTTTTTTTCCCTTTTCTGCTGCTGTTCGTGTTGGCTGGACAGATGTCTACGTTCTGTTTCATTCCTGGCCCCGTTCCTTCAGCATCGCCTTTAGCCGCAGCTCTAAGCCGTGAGGTTTCCACCTTCAACTTACTTTAAACGAACAGACTTGATATTTTCAGATGGATAGCAAAGTTGAAGGAAAAGCACAGAGTTCCTACCCACTCCCTCCCTCCACACTCGGTGATGGACACGTCATACTCACTAGAGTCCACAGTTCACTACGGGGCCACTCTTGGCTTTGCACATTCTCTGGTCTCTGTAAACACACGATGCCGTGTGTCCCCCAGCGCAGCCTCATAAGGAATACCTTTAACCGCCTAGGCTTCCAGAAGTGGGATGGCCCTGTAGTCCCAGCTACTCAGGAAGCTGAGGGTGGAGGATCATTGAGATGAGCGTTTGAGTTTCAAAGCCAGCCTGGCCAGCAGGGTGTTGTGGGGGCGGGGGGTGGGGGATGGTGGGGGTTTGGGGGTGAGCACAAGGGAAGTGGGGAGATCTGTTTCCACTGCTCCCTGCTCCCTCCCACAACCTTCTTTCCTGTCTCCATGGTTTTTCCTTTTCTTTTTTTTAAAATATTTTATTTATTTATTTTATTGCATATTTGTCTGTGTGAGAGTGTCGGATCCCCTGAAACTGGAGTTACAGACAGCTGTGAGCTCCCATGTGGGTGCTGGGACTTGAACCCGGATCCTCTGGAAGAGCAGCCAGTGCTCTTAGCTGCTGAGCCGTTTCTCCAGCCCCCGGTTTCCCCTTTTCTAGAGTGTCCTGTAGTTGGAACCACGTAGAGCACAGCTGCACAGTTGGGACCCCTTCTCTGCCTTTCCCTGGCTCTTCAGCATCATCTGATATCCACGGGTATCGATGCTCATTCCTCGGTACCTGCTGCAAGCAGCCTGGTGGCTCTGGCTTCAGCATCGGCAGTTCCGAATGCTGACGCTGTGTACGCTTCTGCACAGGTTCCTAAGGAAGGGGAGCAGGGGAAGAAAGTGTGCTGTGCACCTGAAATCAGGCAGACGGTGCAGAGCATGACAGACCCCCCACCCCCACCCCAAGGACAACGCTCTATGCACACCCCAAGGACAACGCTCTATGCACACCCCATGCCCGTGGATCCCAACCACCAAGACAGATGCCAGACACAGCAGTTTGGCTCGAGGACATCAGAGTCCTTGGCGCCTTTGGCTTACTTATTCCCGAAATGCCCTCTGCTGACCCTTCAGGTTGAGAGAGTGTGATTTCCCAGCAGGGCAACCCAGAGAACTTGTGACTTTAAGAAGCGCCAGGCAAGGTCACTGTTAATCATATAACTTTATTGTCCTCCTGGGTCATAAAGGAAGTGTGTCTTCCCCGCCTCCCCCTCCTTCTGAATGTCAGTTTTATGGTGCCCATAAACAATGAGCACCCAGTGACCCTTCCTGCCTTCGACCATCCCCGCATGCTGTTTTGAAGGCAGACTTGGTTGGAGGGCACCTGCGGGGGGCTGGAAGAGAGCAACAGTCGGACAGGAGGTGAGTCTGACCCTCTTGGTTCCTGGGGCAAGGGCGGAGTGTCGGAGCATTGGTCAGGCAGTGCTCTGGCTCTCTCTGTTGTGGGTGTCGCGCCGAGAGAGGAATGGCCGCACCGTCCTGTCTTCAGGGCCTCTGGGAGGGTTGCCTCTTGGAGTCTAAGGAATGGGGCTTATTTTTTTCCCTAATGTGGTGATGACAGCGTCGGTGGCGGTGATAAAGATGATGCCACTACCCAAAGGGGGTAGACGTTGTTTTCATTGTTGTTTAGGTTTTTCTTAGTTTTGGTTTCGGTTGTTCAGAGCTTTGGGGAGTTTCTGTGGACCGTGAGCCGCTGGGCGAATGCTCGGAACCCCGCCTGCTGCCTCAGGTTGAGACCGTAGCCCATGGCTCGCTGCACGGTCTGAATAGAGTTGTGGCAAGCCCAGTGGAGGTGTGAGCCATTGCTGGCCGCCCGGTGAGGCTTGGCGCTGTGTTCTTCGTTTTCTGTTTTTGGAAAGGCTCTCACTAGGTCCAGGCTGGCCTCCTGTTCTCCCATCCTCCTGCCTCAGCCTCTCCAGTTGTAAGGATTACAGGTGTATGTCAGCAGACTTAGCCCCCCTGCAGCTCTGAATGCTGTTTCTGCAAGGTGAGAGAGCTAAGTGTAGGTGCCCATACTGGCACCTCAGGCCCTCCACCTCCGTGCAGGAGCCTGGGACAGGGAAGAGGAGTTATGTCCAAACCAGCTCAGGCATTAGGGGCACAGAAAAATGGACAGAGCTGTTGTCTCTTCAGCTCAGTATACAAAGAACTTCGAGTCTCCAGCCTGCTGGCCCCGGACAACATGTAGTGTGCAATTGCTCCTTGCAACAGAATGACGGACTTTGCTGTCTGTCCCTTTAACCAAATGCTTGTGTCCTTCTGCCACTGAATGACAGGAGTCCTGGGCAGGGTCAGGAATTGCCTGAAACATAAACAATTCCTGGAAGAAGTGGGCAGGGCAGGGACTGGTTCCTTGAACGTTCCCTGGAACCCAACTTGGAGTCAGCCTTCCGACTCTGCCATGGTCTGTTGGTTGGGGAAACCCCACAGGACAGGGCACCCATCCCACTTGCACCTATGTCCTCTCGGCCGAATTCTGTCCAGGAACCTCGAGCTGACACCCCAGTAGCCTCCTCCAGAACTGACAGAGGTTTGCTTTATCCCGGCCCCCTGTTCTAGCTGAGCACACAGGACCTGGGGTTTCTCTGCTCCAAATCAGTGGTGTGACAGTGCTGTGTTGTCCTAGCATCCTTGAAGCTGGGCCCCTCCTGGCCCTCTCAGATCATCCTAAAATGAAACTCGGCTCTCCTGTGCTGTGTGTGAGGTCTCCAGCTCCCGCCAGCGTTTACCGTGGCTGCTTGCCTTGGGGAGGCTATAGACACAGCAGCCTACAGGAGCTAAGGCTTCAACGAGCAAGAAGCCACCTGGTGCGCAGAGACCGCACGCAAGCCTCCTAAGCCTGGAGGATGCTGCTCTTTGGAATATACCAGGCATCTGCCTTTGCTGTCATCAATAACTGGGAGTCCTCTACCTTTATTGCAGTCAGTAGCTGGGAGTCCTCCCTGGAGTGCTCCCACCAGCTCTCCTACACTCACAGGGCCAGTGAATATTCTGCATAGCTTCTCAGCTCCTGGAGTTTCCCTAGAAAACAAAGGGCCTGGGAATGTCAGCTTGCTGTCCTGCAGGACCCGTCTGCATGGGTCAGACGCTCTCCTTTGCTTAGAACCTTGAGGTCCAGAGGGACCCCAAAGAGATGACAGTTGCCTAAAGCTATGACTTATGAGCATTCTTGACTACTGCTGACTTTTCTCAGAGATACCAAGACATTTTCGAAAACAAACCGCTTGTGTGTGCTTAAACTTCTTCAAGTCACTATGCGCCGTGCAGCCCAGGAAATGGTGATAGGTGTCATCTGTAGTAGTGAATTTTGCTGACAAGGTATGGTTTTGTCACCAGGTTGGGAATGACGAACACTTGGCAACTTGCCCCCAAATCCAGCGGTTTTAGGCTCCCTAGGGGAATAAAGAGAAATAATGTATGGTTTTTCTCCCATGGGAACCAAAAATCTTTTCAAAAGATGACAGGGCTGTAAAAGAAAGGATTACCAGAGGAAACAGAAGGGGTGGGTGGAGGGGACGAGGGGATGAGCGGGTGTGACCCGACCGTGATGTGTGCAAATGTCGCAGTGAACACCCTTAATCTGTGCAGTTGAGCGGCACCTGTAATTACGATGGAAAAGAGCACCTTGAAGACTTGGCAGGCAGACCCGGGCTGCCCAGGCTGATGGGGGGGTTACCTAAGCATCCCATTGTCCCGAAGATTGTGACCCACCCGAGCAGTCCAAGCCACGAGAGATGCTGGGGCAAACCTCAGCGCCTTTCAGCCAGCCTTGGTGACCCTGGGACGGTAAAGCAGCAGCAGGGACAGGAGCGAAAGCAGCGGCTTTTGCCACAGGCCACACCCTCCCCTGGGGATTCTGCCCGTGTTCCCTGCTTGCTTCCCAGTTCTGCAGCCCACTGGGGAAAAGCCAGTGCCGGTGCAGAGATCCCTGTGATAACAGACACTGCTTCCAGACCAGGGCTGTGTTTACAGGCATGTGGGTGGCTAGCTGTGCTACATGGGATTTTTTTCCTCTTTTTTTTTTTTTCTTGGAAAATTATTCATTCTTTGCACTCTGGATAAATGTCCCAGGGAGTTCTTTGTGCCGAGTTGTATGTACAGAGTGAATGCCACATCCTGGCCGTGGCCCCAGCGGGGTGTGCCTCTCTGTTTCTGAGGCATTTCCAAGAACCACGGAGACAGTAGGGCATGGTGGCGCACGCCTTTAATCCCAGCACTCAGGAGGCAGAGGCAGGTGGATCTCTGAGTTCAAGGCCAGCCTGGTCTACAAAGTGAGTTCAAGGATAACCAAAGCTACACAGAGAAACCTTGTCTCGAAAAACAAAAACAAACAAACAAACAAAAAAACATGGAGAAGCTGGCATGGGTTATACATGGGCTTAGTTAGCCTTAACATAGACCAGAATACCAGTATCTGCCCGAGCACCGAGTCCTGCTTCTCCTGAGAATCAAATTCAAGCATAAAAAAAAAATGCTGTGAGACTTAAGGGACGACATCCTTCAAATCCAAAGAACAGCTCTTCCTTAAACTCTTTTCAGAGTTACTTATTTTTATTTTATGTGTATGACTGTTGCCTGCATGAATATCTATGTGCCACACGTGTGCCTTCTGCCCAAGAAAGGCCAGAAGAGGGCCTCAGATCCCCCCGGAACTGGTGTTACTGTAGTGAGCTGCCGTGTGGTGCTGGGAACCAAATCCCCGACCACTGCGTGCTTTCTCTCTGAGCCGTCTCTCCCGCCCTTCCTTGTTTTTCCTGTTCCGTTCTGAGCTGGCTGGGAGGTCAGTTCGGATCCAGACACTCATGAGAACAAATGGAGAGGCAGCTTCTGTCACCGCAGCCCAGTGACCCAGCCAGCTGTGGACTCTGGCCCGCTCAGGTGCACACCACCCGTCCTCCCCCCTCCTACCTGCTGCCCTGTGGTAATCACCTTCCCTTCTCAACTTACCCCTCCTTGACCCCCATCCATCACTAATCTGAGATCATCAGATTTCTAACGTTGTCACTTGGAACATTGAATAAATGCAATCCTACGCGTAATTTGGGGGATTAACTGCTCCGCTCAGCACCAGAACTCTTGGTCCATCCAGGTTGTTCCTGCAGAAGTAGTTCTTTTTATGGCTGCATTGGGCTCCCTGTCGCTGGGTGACACAGTTAGTCTGTCCATTCACGCTTGAGGGTGCCTGGCTTGTTTCCAGGCTGAGACCATTTCCAGTCATTGGCACACAGGTGATGATGGGAACGTGGACTTTGCTCCTCGTGCCTGGAAGGTCAGCTACTGTCCATCTCCATGGGCACAAGGGACCCAGGGCTAGTCCTCCCCAGCCCTGGGCATGGTCAGTCTTTTTGATCTTAGGATAAGCATTTTGATTTGCGTTTCCTAGTGACCGTGGATGCCCAAGAGTTCCCACGCTCACACTCATCTGCACACAGTCATGTGTCATCTCTTGCCTGTTTTCTGCTGCCGAGTTTTGACAGCCTTTCACACACACTATATTCCAATCACTGTCAGGTACGCCGTTAGCAAACATCCCCTCCTGAGCTGCAGCTTGTCTCTTCTCTTTTTGGGGGTGGGGCATGATTTGTTTATACTTACATTCATTATTTTTTATTTTTATTTTTTATTTTTTTTTTTTTTTTGATTTTTCGAGACAGGGTTTCTCTGTGTAGTTTTGCACCTTTCCTGGGACTCACTTGGTAGTCCAGGCTGGCTTCGAACTCACAGAGATCCGCCTGCTTCTGCCTCCCGAGTGCTGGGATTAAAGGCGTGCGCCACCACCGCCCGGCTTATTTTTTATTTTTTTTAAACTTCTCATAAAATATATCTTGATCTTATTCTTTCCCCTACACCAGCTCCTTCCAGGTCCCCGTCCACCCACCCAACTCCATGTTCTTTCTCTCTCTTAAAACACGCACACACACTCCAAAGCGTGGAATCTGTTTTGTGTTAGCCAACTACCTGAGCATACGGCTGCCTGGAGTGTGGCTTCAGGCTGCCTCGTCAGCCCCTAACACTGTCTTCCTTACAGCAATGATTCATTTTGACAAGTGGCTTAGCGATCTCCCCCTGTGTGTTTGGGCATCACAGCTAGGGACTCTCTGACTCCCCGGCACTCTACAGGTTTGGCCCCTGTGTGTTACGCTGTAGAGGCATGGGCCATTCGATCTGCATTAGGTTTTGCCTGTGGAATAATCTTGTCTATGTCTACAAAAGAGACTGTGGCATGCCTTTAATCCTAGCACTTGGGAGGCAGAGCCAGGCAGATCTCTGTGAGTTCAAGGCCAGCCTGGTCCACAGAGAAACTCTGTCTCAATAAACCAAAAAAAAAAAAAAAAGGAGAGATTGGACAGGAATGTCCTTAATCCTGTATACCAGTTTAGGGTGAACTGGCATCATCACTGTGCCCAATTCATTAAGTCACCTGCATGAGTTACTTATTATTTCTTTATATACTTTTTTCAGTAACATGTTGGAGCTTTGAGCATACAAATTCTGCATATGTTTTTGTTAGGTTTATATCCGAGTCGTGGGGCTTTTCTGAGTGACTATCAATGGTATTGCATTTTTAATATGGTTATTATATATTATTAATATTGTATGTGTTTCTTTTGCCTTTTTAATTCACTTGTTAGCTCTAGGAGGGGTGTTTATTTGTAGATTCCTTGGACTATTCTGTATAGACAGTCTTTCCATAAGCAGGGCTGCTGATTTATCTCTTCCTTTCTGATCTGTGTCCTTTTATTTCTTATTCTTGCCTTATTACAGTAGCTTGAACTTACAGCATTGTGTCAATGAGAAGTCTGTCCTGCCTTGTCACACCTGTAGCTGAAGAGTTTTGTGAATGCTTTTATAATTGCTTTTCATTTTGTGTGTAAGGGTGTTGTAGCTGCATGCACATATATGCACCATATGTATGCAGTACCCACCAAGGCCAGAAGAGGGCATTAACTAAAGTTACAGATGGCTGTGAGCCACCATATGGGAATCAAACCCACATCTTTTGGAAGAACAGCCAGTGCTCTTAACTGCTGAGCCATCTCTCCAGCCCCTGTTAATGCTTTTTTAAAGAAATCAACTTAAAGCTGTTCCTCCCTGTTTCTGTTTTTATGAGAATTTCATCTTCAATGTGTGTTGATTTTTGTCAGATTGTTTCTGTGACTTCATTGACAGGATCATGGGATTTTTCTTCTATATGCTTCCAGTGTATGTAGATTACATTTATTGATTGGTTTTTAAACATTGGACCAAACTTACATCCCTGGAGAAATCTGATTTGACCATAATATATTGTTCTCTTTTCTATATTGCTGGGTGTATTTTTAATTTTTTTTCTTACTGAGTTTGTGTCTGTATTCATGAAGGGCATAGGCTATGGTGGTCTCTGTTGCTGTTGTCTTTGTGGATTTGGTATCAGACTCTTTATAAAATGACAGAGAAGTGTTCCTTCCTCTTCTGTTTTCAGGAAGAGATATTTAGAACTGTGTGAATTTTAAAACTACTTGATTGAATTCTGCAGGGAAACCATGCTGGACTGGAGATTTCTTGGGGGTGAGGTTAAATTTTAAACCTACTTTACTTTATAGTTATAAGCTGTCCAAATGACTTCATCCAGGATGAGTTGTGGTTTCGTTTTTGTGGGAATTGGTCTACTTTCTCAAAGTTGTCAGATCTGTAGGTGGGAGTCATTCAGGCGCCTCGTGGGCCCCATGTCTGTAGGGGCTGGGTGATGGCTCTCATCCCTGGTGTCTGTAGGGGCTGGGTGATAGCTCTTTCGTCCCTGGTGGCAGTAGCCTCTGTCGCTGGTAACCTGTCTTCATTTATTTACTGACTTCTTTACTTACTTGTCAATCTTGCTGGAAGTCTGTCGGTTTGTTGGCCTTTTTGAAGAGCTCGGTCTTTTATGAATTTTTCTGTGTGGTTTGCTTTCTACCCCACTGCTTTCTCCTCTCTTTGCTTTTGTTTCCCGCTCTTGCCTGTCCCTCCCTTCCTTCGGCTGTGGCTTTGCTTTTTTGTGAGTTCTCACAGTGGGGTCCTGGGTTTTCCCTCTCACAGTGTGCAGGGTTCCATTCCTTTCTCGGCCTTACTGTGCCCGTGTCCCACAGCAGAACTTTGAAGTGTGGTGTTTCCATTTTCATGAAATTCAACATCTTTTTATTTATTTGTTTTTCTTGAAACTTCCTCTTTTGCTCGGGAATTGATTAGAAATGTGAAGAGTGGGTCAGGGAGATGGCTCAGCAGGTAAGAGTACTTGTTGCCAGCCAGCCACCTGAGTTTGAATCCCAGGACCCACGTCATAGAAGGCAAGAACTAACTCCTACCAGTTGTCCTCTAATCTACACAGGTGTAGTGTGGCATTCATGTGGATGCGCACACACACTAACACACATATACACACACACTCATACACACACACACTCACACACATTCTCACACACACATACACTCACACATGTATCCACACAAACACACACACACTCATACACACATGCATTCATTCACACACATTCTCTCACACACATATGCACACACTCACACATACACTTGTACACACATACATGCATTCACACACATACACTCATATACACGCTCTCACACACTCAACACACATACATACATACACATATACTCACACACTCATACACACACATATACTCACGCTCACACATGTGCACTCACATATACATACACGCAATACTGATTGTTTGATGACTTCTGAATTGATATGAATACTTAGAGATCAGCAACTTGAGTTAATCCAAACTGTTACATTTTCTAAAGGTTTCACAATAAGTAATCTAAGACCACACTTTCTGCCCCAAGCTGAAAGCTCCCTGAGGCCCCCCCAGTGGGGGCCATATCTCTTCCCAGGGAGGTGCAGGCCTCGGTCCTTAGACCCACAAGCCACTCAACTGTGACTCGTCTGTGACTGACACATTGAATTGGTCTTCTAAGATGTACCATGAAAAGTGACTTTTCCTCTTCCAGGACGTGAAGCCAGGCAGCCACGGGTTAGCTCCACCCACTTACCGGAAAGTGTTATCATTCAGGGTCTTAGGTAGAGTGCACCCTTTGAGTGATTAGGAGACACAAGCTTGAAATAAAGATGTCATTACTTATAGGTCTGGGGATAGACAGGTGGCCTGCAGGCCACACGGAGAGGCCAGGAACACAAGGACAAAGACAGAAGATGACCTGCAGGTTAATGCCTTTATTGTGTCCCGAGAATTACCCCGTGAGGTTCCGGGGACGGGGGGCAGTTTTAACTGGTGAGTTAAGGCTAGCAGACACGAGTTCTGTAAGGTCACGGCGATGGTGAAATGGTTACTGTGGCACAGGTCGGCACAGTGTGCAGGGTGTGGGGACGGGAGCGTGAGTCAGGTAGGCTGGGTCGAGCTGTCCGTAGGGAGGTGGTCACCAGGAGGAAGTGGGTTAAGGCAGACATCTGGACTGACACCTGAGTGGATGGGAAGCAGACAACCGGAAGCTGGGTTGGGGTGACTGAACTTGCCTGTGTGAACAGCCACACTCCCAGGGACCTTACAGTGAGTCACATGACACCAGAAGGGTTTCCTACAGGTAGTAAAGCATGAAGGATTTAAGAGATTGATTCAAATTCATTCTTTTCTATTGTTTTTTTTCTTTTCATTGTGTACAGTGAATAAACACTAGCAAGTATATTTTAGGAAAGAGGGAGGAAAGGAAAGGGAAAAAAGGAAGGAAGGGGGTAGGCATGTGGGAAGCTTGAAGCATAAAGATAACCCAAGTTAGAGGCCAGCCTAAGCTAAGTAGCAAAATCCCACCGAAAGATAGAGAAGAAGGAGCAGAGACGCCTGAAGTGGACTGGACCAGGCTACTGTCCCTGCCGCGTTGAACATCCATAGGAAGGACTGTTAAAGCAGCCCGTTGTTGAAGAAGCAGAGAGATGGAATGCTGTGTCCGAACTTGAACACGTCTTCCGGGGCTCCCACAGTGGGCTGCACCGCCCAGTCCCAACTGCAGAACTTCCTTAAGTGACCTGTGTGCCATCTGCCTGTGCCAGTACGGTGCCAGCTAGCCACACGCTGCTTGAAATGGTACTCAACACCAGTGATGAACCACATTGCTTCTTCTGAAGTTTTTAGTGGCATTAGCCTGGTAACGGTGTGTCCTGGCATCACAGGTCCGTGGTACAGGCACCGCTGTGACCCACTCTTATCTGTAGACTGGCAGGAGTAGACACTGGAGGGCACACCCAGCACACCTGCATTCCTGTGAAGCTGGAAGCCTGTGAGCTGGCATCTGCTTAGAGCTCAGGTGGCCTGTGGAGGGAAAGGGGTGAAGGGAGGCCAAGGAGACTTCTGGGATACCAGCAATGCTCTGTTTCTTGGGCTGAGTACAAGTGACCAAGATATGGGGGGGGGGGACAACTTTTTTTTTCTCATTACAAAATTAAAATATGTTCATGGGGTGGAGTGAGGGGCTGGAACAATGGCTCACTGGTTAAGAGCACCGGCTGCTCTCCCTTAGGTCCTGAGTTCAATTCCCAGCAACCACATGGTGGCTTATAACCATCCATAGTGAGACCTGGTACCCTCACATACAGGCAGACAGAACACTGTATACATAATAAATAAATCTTTAAAAAATATATGTTCATGGTAGAAAATGAAGATTTTTCTGAGGAAGCAAAAACAGGAAAATGTAATCTTAGAAGCAAAAGATAACTGCTGTTGGTGTTCCCAAATATTTCCTCCCAACATGTTTGAAAAATGGGATCATTCTAAGTTACTTTTTGAAACACCCTTTAGAAAAAGCCTTTTAGATTTATTTCTTTTATGAGTACTCATGTTCGACTTGAACATATGGCTGTGTGCCGTGTGCACACCTGATACCCATAGAGGTCAGAAGGGGCATTGGGTACCCTGGGGCTGCAGTCATAGAGGGTTGGCTGTGAGGTTCCATGTGGGTGCTGGGAGTCAAACCCTGGTCCTCTGCAGGAGCAGCCAGTGTTCTTAACCTCCGAAAGATTTCTTCAGCCTCTCAAAAATCACTTTTTACAGCTAACAACAGATGTTAACTTTTCTGCTTGGTTTTTGTTTTGTTTTGGTTTTGGTTTTAAAGTTAGGATCTTGCTACGTAACTCTGGTTGGCTTATCATGTATTTGCTGGTCATCCTCCTGCCTCTGCCTCCCAGACATGAACATTTTTAAATGATTCTTAACTCTGACTTTGAACTTGTTCTTCTCGCCCACCTGGTCCTCTAACTCCCGCCCTACCCTCCCACATGCTGGAATTTAAAGGTGTGCTGAGCTGAAATTATTATCAATAGTAGAATGTGAGTCTACAATACAGATTCGTCATATTTAATTTAACAAATCCTGAGGCCCACAAGATGGCTCAGCAGTTAAGGGTACTTGCTGCCAAGCCTGGTGACCTGAGTTTGGTCCCCCAAATCCACACAATGGAATGAAAGGCCTGACTCCTGAATACTGTCCTCAGACCTCCATGGGAATGCTAAGCACCACATATGGACAGGCTGTGCTGATTCTCACCCTGTTAAATGATGCTGTGGTGCACATCTTTTGTGTGTGTTCCTGATCATTGACCAGAAAGCGGGCACAGGATGGAAACATAGGGACATGTTTAGCTTTTGAGTTCCATCGCCGGACTAAATCACTGAAGTATGTTCTTGGCTCTCTTGGTTTGGTTTGCTTTGTTTTAGTTGCTGGGGTGAGTTAAGCACCAGGCCAGTGTAGAAGAGTCTATGAATTCCTTTGTAGGGTCTCTGAGTTTGGGGTCATGAATGAATGATTAAGTGCGACCGAGAAGGTCTCCCCTTCCCAAGAGCACAGAGGACAGTGGCATGGCCATCTTCCCATGAGACTCAGCATTGGGCTGGTCAGGAAATAGGAAGGAGGCAAGTTATGATCAGCTTGGGACCTGGACCTTGTAAAACCAGACACCCAACCCAGTTTTACAGGGCAGGCAGCAGGAGACCAGGTCTGCTCCACCCAGCCTGCTTCCTCTCTGCAGGGCCCATCCTGAGAACACTTTGTGTTCACTCCAGCAGTGCATTGACCCCACTGTGTCATAGTGATTGTCCCCATAAAATGAGCACTAAGAGAAAGCATTCCATATTTAGAGCCCCTGGGCCACTGACAAGGGACCAGTAAGAGCAGGCAGCAGAGAAGAGGAGAAACTCCAGGGAGGGCCTGCTCGCCGTGACTGAGAGGCCAAGCAAGCATCCTTCACGGCGGCACCCGCAGCTCGCACAGGGATGGTGTGACCTGCCTGCCTCCGCGTCCTCCCTCCCAGCCTGTACTGCATCGCTCTCTCTTCTTTGGTTTGTAGAAAGAGAAGAACTCATCCAGGGTGTGCTGGCCCAGGTGGCAGAGCAGTTCTCCAGGTACCGTATCCTCGGTGTACACACTTTCCAGGCTGGTGGGAGCTGGGCCTGGCCATAGCCAGCCCTCTAACTTCTGTAGCTAGCCTCGCCGGGCACAGTCTAGCCAACCTTCATCTTCTCCCCAAAACCATGCCCAGTGACTCTTGTCGGTGATGAGTTTTGGGGGTGATGAATCCACCCCCCAACTCCGTTCTTCCAAGACTTGGGGTCACCTGCACAACACCCTTTTACAAACGAGTGTTTCCCACTGAGATGCTGTGTGGGTGGGTGGGGGCTTCCTTTTCATTCACCAACACCCTACTAATTCCATGTCAGAATGTCAGTTTCTCAAAGTGATTTCTGTATGGTATCTTAGGCCACTTTTGAACCACCAGGAAGCATGGCAGTACCCCATACCTGTCTGTGCTGGGCAGGGCAGGGTGCATGCTTGGGTCAACCCACCTTCAGTCTGTACAGAGAACCCAGTACAGAGTCGTAAAGATACCAGAATCAAGAATACTCAGGGACAGTATTCTTCTTTATAAGCACCTCCTGCTGTCTTGGTCCCCTCTCCCGCCCCCTTAGAGACCTCACCTCAGGCAGGGACCCATCCATGTTTGCTGGTCTGGGTCATGTTTTTTTATCTTTTCTCCCCACGTTTTCCCCCCAGGGCGTTTAAGATCAACGAGTTGAAAGCAGAAGTTGCAAATCACCTGGCCGTGCTGGAGAAACGGGTGGAACGTGAGTGGAGTTGTTTTTTTTTTTTTTTTCTTCCTTTTTTCCACTTAGGCCTTTTAACCTTCATCAGAATTAGCCGCTTAGAACAGCGAGCAGGTTAGTGCCGAGGGCAGACGCGTCCTTTCTCTGTGTGCCGCTTTGATTTTGACAAAGACCGGACAAGGACAGATCTAAGCACACGTTTCCAAGAAGTGCAGCTTGTACAAAGCTGTGTCTGTGCACGGAACGCAAAGGAAAAACCCAAATGGCCTCCGTCTGGCCCAGCAGAACCTCTGCCAGGGCTCCAGCTCCGTGCCTCTGCCAGGGCTCCAGCTCCGTACCTCTGCCAGGGCTCCAGCTCCGTGCCTCTGCCAGGGCTCCAGCTCCGTGCCTCTGCCAGGGCTCCAGCTCCGTGCCTCTGCCAGGGCTCCAGCTCCGTGCCTCTGCCAGGGCTCCAGCTCCGTGCCTCTGCATGAGGGGCAATCCTCTCTTCACGCCTCTGTGCAGCTTGCTTCTGCAGAGTTTGGAATCTGTGACATAGATGACGTCTGGATCTCAGGTTTTAGCCACTGCTAAAGGAAAGCAGAAACCCAGCCTGTATGTGAGAGTCGGGTCCAGTCTCCATTCGGTTTCCAAAAAGCCAGATTTGGGGAGGGAAACAGCCTCGAGTCATCTTATCTGCAGTGAAGGAGGGAATCCATGAAAGGATCGATGCTTACATTCCACAGGCCTGCAGATCCCACATTCCACCCTCTCAGCTCCACAGCCAAGTTCTCCGTCACTGTCAGGCTCAGCCTGGCAATACATGGGCACCTCATTTATTAACTTGGGCTGGGCAAACAAAATCCAAACAGGAAGCCATTAAGAGACAAGCATCCACAAAGAAGAATGCGTGGCAGATTCTGCTCGGAAGATTGAGTGGATGTCTTTTTTTTTTTTTCTTTTTTTTTTTTTTTTTAATTGCTTCTCATTTTTCAAGAAAAAAAAATTTATCACGCAAGACCTGGCTCCCTGGAATAAGCCGAAACATGTTCCCATCGTCTCGTGTGCCCTTCTCAAAGTGCGGTGGCTTTTCCCAAGTCAACTGGTCTTTCAGTCCTCAGGATGATCTTGTCTTGCCTCGGATGATGAGGAGCCACAGAGCAGTTAGTGACCACCCCAGTTCATTCAGCAAATGAGACAACAAAACAAACCAGGTCTGGAGTCCTTGCCACCTTCCCTGAGGGAGGTGTCTTCCTCCTGTGAGGTGGGGGTGGGGCAGCTCCCTGGAGCTTCTTCTTGCCACTGTGGCTGCTCTAAACAGAAGAGGGTTATTTTTTTTTCTGGAGGCCTTGGGGAGCCCACCACTCCCCTGGAGGGTGTGACGCCTCATGACACTGCCCCCCACCGTCACCATCCCTTGGAACTACTGGTCTCTCTGTCACCCCGCTGGCGTCTCTCTCATTTGGATCCCCACTCTCCCACTGCCATTGCCGCCGCTGGCACCAGGTTCAAAGCCTGTGTGGAGCTGGTCCAAAGCCTCCCTGAAGGAGTAGGAGAGTGCGTATTCCCGTGGCCACCTCATCAAAGCTCCACGGCAGTGCCTTCTGGAAGCTGGACGCCCTGGCCTAGAAAGTGTGAGCAGGGCTGGCTCCCCTGGGTTCTGAGGACGAGTCAGTTCTAGGCTGACTCTAGTAGTTACCAGCCACCCTTCCCGCTCCCTGGCTGGGACTGCTCCATGGCTGCAGCCTGCCTCTGTCTTCGTGTGGTCCCCTCCTTCCGACTGCCATATCTCAGAGTACCCTGTCCATTTCTTGTAAAGACACCTCTATTTGAATCAAGGATAGTCCCATCTCGAGTACTCTAACGTCTGCCAGGGATCTTTCGTCTAAATCAAGCAGCCTTCACAGGATCCAGGGTTTAGGATGCGGACATGTGCTCCTCCGCAAGACACACTTCAGGCTACTACCGTGAGCATTCATTGTTCCCGCCATTGTCATGGGAGACTAGCTTAGTCTCCTGCCAAGATGTGCAGAGTATTGGACTCTCGAGACATATGGAAGGAGTTTGCTGCCAGGGCACCATCCACACCAACAGATACATAAAGCCACAGTCACCATTTGGCTTATGACTGCCACACACAGCAGGTGCCTCCCCATCCTCCACTCATCTAGTGCCATCCTCCTCTTCTGATGCTTCTTTTGTCCCAGGTCCCTAACTGTAGGTCTCACTTCCTGGCCTCCCCGAGTCTTCTTGTACCTCCAGGAGTGGCCTTGTATGCCCAGGCTCTCTGCCATTCAAACCCAGCTGGCTCTGGGCTCATCCGTTCCTGGCCCTCCTAGTCGACCACTTCCTAGTCTCCAGAAGCCAGAAATGTCACCCATGCTGATCCCCAGGGACTTGGAGTTTCAGAGAAACTCAGATACAGCTACTTAGTGCCTCATTCTGAAGATGCAAACAGGGGAGACAGGGTGACCTCCGTCCTGAACAGGACACCGGGGAATTGTCCAGCCCAGATGGTCCTGACCCTGTGTGCCTGGCTGAGAAGGTTGCCAGGAACACAGCTCCAGTCCCTGCTCCATATGGACACACAACCCTGCACAAACATGTGCATAAAAACATGGGCAGACACACTCGTGGGCGTGTGTGCACATGCAGCTTCATCTGGCTGTCATTAGCTGTTATCTGTGTCCCAGGGTAAGGAACCTCCAGCTAGTGTGGCCACCTGTAAACCCCACTCTGTGCTGACCTTGTCGTGAGTGGAATTTCCTGCTTGCTCTTCGACCTGAAACCAAATACACGTTTCTGCTCCGTGACTTCCAGTGCTTTTCTCCCTTTCTGTGTCAATGTTTACCCTTTAAGGAGTCTGGGATTACTGGCGGGTCAAAGGTGATTTCATAACCATGGAACAGCGGGGGCCCTCACCTCCTGTCCTCACCGGAGCTATCCACTTCCTTCCTGGTGTGCTGGGGGTTAGGGGGTGGTACAGGGCGGCCCTGCTCCGTCCACCCTTTGTACCCATGCCCTGGACCTGAACCAAGACCTAAACACCAGTGTGGGCCACAGCCAGAGCTGACCCCCAGGGGCAGAGTTGGATACAAGGCATGCAAACAATCCAGAATTTCCATACTGAACGGAACCGAACCTGTCACTCAGGAAGTGTGCCCGAGGCAAACCTTCAGAGCAGCCCCAGGAAAAAAGCATTGAAAAGGAGCTCTCTGCTCCCTACCTTTGAGTGGGGAGCCTTAGTTTTGCAGCCAGAAGAGAGCATGCCCCCCCTCCACGCCCCCAGATTCTGTGGGTTCTTAATGTGGAAGGAGGTGAAAACTGCCTTCGCTGCTGCTCTGGCCCTTTTCCACGGGGCCACCTTCTCTTAGGAAGTCATTCTTCAATCTTTTCAGTGGGAGACAACGAGGTACAGAAGCCCACAGAAACCCCTTCTGAAGTCGGAGCTGGAGAGATGGCTCAGTGGATAAGAACACTAGCTATAATTCCAGAGGACCTGGGTTCAATTTTCAGCACCCACCCATATGGCAGCTCATAACTATCTTTAACTCCAGTTCCAGGGGGATCCAGCGTCCTCTTCTGGCCTGCTCAGGCACTGCACTTAGGTGGTGCATAGACACCCGTGCAGGCAAAACATGCATACACATAATGTTTTTAGAAATCCCTGCTGAAGTCCACATGCACTTCCCAAGGTTTCAAAGCAAGTTAACTCTGCATGCCAGCATGTCAGAAGGTCCATGTTGATTGTGTCTCCAGGGCCCTGCATGGTTAAATGGTTCAGGGGGACCTCTACTTTAGCTCGGGGTGTTTGTGCCTACCTGTATGTCAAGCTTGAGAGAGGACAAGGGGGCCCTAATGGATGAAACCTGGGTCAGGCCATGAGTCCAGCAGCCTCCGGCCATTGTCTGTGAAGGCCCCTTAGTAAGGAGCCTCACCCCCGGGGATAGGCTTCCTTCTCCATGATGTGCTGATGGAGGCATTGGAATGGGACCTGCAATAAACTGTAGAGTATCCAGTGTAGGTCACACCTAAAATCCCAACTATGTACACACCAAAACAAGAGGATGGCACTTTGATCTAGTCTATTACACAGGACAGCTTTGTCTCAAACCCACATGGCAAGTGGAACTATGGAGCATCTCTCCTTGGATCTGTTTGCTTCCCACCATGTTCTGCCTTCCGTGTATCAGTTGATTGAGCTGCACCTTTCTGTGGTTGTTGATTTACCACGTGTTCCGTCCATGTTCTAGAAGCACGCCTTCAGCCTGCAGAATGCAACCAGGAGGTCTACAAAAAGGCCGCAGCGGCCACATTGAACTCATCGCTAGGGAACCCCAGGGGTGCCTGGCACCTGTCCTCAGAAGAATGCCCCATGGCTTTCAACAACTTCTTTGGGTTACCAGTGTTACAAAAAAGTGTGAAGAACCTCACTCCAAAGGAGAGGTAACAGTGTGTGAACAAACATGCCTGGCCTCTTCGTGCCTCGCCACCCCCACGGCTGCTGCCTGGACTTGCCCCCAGGCTCCCACCACCCTGAACCCAGCCACTGACACCTGAGGCCTTCATTTTGGTCTGCCCAGCCTCCTACCAGCCTTGTATGGGAGGGGCAGACGTTTCTCTGGCCCAGAAGCAAGCCACCGGGCGGGACCAGAGCTGACTGTGTTCCTTTGTGCAGAAGAGGCAGTGTCCCTACGGAGCCCTATCCCAGGTTGACTACTTACTACCTTGGAAAGTTCTGGAAAGCCCAGAAAGAGCCTGGGTCATACCAGGCTGCCTGCACATGTGCACCCTAGCTTCAGCTCCTCTTCTTGGGTGGGAGGCATTGTTAGGAACCCGCCAACTCCCTGAATCGCTGTTTTTCCTTTAGAAAGGGTCGTGCTGTGGTTTTAGTAGCTATTTGAAGCCCAGCTCAGTAACAAAGGGAATATACTAATACTATGGGCCCTGTCCTTTGGCCAAAAGCTGACATGTAGTCGTAAAGTAATAGGCATCATTTCTTTTCTTCCTTAAGAAGCCAGCTTCCGGCAGCATTTCCAAGGGAACGTCTTAAGCTAGTAGCTAGTTGGCAGACACACTCTCCAGTTAGCTGGGGCCCCCGGAGACTGTGACTGAGTCTCCCCCCGCTCCTCCTTGATGTTGCCTGTTGGTTTCTTGACTGGTGGGGAGGTGAGGGCACCGCACACATCAGCAGCATGGGAAGGTGTGGAAGCCTCTGCCGCGACTGGGATCCTCACTTACCAGCCTCACTAGATCGCTGCGATTGCTTCTAGTGACCCTCTCTGTGTCTCTTTGTCGCCAGTGGAAGGACTTAAAGTGGTGGAGATTGAAAAATGCAAGAGTGACATTAAAAAGATGCGGGAGGAGCTGGCAGCCAGAAACAGCAGGTGAGTCTGTGCCCGGAGCCTGCAGCGGCCGGGCCTCGGGAGGGCTCCGTGTGGAAACCGTGGGACGGGGTTTGGCTTTGTTTCCCCAGACAGAAAAGCTAGTGTGACTGGGCTGCTCTGCTTCCAACACGGTTGACACAAGCTGGAGGAAGCCTGTTGTATCAACGCTACTCGATTCATTTTCTTTAAGTGTTTTGTCTTGTTTTTTAAGATTTATTTTACGTGTATGGGTGTTTGCCTGCATGCGCGTGTCTGGGCACCATTTGCATGTCTGGTGCCCATGGTGACCAAAAGAAGGTGTCAGATCCTCTGGAACTAGAGTTACAGGCAGTTGTGAGTTGCCACGTGGGTGCTGGGAATAGAACCCAGGTCCTCTGCAAGAGCAGTAGGTGCTCATAACTGCTAAGCCATCTTTCCAGCCCCCTGTGTTTTCTTAAAAAGGGGTTTTGTGGTGGGGCAGTGGTGGCGCATGCCTTTAATCCCAGCACTCAGGAGGCAGAGCCAGGCGGAGCTCTGTGAGTTCGAGGCCAGCCTGGTCTACAGAGTGAGTTCCAGGAAAGGCGCAAAACTACATAGAGAAACCCTGTCTTGAAAAACCAAAAAAACAAAACACACACACACACACACACACACACACACACACACACACACACACACACACACAAAGTGGGGGGAGGTGTGGCAGGTGCAGCTGGAAAATGTCCGCACATGAGAGGGAGATAACTCTCCTCCAGAGCTGTGTGGGGATACTTGAAGGAAGTTGATGTCTGTTTTTTGTTATTTTCTTTTGGGTTTGTTTTTGTTGTTGTTGTTATTTATTTGTTTAGCTCTGATTGTCTTGGAGCTCCCGAATGCTGGGATTAAAATCATATGCTACCATACCCAGCTATTAGCTATTTTTAAAGATACCAGTAAGGAGACAAAAGTTTATAGGGAACAAGTACCCACTTTTCATCTCCAGGTCTCCCAGTTCTCACAGGGAGCCCCCTTGGGCAGAGTAGCACAGTGAGTGTTCCCATTATCATGAACTTGGATCACACAGCCCGTCAGAGGTGATACCCTCAGAGGCCAGTGACCAATAATCCAAGCAGACATTCTCCTGGATGATTGGTCAGCAGGACTGTCCACTAAAGCCGGAGTGCACGGCTATAGGGCAACCTCCTGAGCAAGGACCAGCCCTGAACAAATGACCTCAGTTGTCTTAGATTCCAACCTCTGCTGGAGACCACTGCCTGACTTCAACAAAGCCAGGCTTCCTGCCGAGGGCAGGGTGTAGCTCTTGCCTGCAGGTAGGAGGTACAGGGAAAGCTGGTGGTTCCCATGAAGTCCCACCATGGTGGCCAGCCTGGTTGTCTCAGGGAGGGCACAGCACAGGGAAGAGAGGTAGATCATGGCGTCCTATGGGGACCATGTCACATTCAATGTCACATGGACTGGCCAGCTGGTGTAGAGCTAGGGATCTCGAGTTCCGTTGGATTTGGGTGAAGGCAGGGCAAAGAATTTTGCAGCTCTGGGAAACTGAGGGAGCAGTTTGCCCCCACTGTCCTTGTGAAAGTAGCTCTTCAGGGGTCAAGAGAGTCCCTTATGTGTGGCCTCTAAGAAGAACCCCGGGGTCAGATGGGGACAGATAGAAAGCTGAGGCTGGACAGCCTCTGACATAAGGCCTCACTCAGCCTGTTATCACCCTAAAAGGCATGGCTCCCGGGACCAGGTAGGGGCAAGTGGCCTCTGTGCCAGCCCTCATCAGCAGCGCTGTCAGCCTGCCTGTAGTGGGTCTTTCGCTTAGCTCAGTGACACACGTACCTCTGTACCCCACAGCTGGGAGCTCACAGAGACGTAAGCCAGAGCCCTCCAGCGCCCCAGTGGGCTTGCAGAGGTGGCGTTCTCTGCCGACAGTGCTGGAGGCAGTCCTTGTGAGGGAGAGACGTCAGTGGGATGCTTCAGTCTCCACAAGTGGGTGAAATGCTCGGGCTTCGTCTCCATGTGAGCAGACAGATGCGGAGCACTGGGCTGCGGTCTAGTCATGCCTGGTACTGGCTCAGGCACCTGCAGCCGCTTTCTACCGAACCCAGGGCTTTAGTGTTCGGGATGCAGAATGGAGAGAGTGGTGTGCGTGCTGCCCTTCTGTGTTGTTGATGGAAGGAGTCCATGTTAAGTACAGATGCACACCCAGAAATCAAGCCCTCCCCCATGAGGCTGTCACACCCAGAAACCAAGCCCCTCCCCCGTGAAGACAGGTACCCTTGAGGGGTGCAAGTGCCACATTCTTGCCTTTCTTAGGCAGCAGGGGGCAGCTAGCTCTGCACCCATGAGCCTGAAGAACAGACCGACATTAGACATGAGTCTGCTTGTGAACACACCCTGATAGGTCTGAATCCACAGAACCGACCTGGGGGCATCGGGGGCACACACACAGCCTGCCAGCACCCTGGGCAGAATGTCTTCTCCTTAGACACCCCCCCCCCCCCGTTCCTCTGTTAACCTGAAAGGAAAGAATTCCAATGTCCAGGTCACACTCAGGGCAGAAGTCAGTCCTACTGCGGAATGTGGTTACCGTGGTCTCTGGCACAGCACCATGCAAGGAGGGAATAAGTAGGAAATAATGCCAGGGTGGGGTAATGCAGAAGCACGCGATGGTGACTGAGACTTGGGGTCTGTCATCTCTGCCTTTGTCCCAAACAAACGGCCTTGATCATGAACTGAGCCCCAGGGGAGGGGAGGATGGGAAGCCCAGGAAATGAGGCAAAAATAAGCTGCAAACAGAACAAAAAGAAGAGGCCCTATGCCAGTTGTTCGGCCAGCTGGAGGATGCTGGCTCCTGTGGCAATGGGGCCCAGAGTGAGAAGTGGCTGGCCGAGGCCGGGTCAGCAAGCACCCGGCAACCTGGTTGTCCCTCAAGGAAGGGGGCCAAATTCCAGCAGTCAGCATCATGCCTGGTGAGGGCTTCCATATGGTCCAGGCTGGGGAGAGGGGGCGGCAGCAGGAGGGGCAGGGCAGGAGGGAACACACACACACACACACACACACACACACACACACACACACACACACACACACACAGAGAGAGAGAGACAGAGACAGAGACAGACAGACAGAACAGCCCATGCAAATATTTATACAAATGAGGCTGATGGAAACAATGTACCCTACACAGCCAAGAGCTAGGCTGATCTGAAATTGGAGAGGGTGATGTATGAACAGGACGGGGTGGAGTGGCTTCACTGGACTATTGATTGGTTCCTTCTGTTATGAATGCATTAAATCTATGTTTGGTACAGTGACCATCACAACAACCTGATAGTTTCTGGGAGGGAGACAACCAAAGGCTGTGTTTCAAAAGGAATAGATTTATGATTCTGGGCTTGGAAACATCCCAGGCTCACAGAAGACTCCCGGGTATGTTCAACTCGTTTTTTAAGAAGGAAAAAAAAACTCAAAAAGACTGTCTTGTGATCTTTTTCATTTGTGATGTTATGAAAAGGATTAAATTGTAACCATACATTCCCACAATCCCACCCTTTTTCTTAACCCAACACCAAGTACCATTGGAAAGCTCAGGTGTCTAGCCGTGTCTTTCTGGACCTCCAAACCTTCTGAAAGGACACCCCAAACTGTTCTCAGAGTGGCTTCCAGGGTGTGGGGCTTAGGGAGAAAGTGGATGAGTGAGGACTTGAGGGTTTCTTTTTGGTTTTCTCCTGTGTTTGTCGGGTTTTCTTTGTTTTGAGTCAGGATCTCCATCTATAGCCCAGGCTGGCTGCAAACGCAAGAGTCAGCTTTCAGCCCCAACACCTGGGCGCTGACATCACAGGTGTGTTCCACCACACCCAGCTGAATCTTTGAGAACAAGAATGTCCGCTGTGTGTAGGATGAGGCTCAATTGGTAGATCGCTTGCCTGATACGCATGAAGCCCTGGCTTCCGTCTCCAGTGCCACATAAACGAGGGATGCAAAGGCACCTCTTTAATCCTAGCATGCAGGGGGCTCAGAATTTCAAGGTCATCCTTGGTTACATAGCAAGTTTGAGGCCAGCCTGGGCTATGTGAGATCCTATCTTCAAAAAAAAAAAAACAAAAAGGAAAGAAAGCAAAGGAAAAAAAATAGTTTACTTGTGCCATTTAAAAAGATTTTGTAAAAATCTTTTACATAATAAACTAATAAATTATAAGTTTATAATTTATTTCTAAGTTATAAGTTTATTAATTGTAAATTAACAATAAATACATTTATAATTAATAAACTAATTAATTTATTAGAACGCTGGCTGCATTATCACCTGGCTTTCAAGGTGTCCCCTGTTTGTAGGCTGAGAGCCAAACATCTCACAGCCTCCGTGACGGATACTCCTTTGACAAATCCAGTGGGGTGGGTCCCTGCATTCCGGGGCTAGGGCCATGCGGGTCCCGGGCTGAGGCTAAGGGTCCTGGGGCCGGGGCTGGGTGTTCCCTTTGCTCTGTTGCCCTGAACAGTACACGGGGCGCCTCCCAGCCAGAGCCCACGGCCGTAACTAAATTCTTCCTCTGCCCTCCAGGACCAACTGTCCCTGTAAATACAGTTTTCTGGATAACAAGAAGTTGACACCTCGACGCGATGTCCCCACTTATCCCAAGGTGAGACGGGTTTCTGGTCCAGGGACAATTCTAGCTCTATGTCGTCCCCCCCCCCCCAGACCCAGGACATGGGAGCCCAGGCTGGCCCCTCACTCTGCGCAGTGATAACAGCCCCTCTCTATTCCTGTCACGGGCGCAGGAAGGGTGGAAAGTTGTCAGGCAGGATATTTTTCTCTTGGACATTTGTTTAGAGAAGCCATTCCAGAGCGGGGGAGGTAATAGCCCTTCTGGCTCCCTCCCGGGCCCGCAACCGACTGTAAAAGACATCTGTGTACAAACATTCCACCAAGGGACTTTAACAAGGTTCTTAATAATCGGCATCGCTGGCTCCCCTGTCCCTGAAGAGCACAGAGTTTTTATGGAAAGCTTTGCACAAAAGTTTTCTGTGTTTTAAAAGCAGCCAAGCCCTGAGTCAAGTAGCTATGACCCGGAGTTAAGTTGTTTCAGATGCCTACAAAGAGCGCCACCTTCTCAGCGATGGCCTCTGCTTAAACCCTGGCTCGCTCTTCTGCGTTAAGGTTAGGCCAACCACCCACAGGTTCTCCTGGAAGCCCTCCTAGCTCCCTGGTGCCCACTAGGCAATGATTTGCTCCACATCGGTCCAAGCCTTGCACTGAGTATCATCCAGGAGATGAACCTCTTTCCACATGGGAAAATATGTTCAACATCTTTTGCGATCCTGTCCAGGGATTACACAACCCAGACCTGGGAAAACTGAGCCAGCCTTCACAACAGTCCCTTCTTAAAAAATGAAGAAGGCTAACCCGAATGGCAGTCTAGAATATCGGCCTTGATTCTGACAGTTCACCCTAAACCTCGGTGCCCAGTGGACCCAACCTCGGCTTGAGGCCTTCCTCAGCCAGCGTGTGGCTTAACTTTCCAGGGGTGGTTCCTCACAAGACAAACCCAGCAGAGCTTCTCATCAGGGATTTGAACCTATGTCCAGTGGTTTATTTCCCTTCTCTTCACTTTATATAGCTTTGACTGTTGAGGTCTGGTTGACAGCTGCGGAGCTGTCTTAGACTCTGAACACTGTGAGCTTTGACACGTGTAGTCATGAAATTACCGTCATGATAAACAGAGGGAACATTTCTGTCACTCAAATGTTCCTAGGAGTCCCTGGTGCTGGGAGTCCCTAGTAGCCCAGGCCACTACAGATGAGAGTTCCTTTGACAGTTTCCAGAGAAAGGCAGCCCTGAGTCTGTATAGTGTCTGTGAGGAGGACTGGAGAATGGAGAGAGTGTTCACGCAGGCCTCGGCCACAGCCGCTCTCACTCACAGAAGTCCGACCGTCTGGCTAACACACCGCTCCCATCCTTTCCAGTACCTGCTCTCCCCAGAGACCATCGAAGCCCTGCGGAAGCCCACCTTCGATGTCTGGCTTTGGGAACCCAACGAGGTAGGTGAGGGACCTCCGGGTTCTCCAGTCACTGGGGACAGCTGCTCAGGACTGTAAATCCTGAATGGGGACCGTGTCCGGGCTAGTCTTCCTGTGTATTTTTTTTTCCTGTCTCTTTTTTTTTTTTTTAAGTTAAGCACCCCTGAAATAAAACCCCAACATTTAAATCAAAATGACACGCAATGTGCTCAAAGGGACACAAGAGACAGAGCCCAAGGCAAAGGGGCTTTACCTGAGCTAAAAAATAAAAAATAAAAAAGCAACCCTTGGCCTTCTGATGACACCAAGTGCCCCTGTGGCCACCATCTGAACCCGGGCCCCAGGCTGGGTTCACCCTGTATCTGTAGGAGGCATGGGGAGATGGAGCTGTGCGGAGGCGGAGCCGCTGCTTGGAAGAGCTACTTCCGGCAGAGAGGGGCCTCCTAAGGAGTATCCTGCTGAGAAGAGCGGCCAGTAGAGGCCCCCAGGCAGCTGGACACAAGATAGTGGCTATGTAAGATTTGCAGAGATGGGAGTCTCTTTTGACAGGAAGATATCCCTTCAAAATTTCTCATTCGCTAAGAATTATCAACATGGAGAAAGAATAAGTCTCCTCCTCATGGAGAACTCACCAAAACCTGAGAGGACTCTTCCTAGCTTTTCCAAAGCATAGGCTTGTGGATATAGACAAAAAAAAAAATGTTCCCTGTTCCCTTTAACAAGGCCAGATGTAGCAAATGGGATTTTGTGCCTTTAGACGAGAGGGTCCCCACATTTCCCAAATAAACTTCTTCCAGCATGTCCCTTCCCAGCCTAAGAAGTCCTTTGAGGAATTTTGGCCAGGAAAGCAGAGACCAGGCTGGGAGATGCTCAGTAGCTAAAGGAGCTTGCTGTACACAGTGAGGACTGGGGTTCGGATCTACAGCACCAGTGTAAACATCTGGTGGGTGTGGCAACTGCCTGTGATCTCAGCACAAGGGAGGCAGAGATGCCCGGAGCAGGCTAGTTAGATAGACTAGTCAGTCTAATTAGTGAGCTCTGTATTCAAGAGATAGATCCTGCCTCAGTTATAAGGTGGATAGCAATCAAGAAAGACACCACATTGCTAGGTGGTGGCGCTCGCCTTTAGTCCCAGCACTTGGGAGACAGAGGCAGGCAAATCTCTGAGTTCAAGACCAGCCTGGTCTACGGAGTGAGTTCCGGGTCAGCCAGGGTTGTTACATAGAGACACCCTGTCTCAACACACACACACGCGCGCCCCCCCCCCAAAAAAAAAATAAAGGAAGGAAGAAAGATACTAGATCAACCTCTGGCTTCCACACTCATGCACGCCCATCCTCGTGCACACACCCTCACACACACACACACATACAACTTCCCAGCACATACACACTCAAACAAAAACAACACAACAGGAAGGCAGGCCCCAGCCCAGCTCACCTGGAAGAGCAGCCCATCAACAAACCACCAGAGGTACAGCTGACGAGGGCTCCACGCTCCAGCTCTGAGGGGCGGGGCTGGCACGCAGAAATCAAACGTTCAGGCAGTGCCTTAGATGTGCAGCCCTCCCAGGTCCGTGTGGGGTCACAGTCCCCTGAGCACAGATACCAGAAACAGACAAGGCTTTGAAGAGACATGTCCGTGTGATTACCTCTTGGGCCTGGGCAGAGCGAGACCCTGACAAAGAAAGGGACAAGAGGTGGCTCAGAACGTGGATCCTCCCACCAGGGGGTGGCCAGCCCTGCTTCTGGGATGGTCTCAATGCCCAGTCACTGACTTTAACCAGCCAAAGTCTCTAGTGAGAGCAGCTGCATAGAAACCAGTTCTTGCCGGGCAGTGGTGGCGCACGCCTTTAATCCCAGCACTCGGGAGGCAGAGCCAGGCGGATCTCTGTGAGTTCGAGGCCAGCCTGGACTACCAAGTGAGTTCCAGGAAAGGCGCAAAGCTACGCAGAGAAACTCTGTCTCGAAAAACCAAAAAAAAAAAAAAAAAGAAAGAAAGAAAGAAACCAGTTCTTGAGGTTTTTTCTGCCACTGCTACCTGCTCCATGGAGCCTCCGAGCACAATGCTGCCTGTGGTGGCAGGTGAAGGTTGTCCCCAAGGCTGAAGAATTCATGCATCCGTAATAGAAGCATCACCCATCACAGACCATGGTCACAGCTGCTCTCTGACTGGCAAGTGGGCAAAGTGAGTGGCTCTTACAGCTGGACCCAGCCATGTGACGTCTTCCACTCCCCATAGCTTTGGCCAGAGAGACTAGCAGGATGCTTTGGGAGGCTCCTCGCTGCCTTCAGGTGGTAAGCCAGAAATGTCCAAAATCAAGAGCCTTGGCCTCTGGAAAATTCAAGTGTTGTGGATGGCAAAGATGCGTAACTGAACATACACTGAGGACCTGGGCAGCCACCCAGGCCTGAGATGGCAAGGAGCATCAGGGCCCTGTGGGTGGCTCGCCTCTCTTTTCCAATGGGGGCAATGCCACATCCACCCACAGCTCTACCCAGTGCTCTCCTCAAACTTAATCCAGGATGTGATCTCACGTTGTTCCGGTGCCTCTGGTCCCTTGGGGATTCATCCTGAGGCTGCAGACAGTAAGGTGGCGGCTCTGCCACACTGAAGGACCACCCGCTGTCGCCTTGGAAGTCCTCCCCTCTTGATCAGTGTTCATCACCGTCTCCAGGAGCCACCGCTTACTCACGCACGTACTCAGCTGGGGTTGAGGACTGTCAAGGGAACAGACAGACCATCACGACTGCTCCGAAGCCACCATGTCCATCACAGAAGTGGCAGCAGATGGTTGTGTCTGGCAGATCTCTGCGTCTCTCAACTGTGATTTTACAGCAAATGTTTCATCTCTCCGGGGTTGCTCAGAACACTGTCTGGGCCTCTGGAGCCAAAACAATGGTTTGGAGCTATGGCCCAAGGGGCCTGAGGGCTGGCATTCAGGAGGTGGGAAGGCTGGTAGCTCTGGAGGGATGGCGACTGCCAGCACCCACGGAGCCAGGGCCAGAACACCTGTCACTCTGCAGGAAACGCCCTCTAGGGCCATCATCTTCAAAGCCATTGGCTTCTCAAGGAAGATGAGTGCATGGCCAGCATGCTCTCGGGACGCTCTGTGACCGCCTGAGTTCCCCTAGGTCTGGGGGAGAGACTCTTTTCTGTTTCCCAAATTAACTCTTTGCGATAACTGTAGAATTCTCTGCTCCCAACAGAATTGGCATATTGTAGTCACAAAACTTCGCCTTAACTGCAGCATTCCCAGCCCATACATACCGCATAACAAAAGGGATGGAGCTTGGTGGCCTGCACACACTTCCTTTGTCAGTCGGCCCTGTCAAACACCAGAGTCTGGGCGGCTTCATCCACAGCAGTGTGTTATTGTCTCATTGTCCTGGAGCCGGCAGGTCAAGGTCAAGGTGTCTTGGGTTGGTCATTCCTGCACTGTCCCCTTAGCATCTTCTCTCAGTCATCTCTGTGTGTCTGTGTCCTGATCTGTCCCTACAGTAGTGTCATGCTCAAATTGAGTTGTGCCCCTGCTGATGACCACATTTATCTTGGTTGCCTCTGTAAAAGCCCCGTCCCCAGTATGGTCATGCTGGTGGGGGTGTTACAGCGGAGCCTCGACATTCTATGTTGATGGGACACAATTCAGTCCCTCACATGGATTTGCCCCCTGGTGCTCAAATGCAAGGGAAACAGGCCAGGCTGCAGCACTGACCACCGTTGCCCTGTGCAGGTACCAGGACACTGGTGCCCAGGACCAGGCAGGCACTGATGTGTGGCCTAGGGGAGGCGCTCTCTGTTGGGGTCATGCCATGTGTCCACAGGACTGTCCCATTCCTCTGTATTGCAGATCTGCTGTCTCCGTGAGACCTGCTTCTCTCGGAAGCAGAGCCTCTCTAGCCAGGCTTAGTTACAGATTCCTCATCTATTCCTCACGGGCTTAGTTAGTGTCAAAACTCTGGGAGATGTTTGCAGAGACCTGAAAAAAGGTGACAGCAGAATTAAACACCACATCTGTCTCACCCTACACCAAGTGTCCAAAGACGACCGAATCCCTGGAAATCAGATTTGTCCGGACAAGAGGTCCACCCTCCAGATCAAGACGTTAGAAGGCATCTTCAGTCCCAACAAGAGGAGCGGACTCCAGCTCACCAAAGCCCTTCCCATCTCTAGCCTTGAGCAAGCAAGAGGTGGCCCTCAGTGACAGACAGCCCTGCCCACATGCATGGTGGATGAACGTCCTCTGAACACTTAACACTCTACTCTGGTTATGGTCATTTTGGTGTCACCCCTTGAAGTCCTATCTCCCTACACAGGGTTGTTATCATGACTGGAATGCCCATGAGCTTTTCTGACCTTGTTACGTCACTCTCAGGAGGCATACAGGTTGTCACAGACCCCAGCACCATCTGGGTGATCCTACAATTGACCTGTTCTGCCCTTCCCCGGTCACCTTGGTGGCACTGTTCAGGACAATGCATGAGAAAGAGGGTCACCTGGCCTGCCTGCTCCCCTTGACCCCTGACCTCTGACCCCTGACCCCGTTCCCACAGATGCTGAGCTGCTTAGAGCATATGTACCATGACCTCGGCCTGGTCAGGGACTTCAACATCAACCCCATCACACTCCGCAGGTGGCTGGTAAGTGACGGAGCCCACATCTGGACCTGTCACTTCTTCCCCCCCCTCACGCTGGAATGGCCTACCCTGCATTTCCTAGTGGCAGTGGGCTTCTGCAGAGTGGGTGTCTGTACCAGGGGAGGTCTGTGAGGTCCTTTGTCCCATCTGTCCTCCCATGCCCTCAGAGCCGTGAGGAACTGGTATAACCATCAGGGAGAGACCCACAAGGCAGCTCACTAAAGCAGGGGTGTGTGGAGTTGGGGGGTGTCATGTGTGTCTGGGGGTGTGGGTAAGGAGATGATATGAGTGTGTGTGGTTATGTCTATGAGTGTATAAATGTGTGTGTGTGTGTGTGTGTGTGTGTGTGTGTCTGGGAGTGTGCATGTGAGAATGTGTGTGGTTGTCAGAGTGTGTGTCTCTGTGGCCATGTGGATGTGAGAGCGTGTCTCTGGGAGTTTGTGAGAGTGTGTGCATCAGGGTTGTGTATGGTGTGGGTGGCTGTATGCGTATGGGGGTAGGCCTGGGTGCTTAGTAGCAGATCTTTTTCTAAGAGATAGAACGTTATTGTGAATCAAGAACTGAAAGCCTGTTAATTGTCCCATTGCCTGGGAACCTAGAGCCCCTGGTGGAATGATCCCTGCCCCACTCCCAGCTTTCTATCCCAGTGTGGCTCAGCAGACACCTGGGGGATACTTGAGTCCCTGCCCCCAGGTTGTACAGTGGTGGGACATTGCAGGGCTCCCCGGCCACATGGTTCTGTGATGGTGAACTTGGGAACACCCGAGGCCTTGGCCTTGAACATGCAAAGCTCTGGGAGCCTTATGGGAGCAGGGGGCGTGAGCTAACCCTCCCCTCCCCCACAGCTCTGCGTGCACGACAACTACAGGAACAACCCTTTCCACAACTTCCGGCACTGCTTCTGTGTGACGCAGATGATGTACAGCATGGTCTGGCTCTGTGGCCTCCAGGTGGGTCCTGCCAGCCCCCACCCTCCCTCCCTAACCCTGCTGACTGGCTGCGCCCTCCACTCCCCCAGCCCAGGGGGCCTACGACCCCTGCAGGGACTGTGTCCTCCCCTGTCACTGCAGCCCGGTCTGTCCCCACCCACCCCTCCTGCCCTCCCATGAGGAGGACAGACACCTGACTCTCACCTAATCCAGGAGAAGTTTTCCCAGATGGACATCTTGGTCCTGATGACCGCAGCCATCTGCCATGACCTGGACCACCCAGGGTACAACAACACGTACGTGTGGGGTTTCTTTCTCGTTTCTTCTTTGAAAAGTGCCCCTGCTCCCAGGGGAACTCAGCTCACCCTTCAATCGCTCTCAGATGGAGCTGCCCGCCTAGACCCCTAACCCTGCAGGATGCAGTTCTCGGCTTTGGACTTGATCCAGAGCCCTGGGCCTCCCCTGGGAGGGTACCTCCAAGGTTACCAAACCATACAGGCAGCCACAATCCCTTTGTGTCAGCCCCAGGCTCTAAAGGCACATGGCAGCACCAGCCTGCCCCCTCCCCGAGGCGGGGGACAGTGGGACTTCATACTATTCTCTGCCAGGGTGCTCCCTCTCCAGGCTACTTCCAAAGGCACAGGCAGAGGGTCAGGGCTAGAATGAGTGGGGGTGGGGCTGGGGGACTGCAGGGCTGGGCCACTAAGCACCTCCTGTCTCCATTAGGTAGAATGCTACCCATGGTATTGACAAAGTCCCTCGTCACGGTGTGGGCTTGCATTCAGTGACACATAGGTTTTTTTCTAATGCACCTTTGTGCAGGGACATCAGATGTCCTTGGGGCCATGCATCCATTTGTCAGTACAAAATGAGTCCAGGTCTAGCCATGTCTACTCCTCAGGACAGAATAGATGCCAAGTGGGGCCATGAGTACTCCTCAGAGGCATGCCCAATAACTCATTTATTACCTTTCTGCACATTTATTGATCACCACAGCTGCCAACAACAGACTGGCAAAGAGTTAATTTTAGCATTAACCTCAAAATTCAGCCCTTAGAATGGCACAGTAGGGCTCTTCCTGTAACCCCAGCTCTTAGAGGCTGAGTGAGGCAAAAAGATCCCAGGTTCCAGGCCACCTTGGGCTATAGATGAGATCCTGTTAATATATGTGTTAAAATATGCGTATTTATACATACATGGGGGGGTGAGAAACCTGTTTTCCCTTTCCTGAAATCTTGTCTTTGCATATACTGAAAATATGACAGTTTCTGGAACCTCAATGCCTTCAAGGCATCACCCTGGAGAGAGAGCTGAGGTCACGGGTTAGACTTGAAGGCCAGGGATATCTAGTTATAGGAGCATGAGAGTCTTGGGTTCAAGTGAAGCGAGTTTCTGGTGTGAGCAAATGGCATCTGGTCATTAGGCCTTAGGCACTTCCAACTTCTGCAGGAACCATGTACACCATGGCGTACAAATGCCAGTGGCGGGGTGCCTGAACTTCCCTCTCTCTCCACACATCTTAGGTACCAGATCAACGCCCGCACAGAACTGGCTGTGCGCTACAACGACATCTCGCCACTGGAGAATCACCACTGCGCCATTGCCTTCCAGATCCTGGCGAGGCCCGAATGCAACATCTTCTCCAACGTGCCACCTGAGGGCTTCAGGCAGATCAGGCAGGTGTGTGGGGCCAGAGCTTCATAGGGTCCGAGCAGAGCCCCACGCTTCGGAGGCTCTTGGCTACAGCAGTACCCACCAGGGACCCTGGAACCAGCCCACTTTATCTGCTTCCTCCAGGACCCAAAGTGGTCCCCAAGGAGATGGGCCTTTGCCGTAGACACCTGATGTCGCCCGCATGTCACTGCCATGAATACAACCCTCATGGCTCCCTTTGAGATGATTCCTGTGTCCCTGGGGTCAGGGAAGAAACTGAGGAAAGAAAGGGAAGTCATTGGCCCAAGGCAGTAGGGGGCTTGGACAGGCACCTCTGTTACATGCAGCCTGGTAAGCTGATATCTACCATGTAGCTTCAGCTACTGTCACCCACCAAGTAGGACCTGGTCATTCATCTCCATCATGACCGGCCCTAACTGATTATTCCATCTTGTCACTCCTGCCCTGAGACAAACACTTCTAGTCACTTAAAACATTGCCCTTCCAGGCTGGGCAGTGGTGGCACACGCCTTTAATCCCAGCACTCAGGAGGCAGAGCCAGGAAGATCTCTGTGAATTCAAGCCCAGCCTGGTCTACAGAACGAGATTCAGGACAGGCACCAAAACTACACAGAGAAACCCTGTCTCAGAAAGAAAGAAAAAAAAAAAAAACCATTGCCCTCCCCATGCAAAAGGTCCTGTCCTTACAAGGGATGGAAGGACCCAGAGTGACTCCTGTCTGAAGTGGTTCAGTGGGTAGCTGACCCGCAGCTGTGAAGGAGACCTTATTTGGAAAAAAGGAGTCTTGGCATACCTACTTAAGTAAGATCTCCAGGTGCTTCTGTGGATTGGGTCCTAAACCAATGACAGATGTCCTTATGAGGGACAGAGGAGAGACATGAAGACAGTACAAGGCCGTAGGACGGTAGAGGCAGATATTGGTATGGACAGAGTCAAGGGGTTTCTGGCCCCCAGAACCTATGAGGAGCAGGAAGGAGCCTTCTCCCAAGCCTTGGGGGAAACAAGCACATGCTGGTACCTTCATCTTGGCCTCCAGACCCCAGAACTACAAGGGATTATATATCCCCATAGCCAGCAGCACTCAGCCAGGCCACTCAGGCTGCGCACATAAGGAGCATCCCCGGGCTCTCTGAGGGCCATGTGTTGTCATCCCTTGGGGACTGTGCCCTTCGAGTCTCAGCTGGCCTCTTTCCCCACACAGCTAAGTGAATGTGGGGGAAAGGCTTACCTGCCTCCTTCCTGGAGAACTTAGAAGCATGGCATTTCAAAGACCAGCCACCTCATAGACCATTATTTCCTTGTTTGTCTGAGAAGTTCAAAGCTACCTGTGTGTAGTGCATGACGACAGTTGATACTGAATCGCTGATCCATGGTGCAGCCCTCTCTATCTGTAGGCTTCCACCCTCTCTCCCATGTTTGCAGCTCCGCCCCCAAGTGTGTGCCATAGTCTGTTATGACAAACTCCAGCCACCCTTCTCTACAGTGGGTAAAGGGCATGCTAGGAAGAGAGATGGCCACACAGGCCCAGCGCCCCCCAGTGACTGCCCAGAGTGCCTGATGGAGCGTCCCTTAGTGTGTGGCCGTCTCCAGCAAGGTACATCAAGCAGCATTCCCAAAGAGAAAGACGGTCATCTAACTGGAAGTGTAGACAATGACTCCCCGCCGATAGGATCTTCTTCATGCTGGCCACCATGGGGACAACAAGGCTTGTCCTACTCCAAACGTTAGAGTTTTAAAGTAAGTCTTTTTCTGGAAACAAAAATCATTCGTCCAAGTTTTTAAAATATTTTCTCGGAGAATAAATGGTGAAGCACAAGCCAGACAGCCTAAGTTCAAATCCCCAGAACCCACATCAAAGCTAGACGCAGTGGTACTGGTGTCTATCAGTCCAGTGCACACCTATGGGGGAAATGGGAGGCAGAATGACCTGATGTTCACAGGCCAGTGAGCCTGGTGTACACTGACCATAAACACCAGGAGACCCTGCCTAACGCAGGGTGGAAAGCAAGGACCAACAACCAAGGTCGTCCCCCTACCGCCACATGTACTAATTATGGCATGTGTGCACCCACACTCACACGTACAAAACAATTTGCCATTGAAGATGTTGAGGGATAACAGAATGTTCTGTTAATAACAGTCTTTACAGGAAAAAAATGTTCATAATTCAAAATGCAAGGTGATGTGTCGCCCCCCCACACACACACTACACAAAAGAAATAGACATTTGAGATTCTCCATATTGATTCTTTGACTTTGGCATTTGAGGCTGGAGGTCTTATTTTCTTGGGAAAGTGAAGCTCTACACCCAGTAGAGAGATGTCATGTAAATGTTTTGTGGGATGGATGGATGATGGGCGGGTGGATAATAGATGGTGGGTGGGTGCAAAATGGGTGGATTGGTGGGTAGGTAGGTGGGTGGGTGGGTGGGTAGGTGGGTGGGTGGCAGACAGTTGGATAGCGAATGAAAAGATGGATGGGTAGGTTGAGCGCAGATGGATGAGTTGGGAGTGGGTAGCAGATGGTTGGATGAAGGATGGAAGAAAGAATGGGTGGTGGATGGCAAATGGTTAGATGGTGAGTGGATGATGGATGGAAGGATGGGTAGACATTTAGACAAGTAGAATACAGTAGATGCATGGAAAGCTAGATGGGCAGAAAAAGAAATCAAAGAATGGGTGTGTGATTATAGTTTTGGATTATGCTACTTTTCCTAAAGCAGTATTTAGGTAACTGCCTTAGTCTAGTTTCAGCTGCTATCATAAAATACCACAGACTGGGTAATTTTAAAAGCGAAGAGAGAGGTTTATCTTCACTCATAGTTCTGGAGGCTGGAGAGTAAGAGTTTGGCATCTACATCTGCTCAGTTTCTGGTGAAGGATTCGGGCAGAAGGTCAAAGGGCAAGAGTGGGAATTCACTCCCTGTGGATTTAACCCAGTGCTGGGTGGGTGGGGGAGAATATGAATTGTTTCCTGAGGGTAGAACCCAAGCGTTCCTTAAAGATCCCACTTCTTAGCACAGTCACTCTAGGGACCAGATTTCAACCTGAGTTTAGGAGGGCATCAGCCATGTTCAAACCATAGCATAGCTATAATTTACAAACCCACTGGATCCCCATTGATAAACTTGATAGTGGGAATGTTACCAAGTCTGTTCCGACTTAGATACTCTGTATGAGACAGAGGGAAAATTGTCTTGGAAACTCCATTATTAATACCTGTCAGTAAGCTCTGCACAGAGCTAATTACAGACCTAGATGACTAAGTCTAGGAGACTTCGAGCCTTGGCTAAAATCTGCCTGGTTTTCTGAGTCAGTGGGATGGCCCATCTGTTACCCTGTCAGCCTGTGATCTGCAGCTGTGGACATGGCACAGAGACAGACAGAGCACACATGTGAGTGATGGTCACATAGGAGCTCAGAGCACTGTGTGAGGAGCACCCGCTGAGGTCCTGGTATATGGTGACACTGTGTCCTCTTCCCATTCAGGGGATGATCACATTGATCTTGGCCACCGACATGGCAAGGCACGCTGAAATTATGGATTCTTTCAAAGAAAAAATGGAGAACTTTGACTATAGTAATGAGGAGCACCTGACCCTGGTAGGTTGTGTCTGTTGGGTCTTTGGAAAGCTGAGCCATAGCTGTTGGGAGAACCAGGAACCCGGGTGTCTCACCTGGCCATGGAGTACTGGGGTGACTGGATTTCAGTGTCACAATTCCTCCTGGGCCAGCAGTGGACAAGGCTGCCTCCTGAAGAGTACTCCATGGGTCAAGGACAACCTTCTCCCTTAAGGAGGTGGCCTAAGTGTGCATGGTGTTCTAAAAAGCAAAATGCAAACCCAGCATGCTGGGTCATCCCTGTAATCCCAACACTAGAGAGGCTGAGGCAGAAAGATTGCAGCGACTTCAGAGCCACCTGGGTTACATATAATGAATTCCAAGCCAGCCTGGACTATAGTGTGAGACTCTATCTCAAAAATTAATTAATTTCAAAATGAGCAAGATGCATTAGCAAAATAATTAACAGTTAGCATCCCAGCATTAAGAGATTAAGTTAATTGTTCTGTGTCTTACTTTCAAGACATGCACCATAGTCTCTTTTAAAGTTGTTTGTCTCTTTAAAACATACCAGGCTAGAAAAATGGCTCAGCAGTTAAGAGGTCTTACAACTGTTGCAGAGGACCTGGGTTCATTCTGTAACCCTGTAATCCAGATCCAGGGGATCCGATGCCCTCTTCTGGCCTCTGCAGGCACTGCACACACATAGTACATATGCATACATGCAGCAAAAACACTCATTCACATAAAAAAAAAAAATAAGTCTTTAAAACCAATAACATCGCTTTGCCTCCTCCAGAGGAGCTGACAGACAGTAAATGAGGATGCCTTTCTTAGGTTGGGCTGAATTTGTGGCTTCCCATCCCATAACGCTGAGCCTTCAGGAGGTCATTACTACAAAAGATTGACTCCCAGTGAGCAGACAGGTGCAGAGAAAGAAGGGCCCTTGTAGCTAACACCCGAACAGTGGGAGGATGTGTCTTCCCCAAGTCAGGGCCTCCAAGAGCACTCCCTTTCTTTTTTTTTTTTTCTTTCATCTTTCTTTATTAAGAAATTTTCTACTCACTCCACATACTATTCACAGATCCCCCCTTCTCCCTCCTCCCACCCACCCCCAGCCCTCTTTCCCAAGCTACCCCGCATCCCCACATCCCCCAAATTGAGGTCTCCCATGGGGAGTCAGCAGAGCCCAGCACACTGAGCCTAGGCAGGTCCAAGCCCCTTCCCACTGCACCAAGGCTGTGCAAGGCGTCACACCACAGGCACTAGGTTCCAGAAGTCTGCCCATAGACCAGGGACAGATCCCGATCCCCCTGCCTGGGGAGCACCCCCTTTCTAAGGAATGAAGAGAGGCACAGTTGTCTCCTTGTCCCTAGGGGACACCTCTCAAGATCCCAGTGAGTGCCTGAAGCCATGGGGGGGCGGGGACAAACCTTGTGTATACTTTCCTCTTCACACACACACACACACACACACACACACACACACACACACACATCTCTGCAACAAAGTTTAACTTACAAATTAGGTCCTTAAGAGCCCAACACCAAAATAAGGCAGAATAACAAGAGGACCACACCGTAGATAATGGGTAGACAATGTGTCCAAAATGGACCAGAGTCAGCAAGAAGACTCCCATCCTGGGTAGGACGAAGATGTCGGGAGATCTTTCTGTGTTGCGCAGAGCAGCATGGAGGTTAAAACTGATGGGCTATTTATTTCTGGAACTTTCTACTGAATGTTTTTTTGAGGTAACTAAAAGCATAAAACACAAAAGCAGGGATACAAGGGGGCTCCTGTACAGCCACATGGCATCCATGGCAAGATCTGCTAAGGTCTGGGGAAAGACCAAAAGCATGAAGCCAAGGACGATCAGAAGAGGCTGAGGGGAGCAAGCAGGCTGTCCCCTGCATGCCTTATTTCCCTCTGTGATATGAGGAAAGCTAGCTTCCGGGCTGCGTGACAGGCTGGAGTTCAAAGGGTCTGCCCAGTGTGAAGGTGGGTAGATAGGACAATAAGCCAGACCGCAGGCAGATTTGCCTACCTTGGTCTCTGCCCACTGATCAGGAGGTGTGGGAGGAACCGCCACCCAGGGCTCCACTTCTCCCTGGGACAGGATCGGGCTGACTGCACTTGCATCACTGCAGGGCCCCCAAAGGCTGGGGGAGGGACTGAGAGGACTGGGAGAACAAGTCCATAGTCCAAGCCTCTGAGGGGAGGGGGGGTGGAGGTGGGGCTCCTGGGCCAAGGAAGTAGAAGTACCCAGAACGCAGCCCGAAGACATATCCACATGCCTGACCCAGCCACTACCGAGGCCACAGTGTCTAGTCTGGGGCAGTTCCCCCATGAGGCCATCCAGACCAAGCTTGTAACTGCCTCTGGGCTGGAGCCAGTTCCAATACAGAGCAGCAAAGAAGGATCGCTGCCCAGGAACTAGAAATGGGGCTGTGCAGCAAATATCCACAGGTCCTTCAAGGTCCAGCCAGAGTGAAAGGGTCGGTCCGCCCCGCTATGCAGACATAAGGCCTGTGCGTAGCCAGGCCATGTTCCCTCTCCTACATGGAAAAGTCAGCAAAGCAGGCAGGCCATGGCTTAAGGTTGTGTGCCTCAGATGGACGTTTCTGCCTGCTCACCCTCAGACCCTGGACAGTGGCCCCCACTTTTATCCAGAAAGGTCACGGTATTGAATGATGCTTGTGCCTGGCCCAAGGCCAGAGCTCCAGGCACCAGCTCCCACAGCAGGCGGAGGTGATGGTCTAGCTAGCTCAGGAGAAACACTTGGGCAGAATCCTTTGACTGTCCTGCCCCAGCCCTGCTGGACTCCGGGGGAGTGGCTAGCCTCCTGCCTGGGAGGAAGTACACAGTCCTGGGAGACCACACCCAAGAGGATGCAGCGGGCGCGTGACAGTGCTTCAAGGGACATGGGCTCTGGGGTGGCGTGGAGGCTGGAGGCAGTGGACCTATGCAGGACCCTGCAGTCACATGCTCGGTTCATCGCGGGATGGCTGTCTGCAGCACATGACGCCCCGGCACCGAGACGGACTAGCACAGGAAAGCTCTGTGTTTGGAAACAGCAGAGCTGAAGCCCTTTTGCACGAGTTTGTGCAATCTTCCAGTTCCATAATCAGGGTTCTGCCTGAGGGACACGCCCCTAGGCAAGCAGTGCTGGGCTGACCTCCCCCCATCCCCACTGTTCTGTTGACACCATTTCACCACCACTCAGGGGTCCCCCTTGGGCTCTCTTTCCAATACCCTTCTTAACCATTGCCTCTTAAAGATGTTCTTTCTATATCTTCGTCTTATATTTCCCACAGTTGTAGAATTATTTTACGTGTCAAGGCGGTGGACTTGGTGTGCGATAGGCAAATACTGTACTGTAGCTCAGCCATGTCCCCACCCCTGTTTCCACTTGGAAGTTTGAGACCAGAGTCTCGTTGAGTTGTCCAGGCGGGCCATGAACTCAGTGTCGCCTAGGCAGACCTTGAATTTGCATCTTCTTATCTTGGCCCTGCGACGACATTGTTTTGAGAACCAGGCATGGTGACACATAACCTGTAACCCAGGCAGCTGGGAGGCAGGAAGAATAGGAGTTCAAGGCCAGCCTTGAGTTCTAAAGGCCGGCCTGAGCTGCAGAGTCAGACAGTTTCAGCATGGGAGAGCCTGCGCACGCACTCAATTTTTAACTTGATGGTTTACAGTTGATGTTCTAAAAGCTTGTGATCTGATGCTCTGTGGGTGCGATGGGACCCCATCCTTCCTCAGGGAAACTGGGAAACCCAGACTGCAAGGGTCCCAGTGCCAAGTGCTGTAGCAGAGTGCCCTTCCAGGTGGAAAACTCCATGGTCATCGATGGCCAGCACCCCTCCCCACCCCCATCCCCTCCTTTTTTCCCACCTATGATGGCGAATCCAGTCAATCCACAGCAGCGGTGGGTGTGTGGGGTCTGCCATCAACGGCCCTCAATGCCGCGTCTCTTTCAGCTGAAGATGATTCTCATAAAATGCTGTGATATCTCCAACGAAGTCCGTCCCATGGAGGTGGCCGAACCATGGGTGGATTGTTTACTGGAAGAATATTTCATGCAGGTAAGAGACACTGAACTGTGAGTGCTCCTTCCCACTCTGTGGGCGGGGCTGCATCGGAAAGAGCCGACCGGGGTGATTGGCATATCCATCCCACACCCCAGCAGCCTCCACATCACTGTCTGTGTAGACATACAGCAGAAACAACATAGGCTGTAATATAGATGTGAGACCACGGCCACCAGGAAAGAAAGGGGGGACAGGGGTGATTAAGCTGCCACCCATTGCCACTCACAGAGCCACTTTTAGAAGCAGACTCAAGAAATGTGGCTCTGAGTCAAGAAGCAAGACCTGAGGGGAGGGAGGACCCCTGTGGAGGGGTGAATGCAAGCAAGATGGTCTTCATGGGATAGCTACAGGGAGATCCAGGCATGAAATGATGCAGACAAGGAGCTGTCGAGTGGAGCCTTGTAAACCGTCTGTCTCTAGACCTGGTCCCTATGGCTCCGACCCGCTCACCTCGCCTTGGCTTGTGTGTAGCCAGCCCATGCACCGCGGGCTCTCTGTGTCCTCGCCATTGTACTGCTTTTGTGTGACCGTGAGGATCACAGCTGGGCGGCGTGTCCTGCCCTTCCCCTCAGAACAGGGCTGCTCTGTGTGCCCGAGTCCATGGGCCCTTTGTGCCTTTCATGTCACCGTCCCTCTGTTCCCTGCAGAGCGACCGCGAGAAATCGGAAGGCCTTCCTGTGGCCCCGTTCATGGACAGAGACAAAGTGACCAAAGCGACGGCCCAGATTGGCTTCATCAAGTTTGTCCTGATCCCAATGTTTGAAACAGTGACCAAGGTGAGCGGTCCCACCGGTGGTACGGCAGCCGTCGACACACGGGGGCACACGTGCGTGCGTGCGTGCGTGCGTGCGTGCGTGCGTGCGTGCGTGTGTGTGTGTGTGCACATTTCGGGAGTATGCACTGTGTATGCAGGAGCGCACACATGAACCCTCTACAGCTTCATCCTCTGCTGTCACGGTGACGGTTGCCTGGCAGCCGCTCCTCCTGCTGTGTCCAGTGACACCCCCTCCGGTGCTCTTCAAAGAGCTCCATGTGTGACTACCGTCAGGCTCTTGGAGCCCACTTTGCCCATCTCTGCCAGCCTTAAGACCCGGCCAGCTGTACCAGCCGTTGGCTCTCCTGTCCTTCCAGGCCTCACCTTAAAGGAGCACCTGGAATTGGTGCCTGGGGCTGGGGAACCCACCTCTGTGCCTCCACCTCCCAAGCCCCAGAGCTGCCCACACATCCTGCCTAAAGCCACCACTTCCAGCCCCCGGGGTCCCAAACACACACTTATCTCTCGCCAACCCATTTGTCTCACCCCACCTCCTGCCCATCATTCTCCGGGTGTCTCAGAGCCACCCACCTCCTTTTCATTCCCATGACCACCACCAGGAATTTTGTCAGGTCCGTCCCCCTACATAAGATCCTCTGAGGCCATACCTACCCCTTGTCTTGCTGGAAGGAGTGGGGGGCAAGAGGAGTTAGTAGGCTTTCTGGGGTCCTCTGAGAAATTATAGGAGGGAGAATCTGTGCCAGAGACAGAAATGGGAGATGGGTGGGTCCGTTGGGTCTGTGCCAGGGTCTCCAGGACTTGGAACTGGCCAGGAGATTCACACCCCATCACCTTGGGTTTCTCTGAAGGCCTTGATTTGGGGCCACTGGGAAGTGAGACCCCTGGGGCTCCCAGGTACCCCAAGCTGTCCTCCAGTGTTCTCTGCAGCTTAACAATGGCGGGCTGACCTTGGACCCTCCCCTCCCCAGCTCTTCCCCATTGTCGAGGAGACCATGCTACGGCCACTCTGGGAGTCTCGAGAACACTATGAGGAGCTGAAGCAGATGGACGACGCCATGAAGGAGGTAAAGGCAGTGCAGAGGACACAGGCAGGCGAATCGGGGACTTGCAGCCAGGCTGTACAAAGGGCGGGCACCAGAGCCAAGCTCAGTGAGACAAGGGGTCTAGATGCTATGCTCTCGAAAAGCAGTCTCTTCCCAGAGAAGGGCAGTGCTTTCCTGTGCTGGCCGATGAGAGCCAGCACACAGCTGTGTGAGCCTGGAGAACAAACCACTGTGCATCACAGCCTCTACAGTGTCTCTTAGCACCTCCCTGGCCCCTGTCCTCCTCCAGGCCTGGATGCCTGTTCAGTGATGGCCTCATTGAAAAAGACATAAGAACAAAGCAAGCGCCCAGGTCCATGCTTTCAGACTCAGAGCACACAGGGCAGCTCAGCTACTCCTGTGGTCCAGGGGATGGAGAGGTTCTAGGACCCTGGGGATGCAGGATCTCAGGGGAGAGTAGGAGCCTCTCTACTCTTGGCACAGATTCCTATGAGCAATTCAGCATTTTTGTTGTTGTTGTTGTTGTTGTTGTTGTTGGAGCCCGTGTGAACATCTCTTCTTCCAGAAGCGCTGACACTAAGAACTCAGTCCATGTCTCCTGCTTGATGTGGCTGCCGGGTGCAGTCTTTCTCTACCCACAATACCCCCTGCTCCTCCCAGGACACCCATGCACCCAGAAAAGCTTTCCTACTCCTTATACACTCCAGACCTCTCCTTGGCCACTGTGACCTCACCACCCAAGATGCCCGCCATGCTCTCATTTCCTGCTCAGTACCCATCCATCCAAGCTTCCCGGTAATAGAGGGGCCTGTATCCATCTTTTCTGCCTTCTTTCCCAGATGTGGCCTGGTACTGGTCACATCTCCCTCAGCCACATCTTCCAATGCACACCCCCCAGTATACATGTCACAGTCACAAATATATGGCAAAAGCATATAAGTTGACTGAAAGCACAGACCAGCAATCCTGAGTCCCCTGCCAGGAAGTCACAAGATGCTGGCTCTGAAAATCTAAAAGGCTAAGGGTGAACCTGTACACACCGAAGGGCATTCCCAGTCCACACTCCAATGGGAAGGCTGCAAAGGCCTCTGCCACCCTGGCCATCCCATTAGCCATCGCTCTGGAGGACCTGAGTCTTCAGTCCAACATTCCACTGCCGAATGGGAATGCCAGGTCTCTCCAGGATGCCATCCTGGCCCTAGAGAAGGAGGCGTGAAAAAGATGTGCTAGCACTGAGCCTGAAACAGGAACTCGACCCCCAGGCCTGGGACTATGGGCCATGGCCGGCTTGTCCAGACATTGCTGACCAGGATGATGTCGTGGGTTGTAAGCAGGTCACAAGCACCCAGGCTGTATCTGGAAAATCTGGAAAGCACATGTATGTGTGGGCAGCCATCTTTTGCATTGGAGAGTGTCTGAGTGTCTTCAGGCAGCCGACGCCCCCTGAGACAAGAGGCTGCTTGAGCTGGCCTGCTACCTCCAGGACTGACTTTGGTCTTTGCTCTCTTTAGTTACAGAAGAAGACAGACAGCTTGACAACTGGGGGCCCCGAAAACACCACAGAGAAGAACAGAGATACGAAAAAGAGTGAAGGCCACTCTCCTCCAAACTGATATCTCAATGTGTACAGTAAGTGGGCGGACTCTGGAGTACTGTATGTGGGGAGGGCAAAGTGCGTGCGTGCGTGCGTGCGTGCGTGCGTGCGTGCGTGCGTGCGTGCGTGCGTGTGTGTGTGTGTGTGTGTGTGTGTGTGTGTGTGTGTTTGGTCCCCTACCCTCATTTTTTTTTTTTTTTTTTTGAGACAGGGTTTCTTTGTAGTTTTGGTGCCTGTCCTGGATCTCGCTCTGTAGATCAGGCTGGCCTCGAACTCAGAGATCCACCTGACTCTGCCTCCCAAGTGCTAGGATTAAAGGCGTGCACCGCCACCACCGCCCGGCCCTACCCTCTTCTCATAAAGCACCAGAAACTCAGTCATGGGATGTCCACCTTTGTCTATCCTAATTGCTCCACAGCCTGTCCCAAACACCACAGTCAGGTGTTCTCACCTTTAACCTCACAGTGGGGACTGAACATCAGCACCCGAACAGTCCAGGGACACTTGCAAACCATCATTTGCCTGCCGCACTTACAGAATGAGAGCAGAGTCAAAACCACAGCATGCAGCCAGCTTTCCGAAAAGTGCAGCTTGAATCCTGCATATCCCAATTACAATCTGAGCTCTGATTTGGAAAGGTTCACACATTGGTTGTAGAAAGGATTAATTATTAAAATGTGTGCCACTCATGAGATGAAATATTCTGTGAAGTGCATCTGGAGTACTAGAAGCTTTTAAAGAGCATTTACCCTCGTCACCACCACGACGAGCAGGTCCCCTGACTCTGGCTCACACAGCACAGCCACTCAGCCAGCCAATGCCACACACAGTGCATGCTACCGTGCATGATACGGTGCATGCTGAACTCTAACTGAGCACATGGCTGTTGAGTGTCATGTTTGCTGAAGGTTATGCATGGAGCTGGAGAAGCTGAGTTTGAAGGGGAAACATAGAAGACTTCAGCCCAAGACATGCCTTTGGTAAAACCTTTGCAAGTGATGGCCACGTGTCCCCACCTCTGGGAACCCCCAGGCCTCTTGTCTGTAAGCCCAAGGTCACGGTGACATGACTGGGACTTGAGCAGTTGTGCGAACTGCTGTTCCATACTGAGGCAGCCAGTGAACCTTGAAGCCAGGTCATGGTCTTGAGAGGAAAGTGGCATTGACATTGTCTAATTCGGGCTGCATGTGTTGTGTGGCTGACAACCTCATTTTTTTTTTAGATTTATTTTATTTGCGTGCATGCGTGTGTGCGTGCGTGCGTGCGTGTGTGTGTGTTTGCGTGTTTGCCTGCATGAGTAGGTGCAGCACATGTGTGCTAGAGTCCACAGAGGCCAGAAGAGGGCATCAGACCCTCTGGAATTGGAGTTCCAGATGGTTGTGAGCCTCCATGTGGGTACTGGAAACTGAGCTCATGTCCTCTGCAAGAGCAGCCAGTGTTCTTAACTAGTAAGCCATCTCCCCCGCCCCCACCTCATTCTTTTATAGTTTATTAAATTTTTAGATTAGTATACAAGGAAGGGTTTTCACCACCCTGGTGTCTTCATACATATATGTCATTATCGCTTCTCATCCATTCCTGCCCTTCCCCACATCCACCTGTCCTGTCAGGCTTGGTCCCCTGTTATTCCCCAGTTAGCACCCCCTTTGGCTGTGTGTGTGTGTTTGCCTGCTTGTGTATCTGTGCACCACTTGAATGTCTGGTGCCTGTGGAGGCCAGGAGAGGGCATCATAACTAAAGTCATAGACAGTTGTGAACCACCGTCTGGATACTGGGAATTGAACCTGGATCCTCTGGAAGAGCAGCCAGTGTTCCTAACCACTGAATTACCTCTCTAGCCCTACATCTGCTTTAAAAAAAAAAAAAAAAAAAAAAAAAAAAAAAAAAAAAAAAAAGATTTTTAAAAAAATTTTAATTACATATATGTGTGTGAGTGTGTGTGTGTGTGTATGTATGTATGTATGTATGTATGCATGTATATGCACATGAGTGCAGGTACCATAGAGAACAGAAAAAGGGCACTGGATACACAGTTGGAGCTGGAGTTACAGGTGGTTGTGGATCCTGGGATTCGAACCTGCGTCCTCTGCAAGATCAGAGCTGGCTCCACCACTCCAGGTCTTTCCGCTTTCTCATCACGTGCATTCTGTTACCATCTCACTTCCCACGTGGTCCTGTGGCTGTGCCATCTCCAGTCCCCACAGAGACAACAATCCGTCTTCCTCTTTTTCCAGCAGACTGTACTGGTTAAAGCAGCTGAGCTGTGGCCTCTGAGCAGACAGGGCTGGGGGACTTCACAGGATCCTCCACGCAAGGACGGTCACGCCCAGACGACCCCCGATGACCTGCCACAGACCACGTTTTCTAAGAACTGTTTTGTTCACTGATACAAAAACAGGAATTCATGATGCTGTACAGAATTTTTATTTTTAAACTGTCTTTTAAATAATATATTCTTATACAGAAACGGGTCTGTACTTTTTCTTTGGGTTTGGCACTCGGGCTTCCAAGGACCCTTTTGTTCCCTGGGATGTGTCTTCAAATGGTTGAACAGTAATGTGACCCAAGGGTCCGTGTAAATTCCACATTAAACATCAGAATGGTGCCCGAGTGCAGGGGCGTGCACGTGTCCTGTGTTTATGAACAAAGCGGGAGACACTTGGGGACGTGCGCATGGCCAGTGTTTATGAACAGAGGGGAGGCAGCAGGGGTGTGTACCGGAGCTGAGGAATGAGTCGGGCATAAGAGGTGATGAGGGAGAAAGATGCCCTCCTGACCACCAGGACCATGACAGCTGCTGCTGCTGCTGCTGCTGCTGCTGCTGCTGCTGCTGCTGCTGCTGCACAATTGCAGGGCATTGGGATCTACTACTCGAATCCTCGGTGTATCCAAGGGACTCTTTTCCCAAAGAAGAGATGTCCTGTCCTTCATTTTTGGAGGACAGGCAGTGGGTACATTCCAGATGTCGTGGTAACTGCCCAGGGAACCCATCCCCCTCATGTCACAACACCCTGCTTACCCTTGTCTTCTCATGCACCTGGACTCTGAATTCTCGATTTACTCTTAATGTTTTAATTCTTTTTTGGTTTGGTTTGGTTTTTTGAGACAGGGTTTCTTTGCGTAGCCCTGGCTGTCCTGGAACTCACTCTGTAGACCAGGCTGGCCTCTGAATTCTCAGTTTATAAAAAGCACAGAGAAGGTGCAGGCCATCTCCATGGGGCTGGCGCTGCTCCCCTGGAGGGACAGAGGACCCCTTGGAAAGGCTACTATGTGAGGAGGTGATCTGCTGTTGGGCTCTTTCCATCTTGGATTGGCTTTCTTTAGAGTACCAATCCCTCTGGGTGAATTCTAGAATGTTGCTTCTCATCTTTGGATAATTCATTTGGTGGCAGTGACTCTCTGTCTCTGTCTCTCTGACTCTGTCTCTGTCTCTGTGTGTCTGTCTCTCTCTCTCTCTGTCTCTTTGTGTGTGTGTATGTGTGTGTGTGTGTGTGTATGTGTATGTGTGTGTTTTGCTTACCTCAAACTTTCTATGTAGCCCAGGCTAACCCTTAAATTTCCACTACACCAGCTGCTTCTGTCCCATTTGACCTGCTCGGCACAGCATTCACGTCTACACCTGTTTCCAGTTTGGTTTGTCACCTTAACCTGCTGTCAGAATACAGCCAAACTTCAGAGGTGCCCTAGTGTTGTTGAGACTCTGCCCTCTGTCACCCACAGGACAGGACAGTCACCTGCCACACTGGCTGGAAAAAGATCCTCCAATGATGATCTAACCTTCCCATCTCGACATCAAGTACCCCCCCACCCCCTCCCACCCCCGATCCTACCCTACCCCGCCCCCTACCCTGGGATCCTGAGTTCTGAGTCCTGGGATTCCTGCACTAGGAGACTCCTGAGCCCTCATTTCTGGTCATCCTCAGTGACACCTGGTGTCAGCAGCTGGAAATGGACGGAACAGGGGAAGGGGGCCCCCATCTGAACAAGCGCCTGGGCTCTGGACTGGCTGAGACTCTGCCGTAGTGGGGAGAATGCAGAAGGCTGGGGGACCCCAGCACCAGCCTGGACACAGGACCACCTGGCTTCTGTACTTGGAGGGGCATTAGGACTTAGGAGTCCCCTGAGACCTCAGAGCCACTCACCTAGCCTGGGGAGCAGAGCTACCAACATGAATACTCCCCCATCCACAGGAGGACCGGAGACCGGAGACTTAGTTGGGGCCACCCAGGAGGCCTGGGAGTGACTTCTAACCCGCCAGTGTCGCTTCAGCAGTTTACTGCTCACACTAGCGCTCCCAAACCACCCAGCTGTCACACTTACGCTGACTACGCTCCCGACGTCACCACACTCTAGGCAGCAACAGAGCTCTTTCCAAGCTGCCCAGTCACCTCTCAGATAAATTAGTCTCCAGTTCATTGGGTGCGGGGCCCTGGCCACCCTTCCCCCATAGTCTTTGGTCATGTGCTCTGGCTTCCCATCATGCCTTATGAAGGAGAATGCCCCTCCCCCTTGATTTGCATATTGTGGCTATCCCATGAGGTCAGTGCCTTTTTTTTTTGTTGTTGTTGCTGTTGTTTGTTTTTTTCAAGACAGGGTTTCTCTGTGTAATAGCCCTGGCTGCCCTGAAACTCATTCCATAGACCAGGCTGGCTTCGAACTCACAGAGATCCACCTGCCTCTGCCTTCTGAGTGCTGCCTGCGCCTGGTACCACCACCTGTCCATCAGTGCCTCTTGTAATTTTTATTTTTTAGTTGGAAAGCTTTTGATTCGCCCACTGGCCATACAGCTTTCCTGTTCTGTGAAATGAAACCTTTTCCCATTTTTCTCTTGGGACCATCTTTATCGGCCACAGATGCTCTTTTTATTTTATATGCTCTGAACCCCACCGTTATTATGTATTTTCATAATCGGTGATCTGGGATGCTGTGGTGTCCTGAACATGGCACTAAGAGGCCATGGGTGTGGAGCCCAATGCCTGAGGCTAGTGCCCTGGCAAAAGGGACCCAGAGACCTGCTCGTTCTTCTCCCCAGGGGAGGATGGGGATGGTCCTATCCCTAAAGAGCCTGCTAGCCCAGACCAGCCAGATCTCTGGCTTCCTGCCTGGGAGTCGGGAGGAACCCTGTCTGTGGTTTGCCACCCCCACATGCTGTGTAGGGGCAGTGAGCACCTAGCCAAGGGCAGCGGGACTGTTCCCCTCACCTTCCCACCTCGGCTTGTCTCCCTCCCTGCAGCTGCAGCCCCCCATCCTCCCCACCCCCCAGAAAGTGCTCCCCCACAGTTCCAGACTCAGTTTCATCCATCAAGGTTCCAGATGACAATTCCACCTCAGCCTTTTCTGGGTGGCTCTCCTGGGCTGCTTCTGCCTCCATCCCCCCCCCCTGCCCCCCTTCTCTCTTCCCCATCTCTCTGTCCCTCTCCCAAGCCTCAACCTCTGCCTCCTGGAACTGGAACTCAATGTCACATGAATAACCCAGGACACCCCCATCATAAGGTCCTAGCCTGGATCTCCTCACACCATCTCCTGGGCTGGATAAACAAGTGCATCCTAGGGCAATGGACGCAGTCATCACCACCAGAGGATGTTCCGACTGAACTCTGCTCCGATACCTGTTGTCTGACGTTTCCTGACCTTTGACCCAGCCCCATCCCACCTCACTGGGCTCCTCTCCCTTTCCAGGTTTTATTGTCCTTCCTTACACTCTAAAGTGACCAGCCAACTCCTGTCCCAGGGCTGAGGCCAGGGATTTTTCTGCCCAAGCTGTCCATCCCAGCCCTTCTGAAGATCTCCCACTACCAACAACACTGATTGGTCCACTCACTGTTGCTGCTGCTCCCCTGGAACTGGATCCACCCATGAACGCTGTGTGGGGGCAGCTTGGGCTACACCCTGGATGTACTTGGTCTCGTTGCCATGCCTAAAAGATACACCAAGTTGGCCAGGTCCCTGGGCAAGGGTCTTACCTGGGCTCCTTCCTGCCTCTGTCTTTGGAGCTGTTCTGTGACCGCACCTGAGTCAGCCAGGAGCTCCAGGCCTGGGCCCCCACAGCTGGCTGCACAGATGCCAATTGCCCCACACATCCTCTCCTGGACTCACAGGATGTGGGGCTCTCATCACAGTGTGATATCCTGATTGTGGGGGGCCCAAATTGCTCATGTAGGCAGGTGCCCTGCAAAAACAACTTCCCAGGAAACCGAGAAACAAACAACTTTACTCCCAGCACTCAGAAGGCAGAGGCAGATGGATCTCTGAGTTTGAGGCTAGCCTGGTCTACAGCATGAGTTCCAGGACAGCCAGATCTACGTAGAGAAACTGTGTCCTAAAATAAATAAACAAACTTCCTAGGACCCTGAACACTGCAGGGCTGATTTTGATGAGTAAGATTTCCTAGGCACTAGCAGGGTGGTGGTGGCCCATGCCTTTAATCCCAGCACTCGGGAGGCAGAGGCAGGCGGATCTCTGTGAGTTCAAGGCCAGCCTGGTCTACAGAGAGTTCCAGGAGAGCCAGGGCGGTTACACAAAGAAACCCTGTCTTGAAAAACAAAAACAACCAAACCAAAAAAAAAAAAAAAAAAAAAAAAGACTTCTTAGGCGCTCAATAAACATCGGCTGAATGAATGAATGAATGAATGAACGAACACATTTGAGATCGCTCACCCACACACTCACACAAGAGACAAAAATCACAGTACAAATCTCTCTGGGCAGAAGAGACTCTTCCTGTAGGTATGTATTGAACATGTCCATGGGTGCACATGTATGGACGCTCATGAGAATGTGTGCACACATCACCCCTCTGGCCTTGCTCCCAGCCGACAGCAGGGAAGCTAAGGGACGAAAGGTGTCCAGCATTCATCCGTTTTATAGACCGGGCAACCAGCAGGTGACAATAAAGGCGGTTTGGACTTCCTTCAGGAACAGGGGGTCGGGTTCGGAGCGGAGACAGCAGAGGCCAACAGGGAGGCTGAGCATAAAGCCTTGTGCAGTGTCTGGTGAGGATCTGTGGTCATGAGAATCCAAGGCTTCCTGTTTGGGTTTGTTTGCTTTTCTCCTTTAAGATGACTTAACAACAAAAATCCAAAATGTGCCAGATGTGCCCGGGAGCCTGCAGAAGGGGGATGTGTTGAGCAGCAGCTGACTGCTGACCAGTTTGTGGAGCTGGCTGCTGCCACAGGTTAGTGTTCAGGGACCCCTGTCACCAGCCGATGTCCAGCCCTGCAGCGCTAAGGAGGAAGGAAGTACTCCAGACAGACAGAAAGACAGACAGCTCCGTCTGAGGAGGCTGCTGCTTGTAGGGGAGACAGAGTTCTGAGCAGAGTGTGCCGGCTGGGGAGAAGCCAGACAGGATAGTGTGTGTATCACCCACCTGCTGCCCATACACAAGCTACTATCCGCACCAGGAAGTTTACAGGGCCTGAGCATCCTCGGCTCCCCTCTGACTCACACTGTGCTGCTCATCCCTGTGAGCCAGGCAAGCCCTGTTTTCAGGACAGAGAGTGACTAAAAAAAACAGGCCACGTGCTCTACAAAGAGCCTGACGGGGCTGGGCTTGAACCTCCTCAAACTGTGGAGCATTCATCTCCCTGCTTTGTGCCCTATACTGTGCTAATAGATGACCACATGCCAAGGGGGCTCACATCAGCAGAAAAGAATTCTCACTGCTCAGAGGCTTGTGAAGTTCAGGGCCAGGGGGCCGGGGTCTACAGGGCCTGCTCCCTCTGGAGGTTTCACTGAGAGGATCCATGCAGCATCTTTTAGCTCCGAAGAGGCTCCTGGACGTTTTCTGGAGGTCCGTCGTTGTCGTCGTCGTCGTCGTCGTCGTCGTCCCCCCCCCCCCCCCCCCCCGTCCCCGTCCGTCCGTGTGTCCCCCCCCCCATGTGGCAGTGTTCCGTTAATCTCTGTCATTGCAAAGTTGGATTCCCTCAGGACGTGGCTGTGTCCTAACCTCCCTCGACTTAGAAGGACATCAGTCATTGGGTGAGCGTCCTCACATGCCAGGATGCATCCACAAAAGCATCTTCCCAGATAAGAAGTGAGCGGCCGCTCTCTGTGCATGTGTCCTCAGGAAAAACACATCCAACTGTTAAGAACGGATAAAAGGCCGGAGAGAGGGGGAGGGGACTGTGGGATGCCTGCAGAACAAGGAGGATGTGCTTCCATAGCTACGGGCACTGTGGGAAGATGGCAAGTTCCCCGGGGGACAGATAAAGAGGACAGACAAACAGGACCCTGAGGATGGCGGCTTAAACAGGACCTGAAATACTAACATCCATGTACATCATAGTGTGGATGGGGGAAGCTCACAGGGCCCACCCCTAAATGAAGAGCCACAAGCGATTAACAACTGCTGGGAGAGGAAGATGGGATGAGCCCCTGGGTTATCCAATACTAAGAAACAGACATCCAGGCAACACTAAACAGACCCAGCAGTTTGAATTTGCATGTTTATTCCTTTTGATTGTATATGTAACAATAATGATTTAAAAAGAGGATGCCAGCTGGGCGGTGGCCTTTAATCCCAGCACTTGGGAGGCAGAGCCAGGTGGATCTCTGTGAGTTCGAGGCCAGCCTGGACTACCAAGTGAGTCCCAGGAAAGGCGCAAAGCTACACAGAGAAACCCTGTCTCGAAGAAAAAAAAGAAAAAAGAAAAAAAAAAAACAAAAAATAATTTAAAAAAGAAAAGAAAAGAAACAGAACCCAGAGGGATTAGCTCACCTTGATCTCCAGCCACCTCACCCTTCCCACTGCCCCCCACCCCAGGCCACAGGGCTCTAGACCAGCTGCTTCTGTGGAGGGATAAGGGCTCGGGATAGCATGAACATGGCCCCAGAGACTCATAGGGAGTGGCATTGTTGGAGGTGTGGCCTTGTTGGAGTAGGTGTGGCCTTATTGGAGGAAGTGTGTCACTGGAGGGGTGGGCTTTGAAGTTTTGGGTTTTTTTTTTTTTTTGGTTTTTTGAGGCAGGGTTTCTCTGTGTAGCTTTGCGCCTTTCCTGGAACTCACTTGGTAGCCTAGGCTGGCCTCAAACTCACAGAGATCCGCCTGCCTCTGCCTCCCGAGTGCTGGGATTAAAGGCATGCGCCGCCACCGCCCGGCGGGCTTTGGAGTTTAAGAGGCTCAAGCCAGACCTAATGGCTCACTTCCTCTTCCTGCTGCCTGCGGATCCAGATGTAGAACTCTCAGCTACCCCTTCAGCACCATGTGTCCCTGCATGCCACCATGCTTCCCACCATGATGACGATGGACTAAACCTCTGAACTGTAAGCCAGCCCCAATTTAATGCCTTCCTTTGTAAGAGGTGCTGTGGTCATGGTGCCTCTTCACATCAAGAGAAGGCCTAACTAAGACAGGGCTCAAGTCAGAGGGCCTTTGAGGAGGACATGGCAACCCTTGAATCCTCCTCTATGAGAGGTGGGATTTCCTCTGCCCAAAGTCTAGTCAACCTGGAACCACAGAAGGCTGAGATAGCCTCCTTGCTCCCAAGGCCAAAAAGCATTAACACTTCAGGGAGGGGGAAGATCTCCAAACACTAAGTTTGGGGGAGAAGTCAAGATTTCCAGAACCAGTGCAACTCTACACACCTCCATTGCCTCCTGGGAATCCTTGGGGTTTGCCAGGCTTCCAGGATGCCCAGGGACTCAGGGGAATATTTGGTCTAGCCTTCTGCACTCAGTATCCTTCTCACCCCACTCCACCGCACCCCAGGGGTTAGCCAAGGCTATCCAATCTGTCGCAGTCACTTTTTTCTTTTTGCTGGGACAAAATGCTTGACAAAATCGATTTAAGGAGGGGTCACGTTTCAGTTCTCAGTTTGAGGGTGCGGCCTGTCATGACAGCAAAGGGATGGTGACAGGAACACAAGGCAGCTGGTCACCTTGCAGCCACAGCCAAGAAGCAGAAAGAGGATGATGGTGCTCAGCCTACTCTCACCTTCGTATGTTGTCTGAGACCCCAGCCCCCAGGAAATGGTGGCACCCTCATTTAGAATGAGTTTCCCCACCCCAATTAAGCTAATCAAGATAATCCCTCACGCGTCTGTCGGGTGGTTTATTCTCTGAAGACTCTAAATCTCACCAAGTTGACAAATGAGATTAACCATCATAGCCTTATCAAAAGTGTGTCCCTCCTCGCTGCCAAGCACAGGTACACAGTGTGGACTGACCAGTTTGTGTACCGGGTTACTAGTGGGTTACTAGTAAACAGGTACCTGGACTGGTCCATGGTTTGGGTAATTGTGAGTAATTAACCAGCAGGTGTTTATATGTCTATGAATTGATTTCTCTGGAAGCAATCAATGCCCAGGAAAAAGTATGAGCTTTCTGTTAAGTTGATTTCCTTCTTCTTCTTCTTCTTCTTCTTCTTCTTCTTCTTCTTCTCCTCCTCCTCCTCCTCCTCCTCCTCCTCCTCCTCCTCCTCCTCCTTCTTCTTGAGGGTGGGGACAGGGGGTATGCCCATGCACATGTACACTTCAATGGTTTGAATGGGGATGCCCCCCAAAGACTCATCTATTTGAATACTTGGTGAAACAGCTTGAGAATAATTAGGATGAGTGGATCAGGTTGGAGAAGGTATGTCACTGGGGGTGGGCTTTGAGGTTTCAGAAAAACCCTACACCATTTCCAGTTAGCTCTCTCTACCTCATGGATCAAGATATACTCAGCTACTGCCCCAGCGCCATCCTGCCTGCGTGTTGCCGTGCTCCCTGCCATGATAGCCATGGACTCTCGCCCTCTGAAACTATGCGCACAATTAAATGCTTTCTTGTAAGTTGCCTTGTTCCTGGTGTTTTAACACAGCAATGGAATAGTACCTAAGACATGCACCGATCCTTGGAGTCATTTCTCAGGAGCCTGTTCACCTTGTTTTTTGAGACAGTGTCTTTCATTGGCCTAGCACTTTCCAGGTAGGCCGGCCAGCAGGTTAGAGAGAGAGCCCCGAGGACCTGTCTGTCTCTGCCTCCTCGGTGCTGGGATTATAAGTACAAGCCTCCACACCCAACTTCTCTGTGTTCTGGGGATCGAACTCGGGCCTTTGTGCTTCTGTGGCAAGCACTTCTCCACTGGGCCCTCCCCTTGCTTTGCTGTTAAGCTTTAAAGTTCTTAGTCCCACTTAACCTCTGCAGGCTGGAGCTGCCTTCCAACCTCGAAATAAATGAGTGAGTGTGTGTGATGCAGTGTGTGGTCCTGTGTGGCGCTGGGGACTGCGCTGGCCAGTTTTTTTGTCACTTTGACACAAACTAGGATCATTTGGGAAGAAGAACCCTCAATTGAGAAAAAAAATCCATTAGATTGGCCTGTGGGCAAGGCTGTAGGGCATTTTCTTGATTAATGACTGATGCAGGAGGGCCCAGCTCACTGTGGGCGGAGCCACCCCTGGGCAGATGGGCCTGGGTTATATAATAAAGCAGGCTGAGCAAGCCATGGGGAACAAGCCAGTAAACAGCACTCCTCCACAGCTTCTCCTTCAGCTCCTGCCTCCAGGATCCTGCCTTCAGTGATGGAGTGTGACCTGGAAGTGTAAGCCACATAAACCCTTTCCTCCCCAGATTGCCTGTGTTATCACAGGTTTTATCTCAGCAGTAGGAAGCTAACGGGACAGGGATGGAACCCAGGGTATCACATACACTGCTGGGCAAGGCCCTTTCTTCCTGGCTGGTGGTCCCAGCCTTCCTTTGATCTTCTAAGCAGTCTTTTTCAAGTAGCAGATTATTTTTGATGAAGTACAATTTCATCAGGTTTTCTTTCACCAAGCTTACTTTTTTTGTCAAGTTTGAACACTGTCTGCCTACCCTTTAATGCTGAGAATTTCTCTGTCTTTTTCCTAAGAGTTTCATGGTTTTAGATTTTAATCTATGATCCTTTGGAGTCAGTTTGTGCATAGACATCGAGGTCCAGCATGTGTCTGATGTCAAGTCATCCGGCATCTTTCTTTGAAAAGCTATCTTGGCCCTTGGCCAGGTGGTGGTGGCGGCGGCGGCGGCGGCGGCGGCGGCGGCGGCGGCGGCGGCGGCGGCGGCGGCGGCGGCGGCAGCAGCAGCAGCAGCAGCAGCAGCGGCAGCAGCGGCAGCAGCGCACGCCTTTAATACCAGCACTCCAGAAGCAGAGGCAGGTGGATCTCTGGGAGTTCGAGGCCAGCCTGGTCTACACAGTTAATTCTAGGACAGCCAAGGATACACAGAGAAATCCTGTCTTGAAAAACAAAAAAAAAGAAAGAAAGAGAGAGAGAGAAAGAAAGAGAGAAAGAAAAAAAGGAAGGAAGGAAGGAAGGAAGGAAGGAAGGAAGGAAGGAAGGAAGGAAGGAAGGAAGGAAGGAAGGAAGGAAGGAAGAAAAGCTATCTTTCAACCTTTAATCCCTGTAGAGGCAAGTAGATCTCAGAATTCGAGGCCTGCCTGATCTATAGAGACAGTTCTAGGACAGCCAGGGCTACACAGAGAGTGTGTGTGTTGGGGGATGGAGGGAGACAAGCTCTTCCTCCAGTAATTGCCTTTATACCTTTCTCAGAAGCAAGTGGAGCCTACCTGTGGTGTCCTTTTCTGGGCTTTGGGCTCTATTCTGTTGATCTGTCTACCCTTCTACCAGTATCACACTGCCTTAGTTATTTAATTACAGCAGTACAGTAGCTCTTTAAATTAGGCAGCCTAATTCCTCCCATGTTACTTTTTCAAAAACATATTTTTTCTATTTTGCCCTCTTTTTTAAAAAAAGTTTTTATTTTATGTGTATGGGTGTGTCCTGGCTAGTTTTATGTCAACTTGACACAAGCTAGAGTAATCAGAGAGGAGGGAGCCTCAGTGGAGAAAACGCCTCTATACGATCCAGGCTGTAGGCAATCCTGTAAGGCATTTTCTTAATTAGTGATTGATGTGGGAGGGCTCAGCCCACTGTGGGTGGTGCCATCCCTGGGCTGGTGGTCCTGGCTTCTATAAGAAAGCAAGTAGAGGGCTGGAGAGATGGCTCAGAGGTTAAGAGCACTGACTGCTCTTCCAGAGGTCCTGAGTTCAATTCCCAGCAACCACATGGTGGCTCACAACCATCTGTAATGAGATCTGGCGCCCTCTTCTGGCCTGCAGTCATACATGCTGTATACATAATAAATAAATAAATCTAAAAAAAAAAAGAAAGAAAGCAGGCTGAGCCAAGCAATGGGAAACAAGCCAGGGAACAGTCCCTCCATGGCCCCTGCATCAGCTCCTGCCTTCAGGTTCCTGCCTAGTTTGAGTTCCTGTCCTGACTTCCAGTGATATAGAAATGTAAGCCAAATAAACCCTTTCCTCCCCAAATTGCTTTTGGTCACGGTGTTTCATCGCAGCAGTGGTGCCCCTAACTTGGCCTGCATGTACATGTACTATATGAGTGCAGTACCTGAGAAGGCCAGAAGAGGGTGCTAGATCCGGCAGAACTGGACTTAGAGATGGTTGTGAGCTGCTAGGTGGGTGCTGGGCATCAAACCCAGATCCTACGGAATTGCTGCCAGTGCTCTTAACCTCCGAGCCAGCTCTCCGGTCCCTATTTTAGCTTCTTTACCGTTGTCTCTGTGACAAAATGTTTTGACAAAAGCAGCTGGAGGTTTCGTGCTGACCATTCCATGGTGAGTTTTCTAATGACACAGTGAGGAGATCGGAGCAACAGAAACAGGAGGCAGCTGGCCACACTGCAGCTGCAGTCAGAGAGCAGAGAGTGACAGATGCTATTGCTCAGCTCACTTTCTTGCAGTCACTCAGCCCAGGCCTCCTGCTCAGGGAATAGCACCACCCACTTGTAGGGTGGGTCTTCCCACCTCAAGAATATAATCAATATGATCCCTCACAGGCAAACCCGGAGGCTTGTCTCGTGGGTGATTCTAAACCCTATCAAGGTAACAGTCAATGTGACCATTGCAATCTTCCTATATTTCAGAATCGTCTTACCTGTGCTGATTAAATTTCACTGTGCATTCATAGAAATTGAATTGAATGTACATTTCAATTTAGAATGAACTGACATCTTTGCAATACCGGATCTCCCCACCCAGGAACAAGGTATGTGTGTGCATTTGTTTAGATGTTTGTTTCTTTCGTGCATAGTTCTGGTCTCCAGTATTTGAGGCTTGCTTGGTTCATTTACACTCAAACACTTACTTTCCCCGACTGATGAGATATATTATACCTTTAAGGCAGTTGTCTACATGTTCGTTGCTAGGAACATGACTGACGTGCGTGCGTTTGTCTGGTGTCCTGTGACGTCCCCGAGCTGACTTGCTGGGAGGGGTGGAGTTTGCCTTGGTTGTGCTCTCTTGTTTCACAGGGTTTGCAGATTCTTGGGGACTCTAATGCAGGCGAGCATGCCGCTGTGCTGGTTATTGTCTCACTGCTGTGATGAAACAGCCTGGCAAAGCAACTCAGAGAAGGTGGGGTGCCATGCGAACCCACGAGAGTCTGTCAAAGGATATCAAGAATGTACTGAGATATAAAATGAGGATAATACACTCATGGATACAGAACAAAATAAACAGCCATCGTTGTCTTCCGTTCTGCCCAGGGGTGAAGGGAACCAACCACCTGGTCTCCAACCACCCAAGAGAGCACACAGGACTCCATTCTCTCTCCTCTTAAGGGATCACACACACACAAGCAGACAAAAAGCCACGCCCTTTGTACCCCAAAGCCATTGGCTGAATGGAACCAATTCCCACAACGGAAGGGTTTCCTTGGGCTCGCAGTTTGAGGGTTCGGTGTCACGTCAGGGAAGCAGGGCAGCGGGATCCTGAGGTGGCTGGTCACAGTGCAGCCAGAGTCAGGAAGCAGAGAGGTGGATGCTGCTGCTCAGCTCTCTCTCTCCAAACGGTGCTGCCCACGCTCAGGGTGACTCTTCCCAGCTCAGTCCAGCCTCCCGGGAAATGCCCTCAAAGACTCATTCGGCGTTTGTTTCCTGGGTGATTCGCAACCCTGTCAGGCTGGCAGTCAAGATGACCCTCTCCCCTGACCCGTGTGCCTTCCATGTCCATGTCCTGCTTGTACTTTCTCACACAGGCCCTCCCAGCACGGTGAGCAAAGGCTGAGAGAGCCGTGTTTCCCCTCTCAGTGGTGATGGCGGGGATCCAGTCTTTATACATAGATTGATTTGCAGATGTTCTTTATCAAATTAAGGACGTCTCTCTTGACTGCTTTTTTTCAGGGCACCTGTATCGTAACTGGGTATATTGTGTCAAACACTCTTACTGTGTTGATTGTTATGACTGTGATTTTTTTCCCTTTTAACCACACAAACATGGGGAGCTGAGGTCAAGCCCCAGAACTCACATAAAAAGTGGGCTTGGTGGCACACGTGTAATTCCAGTGATGTGGAGACAGAGACAGGCAGATCCCTGGAGCTCCCTCCCTCCATTCAGCCTAGACAGCTTGGCAAAAATCTCAGCCAGTGGGAGACCCTGTCTCAAAAAACCAAGGCAGAGAGAACCTGAAAAATAACACCCGAGGTTGACCTCTGACCTCCACCTATACATACACACAGGTGCCCATACACACACGAACACAAAATAGAACCTTTGGCTAGGAAATTTCCTAGTGGCACCCCTGCTTTCAAAGTGATGGATTGCCTTGTCAGTTTTTGAAAACTGAACCATTCTTGCGTCCCAAAATAAACTCCAGCTGATCGTGATTGTCCATTCTTGTGATATATATGTACTGAATTCCACTTGTTAGTATTTTGTTAAGGATTTCTACATGGGCATTAATAAGTGATATTAATCTGCAGCTGCCTCTTTATTGTCTCTCTCTGACTTGGTCTCAGAGCAATACTAACTAGTTCGTGTAATAATTGAGAAGGACTTCTGCTTCCTCGGTTTTCTGCAAGAGGGGGTATAAGTTGGTGTCAATTCCTCTTCAAATGCCTGGAATAATTTTCAGTGGAACTCCTGAAGAATGGGCAGCTGGGGGTGGGGGGATAGAGGGGTACTGTGAACTGAGAGTCCCAGAGGAAGTCACACTCATGTGACGGTTCTACAGGGCTGATTCACTCACTGGAACCTCTGTGATCTGGGGGAGCTGGAGTGTTGCTGGTCCATAGCCAAATTACCCTGGGCTAGCTTAGCCCTTCATAGTCATTTATTGGCCACCTTTCTGTATGAGGTAACATCCTGTAAGTTAGGTAAATCTTTTTGGAACGTACAAACAGCCCCTGCCTTCCATCCACTCAACAGCTGAGAGTGTCCTCCAACACATCCCAGGCTGTGGCAGAGGTTCCCCGCTTTGCAGAAACCCACCTGCCTACCTGATGTTCCCACTAATGTGTTCTCAACATGCCTTGATTTATGGCTTTCTTTATTCTGTTACTATAAAAACCTCATGGAACTGATACAGTGCCGGAGCATAGTATTCGGGTAAACTGAGTCTGTGTTCCTGGACCTCGGCCATTCACATTTAGCTCCAGAGCAAATTGTCTCCTCTTCCCTTTGAGGTAAGAGCCATGTTCCTGTTGACAGTGCATTTTTATCATTGGTCCCATTTCCCTCGTAGTATGTGGAGCTGTTCGAATGAGTATCTTGTGGTTGATGTGTTTGCTGTTTAAACAGTTGGTCCCGCCGGGCAGTGGTGGCGCACGCCTTTAATCCCAGCACTCCGGAGGCAGAGGCAGGCGGATCTCTGTGAGTTCCAGGCCAGCCTGGGCTACCAAGTGAGTTCCAGGAAAGGCACAAAGCTACACAGAGAAACCCTGTCTCGGAAAACCAAAAAAAAACAAAAAAAAAACAGTTGGTCCCTCTCACGTAAGTTGTCAGGGTTATGGGTTATGTGTGTGGATGCTTTGCAGTGTCCCTTGGTTATACCCTTGCTGCCACAGAGTCTGGTGACGCCCGCTCTTCCATTCCCACTGTTAGGAGTTGGTTCTCTCCTGTGACAAAGAGCTGACTGACTTTGTGCACTGTTTTTAATTTCATCTTTTCTATTTCTCCCTTCCAATTTGTTTGGGTTTATTTGGCCCTTTTTATTGAGGTTGAAGTTAAGGGACTTGGTCTTCCTGTCTTTCTCCTAGCATTAGCATTGTAAATCTCCTTCCCAGGCCGCTTTAGCTGTGCCCCAGGGCTAAATTAGATACATTGTATTTTCATTTTCCCTCAGTTCACTGTCTTTTTAAATTTCCCTTGAGACTCTGTCTTATCCATGGATCATTTAAAACTAGGTTACTTTGGCCTCTTTGTTTGAAGGGTTTCCTGACGTCTTCCGGTTATTGATACCTAGTTTGATTTCACTGTGGACAAAGACCACATTGTAACATTTCAGTCCCGACCTTCAAGTGCCTTGAGCTTGGTTTGATGGATTGTGACACACTCTGTCTTGGTATACATTTCACTGCGCTGGAAAGGGTGGGTCTGGTGCCGTGGGTAACATTTCAATCCCTTCAAGTGCCTTCAGCTTGGTTTGATGGATTGTGAGACACTTTGTCTTGGTATATATCTCATGGCCCTGGACACGGGTATGTCTGGTGTTGTATAGACCAGGCTGGCTGGTAGTCACTAAGGTTCTCTGCATCCTTGCTTAGCTTGCCTTTACTGAGGGCCATGACTCACACTGGTCAGTCCTCTCCACAGCACAGCCTCATGCTCTGAACTCAGTAAGTTCCTCTTTGGCCTTTGCATTAGAATATAGGGTTTTCTAACCTCCCCCATCTTCATAGCTAGACCCATGAGCCCTCCTGGGTGGCCAGGTTTCTGTACCGTCTCTTTTCTACCTCGGTCTTATCGAATGATGTGTCGTACTGCCAATGCCCAGGACCCCTCAGGAGACGAACTCACAGAGGGAGCTCATTAGGATCTAGCTACAGTAAAACACATAAAAGTGGCTTCTATCTCCTCTTAGAGTTTAGAAAGCCTCAAAGTACATCATTCCCACACAAACCATGAGAAGAGTCAGATCATCCTCAAAACCAGCAGAGAGTTGACTCACAGGGAACAAAGAAACCGAGCGACATACAGGCGTTCCCTCTTCACAGTGTGAAAGGAAAAGTTATGATGAGGTGGGGTGGGGGGGTGTCAAAGTTCAACAAGGCAGACTCACTTCTCAGCAACTCAGCAGGTGCAGGGACCAGGCAGGGAGCTTTGTAGTGGGGGAGAGACTGGCTCTCCATGCAGCCAGAGAGTGAGGATTTACAGCCCTGGAGCAGGGGATGGATGGATGGAGAATCACTATGAGGTGACATCATGAAGGAAGATCTAGCTAGTTAACCTGACAAGCTTCCGGCTTGTCAGGGTCACCAGACACCTCCTGAGGACAAAGAGGACAAGGAATTCCTCCGAAATTAATAGTGATCAGGCTAAGTGTAGAGGCACACACCTATAATCCCAGCACCTGGGATGTGGATGCAAAAGGATCAGGAGTTCAAGGCTAGCCTCAGCTACGAAACAAAGTTACTTCGGGAAGTAACTTTCTTCACAGGTTAAGCACAGACAGCCACTGACTCGGGTGGGCTGGAATCTCCTGGGGTTTAGTAGATTTTTTTTTTTTTTTTTTTTTTGAACAGCTCATCTCAAAGTTTGAGTTAATGACTTGGCACCCAAGCTGTGTGTCTCCATGCTGGGCTGGGCTGCTTTGCTGGGGCCCAGTGCAGAACGTCGCTGCAAACTTGTGGCCTCCTAGAACTGCACTTAACTGGACTGTGCCGGTTCATTAATGAGCCCAGCTTTTTCCTTTTGGTGGTATCCATCTTGGTCCCTAGTGCTGTCCTGGGATGGACATCAGCTGTGTCTGAGGCTAACAGTACACTCTAGATGTGTTCTGTGTGTTCATTCATTTATTCGACGAGACACTAAGTTTTCCAGGCAGTCCCTGACCTTGAGGACATCTGCCTCCCGAGCAGCCAGATTACTCCAGCAGCTCTTGCAATTTTTTGTCTTTTTTTTTTTTTTTTTTGCTCTTGCAATTTGTATATGCACAATACATTTTATCTTACCAATTTACTTCAACCTGTTTTTTTGTTTGTTTGTTTGTTTGTTTGTTTTTCGATACAGGGCTTCTCTGTGTAACAGAGAACTCACTGTGTAGACAGGCTGGTCTCAGACTCGCAGAGATCCGCCTGCCTCTGCCTCCCTAGTGCTGGGATTAAAGGTGTGTGCCGCCATGGCTGCTGCTGCCGCCGCCGCCGCCACCACCACTGCCACCACCACCACCTGGCTCTCAACCTGTGTTTTATAGTGAAAGCTGGCGTATTTTGGTATATATATTATGCAGATTGGGGCACAGCTCGGTTGTAGAGCACTTGCCTGGTATCTTAGCTTCTTTTCTGCTGTTGTGATAAAATACTCTGAGAAAAGCAACGTAAGGGAGAAAGGGTTTATTTTGGCTCACAGTTCAGGGCACACAGTCCATCACCCTGGAAGCCGAGGGAGAAGGGGTTTATTTTGGCTCACAGTTCAGGGCACACAGTCCATCACCTGGAAGCCGAGGTGTCAGAAGCTTGAGCAGCTGGTCTGATTACTCCTGCAGTCAGAGAGAGCAATGAATGCTGCTGCTGTTCAACTCATTTTCTCCACTCCAGGCAGTCCAGGATCCCCAGCAAAGGGAGCAGCGCTGCCTACAATAAAGGTGGGTCTTCCTGCCAGGCATGGTGGCGGCGCACGCCTTTAATCCCTGCACTGCAAGGCAGAGGCAGGAGGAGCTCTGCGCTTGAAGCCAGCCTGGTCTACAGAGTGAGTTCCAGGACAACCAGGGTTACACTGAGAAACCCTGTCATGAGAACAACAACAAAAAGATGGACCGTCCCACATCAATTAACATAATCAAGATACCCTCCCCCATGGGCCATGCCCAAAAGCCCTTCTCCCAGATAATTCTAGGCTGTCAAATTGACAACACCTTTGTACCTATCACTGTACTGAAGCCCTGGGTTCAAAACCCAGAATATCTCTCTCTCTCTCTCTCTCTCTCTCTCTCTCTCTCTCACACACACACACACACACACACACACACACACACACACACAAGAGAGAGAGACAGAGAAAGAGAGAGGGGGAGCACACACCCTCATGCATAAGGATTGCACAGTAGATCACGGGGTGAAGAGAGAATTCATGAACTGGGTATTGGTAGGTAGAGTGTCTGCCTAGCACACACAAAGCCCTGGGTTCAATCCCTAACACCACATAAACAGGGCATGGTGGCACATGCCTGGAATCCCAGCAATCAGGAGATGGAGAATCAGATGCTAAGGCTCATTTCTTGATTGCTTAGCAAGTTCAAGGCCAGCCTGGGTTCCATGAGTCTCTGTCTCAAGACAAAATAAGTAAAATAAACAGAGGCTTCCTCTCCAGCTGACTCCCTTTACAGAGACATGTTTCTTTCCATAAGGAACTGTCTGTTTCTGAAGAGTAAAGCAGGGGAAAGACAGAGGCTCAGTCGATTCTAATCTACACACACAAACCCCCAAGTGTGCCCTGGCTTCCTGAGAGACAGCAAGTCAACCTCAGGGGAGAGAGAAAGCTCTGCATGGCCCTCCCTGACCGAATACCAGAGATGGGAGTGATTCAGGGGAAGAATATGATATTACTGGAAATTTTCTGATGGTTTAAAAAAAACTACAAAGAGAAACAATAAGCCTGGTAGCTCTTGCCTGTAATTCCAGCACCCAGGATACTGAGGCAAGAGGCCAGCCTGGGCTACATAGAGAAACTCTTGTTTCGATAGAGGGTGGTACTCGCCTTTAATCCCAGCACTTGGAAGGCAGAGGCAGGTGGATCTCTGAGTTCAAGGCCAGTCTGGGCTACAGAAGTGAGTTCCAGGACAGTCAGGGATACACAGAGAAACCCTAGGTGGTAGTTTGAATGTAATTGGCCCCTATAAACTCATAGGGAGTGGCACTATTAGTAGGTGTGGCCTTGTTAGAGTAGATATGATCTTGTTGGAGGAAGTATGTCACTGTGGGGGTGGACTTTGGGGTCTCTTTTGCTCAAGCTTTGTTCAGTGTGACAGAGTTCACTTCCTGTGGCCTTCTGATCAAGATGTAGCCAACACATGTCTGCCTATACACTGCCATGCTCTCTGCTATGATGATAATGGACTGGACCTCTAAACTGTAAGCTGCCACCTCAATGAAATGGTTTCCTTTATAAGAGTTGCCACCAGGCAGTGGTGGTGAATGCCTTTAATCCCAGCACTCGGGAGGCAAAGGCAGGCGATCTCTGAGTTCGAGGCCAGCCTGGTCTACAGAGTGAGCTCCAGAATAGGCACCAAAACTACACAAAGAAACCCTGTCTTGAAAAACCAAAAAAAAAAAAAAAAAAAAATTGCCACAGCCAGGTGGAGGTGGCATTCACATTTGATCCCAGCACTAGGGAGTCAGAGGCAGGTAGATCTGAGTTTGAGGCCAGCCTGGTCTACAGAGCTAGTTTCAGGACAGCTAGGGCTGTTACACAGAGAAACCCTTTCTTGGAAGAAAAAAAAAGAGTTGCCATGGTCACAACGTCTCTTCACAGCAATAGAAACCCTAAGACACCCTGTCTCGAACAACAACAAAAAAAACCAGAACCACCCTGTTTCATGCACTCTTGCCCTGGGGGAACACAAACACACGTCTGACCCTCCCCTCCCAGACAAGGCACCAGTGACTAGAGTCCAGTTCCACCAAAGTCTAACTTGGGTACCAGTGAGCTTGCTGGGCTTTCGTACAGAGCATGGGTGACCCCAAAGCAGCCACAGCACCACAAAGTCTCCCCTGGCATGGGTGACCCTTTCCCCTTTCTCCCGTTATCCTGTCACTCTTCATGCATTCTGGCCCCTCTGGAGACCAGGAGGCTGTGTACAATGAGGGCAGTCACATACAGCTGGCTGGGAGGTAAAGGGGAGGTCCAATGTCACCCCCCACCCCTCCTCCTATGGGGAAGGTCAGTAATCAACAAGCCTGATCCTGACAGTTGCTTGCAAGTGGTCATGGCTGCTCTGATGAAGCAGACAGTCATCATGCTCAGTGGATACTGTGCTCTACACCCCTGTCTTTAAAAAAAAAAAAAAAAATCCATGTGTCATCCTGCGAACTCCATTTATGTCCTCTGAGATGGTCTCTCAGTGACCTAAAGCCAATAAGGTTAGACTAGCTGACAGACAGCCCGAGGCATCCTCCTGCCTCTGCCTCCCCAGCACTGGGACTACAAGCGGGCACCACCATGCCCCTTTTTACCTGCTGGGAATCGAACTCGGGTCCCTCATGTTTGCAGAGCAAGTGCTTACCCACTGAGCCATCCTCCCCCAGTCCTCCTGCGATCATATCTGATGGCAGCTGACAGGAAAGAGTTTGATGTGGGAAAGAGATGAAGAGTGTCTGAGGCCGGGACCCACCTTTCCTTGCGTACCCTTGAGGTGACACTAAATAAGGGATCTCATGGGTGAGGAGGGATGCTTGGAGGGCCAGTGGCAAAGGGATCCGCAGGGCTCCAGCCATTTCCTGATGCCCTAGGCCTGCTCGTGTGGCAATGGCTCAAACTCTGCCTCAGGTACCAAGGATCTGGGTTCCCATCTGTTCCTTATGTCACTGGGAAATGTTTCCAAACACTGACATCACTGGCTGAGTGACAGATTTTTGCTGTGAGATGATTGAAAGGGAAGTCCATCTCCCCTGAAAAGGTTCCCTTACCTCAGCAGATCCCCCAGGGATCAACTTGCTTCAAATACTGAACTCAGCACACATGAGCTGATTCATAGACACAGATTGTTGGTGGCAGGACCCACCCCACTGGGGTCAACTGAAGCTCCTACCCACACCCTGACTCTCTCCACCATTGTAGGGTACCCTCTTATCCTCCAGAATGACCCCATCCAGTTTGACTTGACTTCCCGAAGAGGTTGCTCCATCCTGGCCGGGGATGGTGGCGCTCACTGGCCCCTCTGCTCAGGTTCTAGTAGTGTGTGAAAGTGTACTGCCCTAGTAGGGACAGATCAGGACACGTGTGGCTCCTACAGGCCCTAGGCACCCACTAAAGGTATGTCCCCAGGGGCTTCTAGACCAGATGCCACTGCTGCTGAGGACCAGGATTGCCTCGTGTTGGCCACTCCCTCCCTGTCAGTGCCTCGAGTCCTCTAGAAATGGCCACCTGCAGCTAGAGGTCAATCAGGTAGGAAGAAGTGTGCCTGTGTGTGTCAACATCTGTACACATAACACATTTATCATTTTGACTATTTTAGGAGCAGGTCAGTAAGAGTTCATCTATACTGTCAAGCAGCCATCACCAGCCTTCCAGAACATCTTCCCAAACAGCTCTGTGCCGGCAAACACGGATTCCCCAGCCTTCAGCAACCCCCCTCCCCTCTGAATTTGCTCCTAAGAGTTGGAATGAGTGCTTGTTCTGGTTTCAACTCTGTTTTTCTGCTAGAACAACCCCATCCTAGAGCAACTTAGGGGAAAAAGAGGTTATGCATAACCAGTACTCATGGGCAAAGTCTATGACCTTGGTTGGCGTCCCTCAAGACCCCAGCCATCTAGCCCCTCTTTCCCCAGGGCCACCCCATGCCTGCAGATCCTGTCTTCTCGCGTCCTCTCGTGGCAGTGCTAAGTCCTGTATTCTGTGTAACTGTGCAGCCACACCTTTGTGCCGCCATTAGTTATGTGTCTGTCATCCAATTCCTTTGTGAAGTCGGCCAGGGCTGTTGTGTCACACAAGGCCCCAGAAAGAGTCACCAGGTTTAATGCTCAGTATGACGATACAATGTAAAATATCTCATAAATTTTATATCGATTACATATTGGAATGATAGCACTTTGGCCATGTTGCTTTAGTTATAAAGGTTATGAATTTCTCCTGAGCTTTTGCTGTTTAACCTGGTTCGGAGAGCATTCGGTCACATGGTGGCTGGCATGTGTGGCTCACAGCATGTGTTTATCAGGTCGTGCTGCCCACACAGCCTGCAACCTGACCCTGGGGGACTGGAACACAGACCGGTTTAAACATGGGAAAGGGCAAACTGAGGTAGATATGGCCAGATGGGAGCAGATGTGGATGTGGCCCTCGGCTAGCCACATGGGATGACACACACTGAACGTCCACACATGCAGGCACATACCACAGAAGCCCAGAAAAGGCAGCGCCTGGGAGCCACAGCCCCCTCATCCCGGGGGCGTGCCTCTAGCTCCTCCTAGTGGCAGAACTCAGCACTGCGCTTGCAAGAAACAAACCAGGATAACAAAACAGACCAGGCCGGGTGCCCAGGAGCCGAGGGAACACTGAAAGAACAAGGTCAGCAGAGAGGAAACCCACAGGCCAGAAGTGAGGCAGTGAAGCCTGAGGAAAGAGATGACCATAAACTCCCAATCACTGTATCTAAGAAGTCAGGAGCTGCAGAAGCCATCCAACAACGGGATGTCTAAAGTCCAGAGCTCGGAGCTCACATGGCTGCTCAGAGTGGAATGTGGGCATAAAGGAGAAATGAGGCCAGAAGCCTTTTAGGAAAACCAGAGAAAATCCTCAGGCTCTAGGATTGGATGAAGACTTCTCACACTGAGCATCAAAAGCAAGGCCAGAGTGCTGGAGAGATGTCGCACGGAGGTTCTAGGGCCAAGTCCACTCACACAGGGACATGAGCATCTGCAGAACCTGGGGTATTTTGCTATCCTGGAAGTACTGGAATCAATCTCCTGCAGACATTGATGGATAACTCTGTACCCCCTGGAAACTCTTCCCTGTGGACCGAACATCAGGAACCTGAGTGCTCAGAACAGCGTTTTTCCCCGCCCAGTGCCTGTGGATAGCGCATTTTCATAGATGGATCACTCAAGTCATGTGCAGTGTGTACATCTCAGAGGCTTCAGCCGAGGCAGCCGAGGACGAGAGGGCAAGCGGAGGTCAGTCTGGCCACCAGTGCCAGTAGGCACAAGGGAATGTGGAGTCTCAGCAGCTGGCAAACGCCTGCTCCTGAGGGCACCTTCATGTATATGAATCCAAGCAGTGAGCTTCTAGCATGGACATACCTTCCACAGGCACTTCAGCTGTGCCCCGCGGGATTCCATTATAATGAAATGGAACTATGAAAACCACCAGGCGTAATCAATCAATAAGAGGTGGGGCAGAGGACAGGAGTGTCTCTCCAAGCAAGACTTAGAAACAGCAATAGAAATAAGGAGTGAAGATACGTTTTAATGAGCTGGGGGAGTAGAGGCCAGGTCTAAACTGACAGACGAAAGGCTCTGTGCCGTGGCCGGATGAGAAAGGCCTTCACAGGCTCATGTTTGAGTGCCTGGTCCAGGGAGTAGAAATGTCTGGGAAGGATTAAGACAAGTGGTCTTGCTGGAGGTGTGTCACTGGGTGCAGGCTTTGAGGTTTCCAGAGGCTTGTGCCATTCCCAGCGGGCTCTCTGCCTCCTGCTTGTAGATAGAGATGTGAACTCCAGCCACCTGTTGCCACGCCTCCCCTCCGCCAGCGTGGACCCCAAGCCTCTGCAACTGCGAGCCCAATTCATCTTTCCTTGTCAATCCCCTTAGTCAAGGTGTCTGTCTTATCACAAAAGGAAAGTAACTAAGACACGCTGTGGCCAGGAGGCTGCTGGATAGCCTCACAGAATAAGGCATCTCAGAGGAAGTGGGGTGCTGCTGCCAGAGGGGAAGACACCCGGGTAAATCCATCAACAACTCCACACAACCTGGAATCGTGACACCAACTGCCTGGATCAGCCTGACCTGAAAGAGAAGTTAAGGCACAAATCCTCTTAAATATAGCATGGGAGCCTACTCAGCATGTAAGCATGTAGACCAGCCTAGCAGGGGCTTATAAGAACAAAGCTATGTCCCCAGCCTAGGGGGATTAAGGACCCTAAAAAGTGGGACCAATTACAGGCTCAGAAGCGATGCTGGGTCTAGGAATACATGACCCTCTGAAGGTTGCTTGCATCAAGCCACAGGCCATGGTGGCCCCGAGAAGTGCTGCTTTGCAGGCACAGGCTCTACCTGGCCCACAGGCAGCAAATGATAAAAAGGCTGTGTGAAAAGCTGTCTCGGCAAAGCTGTATCCTTGACCCTCGGCCTTGAACTTAAATAGCCATGTGATGCTTCTCCAACTATTAAGTTACAGGACAGCATGCCCTGCTCCATGTGCCCCTACATATAAGCAAGGCTGCATGGCTGCAGGTGTCCACATGGAGCCCAAGAATGACATTGTCTTCCTCTAGTGCTCTCCATCTAGAGCCAGACCTCTTGAGGAGCCCGAAAGGTCACCCTTTAGGCTAGGCTGACTGTCCAGCAAGCTCCTGCGACCTGCCTTGGTCTCCAACTCCAGTACTAGGGTTGCAGGCGTGTTCTGTATGTATGGGTGAGTACTTGAACTCGGGTCTTCTGTTTTCACAGCTGCTCTTGCTCATCAAGCATCCCCCCAGGCCAGGACTGTTTCTGCTGGAGCTGGTCTGGAACATCGCATGGAAAGTAGGCAGAGCTGGGTGACCCCTCTAATTACCATGAGCCACGTCATCTGAGCAGCACACACACACACACACACACACACACACACACACACACACACACACGCATGCGCGCGCACGCACTGAATGTTATAAGAGCAGCTCTGGAGGCCGCCACTGAACATTCCAGAAAGCTATGCAAAGTTTGTCTTTATTGATGCTGTGTTCAGTTGAGTCCCTGCTGTTCTGCAGTGTGTGCAGAGTTCAAATCAAAGCAATGGACCCACAACATCACCAGTCACTCCCTGTAAAACAAGGCCTGGCCAAGGTCCCGTCCCATACGCTCTGAAGCAAGGTGCTCCAGCACCAATGCCATGCCTGCTTCCCTGGCATGTACGAAGTACATGCAGCTCTGCTCGGCCAGACTGAGCCCCTCACCGTGTGTGGCTCCCTGAGTACAGAGCACCAGCACCAGCTGAATCTGCCCCACAACAGCAAGCAGCCACGTGTGAGAGCCCACAGCATTGGCGTGGAGGCAGGTCCCGCCCGCAGGCCGCCCTGGGGAAGCTCTGCAGACAGCACCGTGGGCACTGACAGACGGACACCGTGGTGCTGCAGGTCAGTGTCTCCTTCAATGTGAAGGAGCTTCCACACCGCTATGGAGTAGAATCATTAGCTAGGCTAACACACCGCATGTCTTCCCTGCAACCAGGAGGCTGTGACAGACCACGGTGGAGCTAGTGGTGGGGAGCGAGCTGCCATGACCCCCTCCTTATGGATGAGCCAGGCAGGAGAGAGAAGTGTGGCCCATGAGGCCTCAGGGCTGAGAGCTGCTGCCAAGCCAAGGTCAGCAACTGAGGGCTGACTGCCCTGGGCACGCCTTCTTGGTCTGTTCTGGGGACGCTGGGAGGGGGCTCCTTTGTCGCTTCTTCTTCAGCTGCTGCTGGAGTCGCTCCTCCTTCTTCTTCAGATAGGAGGTCATGTTGTCAAAGGTGGCCTTATAAAGGCTGCGGAAGCCATCATCGGCACCAGCAGAGCCTAGGACAAGGACAGATGCCAGGTGAAGTGACTTGGAACATGGCCCAGCACTATTTCTTCACAGGATGGCCTTGAGGAGGCTCACGTGACCCTAACACCTGGGATCCATATTTGGGCTGGACCACAGACTGTGGTGAAGGGAAGGGGTAGAGGTGGGGAGTAGGGACAAGGTCTTGGCTGACATCTTGTCGGCTCCTTCCTGCTCACTGACAAAGCCAGCTGCAGGTCCTGAACAGGGGGCAGCACACAAGTGAGGCCTGAGTCCTCCAACCACCTGCTGAGCAGGGATGGCGCCTGCCCCAGGGGAACCTGAGACCAGCCAGTGTCGGTCAGCACCAGTGGCTGGGTCGGCAGCCTCCAGAGCCCACAGGAACGACAGCAGGGTGTGGCTCTGGGTGGTGACAGCATGCAGACTTCCTTGTTAATCTGACGTGCCACTGGCACACCCTAGTGAGGGCTGTACCCTAGTGAGGCACACCCTAGTGAGGGCTGTACCCTAGTGAAGGCTGTACCCTAGTGAGGGCTGTACCCTAGTGAGGCACACCCTAGTGAGGGCTGTACCCTAGTGAGGGCACACCCTAGTGAGGGCGTACCCCAAGGACAGTCAGCAGGCATGCCAGAGAGAGCGCCCCTGTGTCACCCTACCTGCAGCTGGGTGTGGTCCCCTGGCCTCTAGCAGCCAAGGCCACTGTGGCTCAGGACACTCAGGCTAGTGCGGTTCGCCATGCCCTACCCATATCTTAGAAGTGAGCCAGGCTCTGGCCTGAGCCTGCACCAGGTAACCCTCCACAGAAGCAGACAGAGAGGGCAGCCCAGGCTGAGAAAGGGGAACTACAGTGGGAGGCCAGCAAGATGGCTCAGCAGGAAGGTGACAGCCGCCGGCCCTGCCAACCCGAGCTTCATCCCACATGAAAAGATTCTGAAGAGGCTGTCTCCGAGGCACAAGGATTACACTTAGAAAGCTAGTCAGGAGTTCCTAGGGTGACCAGCCCAGGTCCACCCTCAAGGACTACTGCAGAGGCAGACTGGACAGATGCAGAGGACACAAACCTTTGCCCACCTCGCCCTGTCTACTTTCATGTCCACTCCACAGAAGCTGGAGTCGTTCTGAAAGAAGGGACTCAACCGAGACAGCGCCCCACTAGACTGCCCGGTGGCGAGTGAGCCTGCGGGCTTCAGAGGGCGTTTGGATCACAGCTGGCGCGAACAGCCCCGAAAGCAAGTTTCAGATCGGATCCTGTAGACTTTAAGAACCCTAACTTCTAAGGAGAATTTTCCAAGGGATCATTGTTCATGAAGGACCTGGTCTTTTATGGGTGCTCCTGCCTGGGTGAGCTACAGCAGCGATGGAGCGCTGGACTTTGCATGTCACTGCCCCAAGCCCACACCCTCAGTTGTTTCTCTGCTGCGGCAGCGCTCCTTCCTCTAAGCATGCTAACCAGCCTGCAGCTGCTCTGGCTGGGAAGGCCTTCCCTTGTGCCTGTGTCTTATCTGCACTGCAGACCTAACAGAGTTCTCACCTTCCAGCATGGCCCAGCTCTCACGGAGATGGCTGCAGAGTCTCTGGGACACAGTACCTTCAGGAACAGCCTGCAGGTGACAAGCAGGGTCAGGACCAGAGCCCAGAGATGGCAGGCAGAGGCCTGGCAGGGCCCGTCCTCAGGCACAGGCTCCCTCTCTCTAAGGCTAGTCCTATAAAAGCCTTCAGCCCAAGGTGCTGAGCACACGAAGCCGAAGCTGGCCAAGAGCTCCCGGTGCTGTCCCACCTCACCCACAGCCCCATGGGACTGGCAGGGATGTCGTCCTCACACTGCGGTTTCCACCCCACCAGTACTCAGCAAAGGCCCTGGTACAGGAAGAGCACACCCACACCAGGCCCAGTGCTGGCTTCGCCAGTATGGGATGGGCTGTCAGGTAAGGATCCATCACTAATGGATAATGAACTCCCCCCCGCCGCACAAGGGAACCACTGCCCAAACCAGTAGGGACAAGGTGACTAGCACTCAGTCACAGCTGCCTCAGGGTACAGTCTTAGGACCTAGATGTGATCAAACTGGATGGTTCAAGGCTGTAAGAACATCACAGCTCCCATCTACCAAACCCTGCCGCCCCCCACCCAAACAGCAGGCTCAGAACACGGAGATGCTGCACACTCACCTGCCACTGGCCACCCACAGGCCTCCAGAGCACTAGGGGAGAGTCACGACAGTCCTGCAGAACCCACAGCCCCTGCGTCTCCTCAAACACGACATCCCACACTCGATGAGGGAAAGTCAGCTTCTGTCTGAACCCCAGCTGCTGTCTGCTGCCATCAAGCTGGAAGATGAAGACCACAGGAACGCTTTCCAGGAGAGAGAGACTGGTCACCACTGCAACCACGGGCTCCCAGCCGCGTTCCACAAAGCAAGGCTTAGCACCAGGCCTGCCTCGACCCCCCTGAAGACCCTGCCAACTGAGCCACCCAGACCCTGGGAGATGGCACGTGTTTGCCGGCTTGAGTTCTGGGGCAACTTGTTTTACAGCAAGACCAACCCATACAGGACAAAGAGTAAAACGGTCACTCGGTCCGAAGTACATAGACCAGCAGGGTTCTCAACCTATGTGGGTCACGACGCCTTTAGGGGTCAAACGACACTCTCACAGGGGGTGCCTAAGACCAACGGAAAACACAGATGTTTATCTACGTTATGATTTGTAACAGTAGCAAAATTACAGTTATGAAGCAGTAATGACAATTTTATGATGGGGGAGTCACCACCACATGGCAAAGGGTCGCAGCATCAGAAAGGTTGAGAACCACTGGTCTAGAGAGGAGGCCAGCCTCCGAAACGTTTCTCTCCCTTCTCCAAATCCATATTCTCATTTCTAAGGAGAGCTATCCTAGGGGAAAATGCAGAGCACCAGAGATCTACCCTGGCACTGAAAAAGGGGAGAAGGACCCCCTCAATTACAGCCTGCCCCTCAATCTGCGCCATGGCGTCAGTTCTCAGGCAGCTTCCAGCAGGATCAGTTCTGAGCGGAACTGCCCCGTGGAACCTCCTGCAACTGTTCCGTCATACACAAGCTCCCAGCTGCCCTTTAAGCCAATTCCGTAGAAGGGGCTACGAGAGGACCCCAGCCCCCTCCCTGAAGAGTACTCGGCAGAGTTAACGCCGCCCACGTTTTCGTCATCTGAAGACACAGCCACAGGCCACTGACAGTGAAACTTGTTGTCTTACCACTCACACAGAAGCACCACACAGCTCTCTTGTTCCCAGAATGCAATCCTGGATGCGGCCAACCCCTGCAAGAAAAAGCACTGCTTAATCAGGCTCTGCTGCCAGGTCACCTATGCCCTTCTCAGGTCAGCAGAGGGGAAGGCAACAGGCATCATAGTTCCCTCAATGCCAACGCAGGGCAAAGAGGACCCAGGAACATTCTGGAATCAGTAGAAGGGTAGCAGCTAACACCCCTGTCCTCACATGACAGAAGCGTGTGTGACTCTGGCTCTCCTTGCAGGCCAGTGATCTGCCTCCAAAGCAACAGAGTAGTTGGGGAAGAGGGACTGTAATCAAGAGACAACTGGCCTATGGGTTTCCATGCTTCCCAGGTCAGGGGGTGATAACACTAAGAAGCTTCTATTAGTCCCAAGTTTCACGACATGGAAAAAAGCAGCTGCTGCTCTTTGGCTGGCCTAGCAAAGGGCAGATGCCATGCCACCCAATTTTAAGACAGATGAGCAACCTGGGAACATTCTTGATGCCAGAAAAAGCATGGGTACAGCAGGCGCCAAGAGGCACTCCATGGGCAGAGAATGCTGGGTGTCCCCAACACTGACAAACACAGGTAGGGCTCTCTGCCAACATCATTTTTTCACATCCTCCTGTGAGTCAGCCTCTGTACACATACAAGGTGAGATGTGACCAGGCACCTTCAAAACTGGACATGCTGGGTGTGCTTCTCCCAAGCTGGAAGAAGTCAGACACTGACAGAGGACTTCCCCACAAGCAGAGCAAGGGGGGGTGCTTGGCAAGCGCTCCAGTCCAGAGTTACCTTGTGGCCTTGATGCTCCGCAGGCTCCTGCAGGCTGGCCAGGTCACAGCACTGCAGCTGGCGGCCACTTCTGTACTCCCAGAGTCGCAGGGTGCCATCCTGTGCACAGACAGAGGGTTAGCATGGGGGCTCACGAGACCTGTCCCCGAAGCAAGAAAGGGGAGTGGAAACACAGGACACTGAGCATGGCTGGCTGTGGCCAGCATCCCCACTGACATCTGGCGCTCCCTTATCTCCCTGTAAAGTACCGTGAGCTAACCAACTGGGCCATGGAGCACCAAGGAAAGCAGCTGTGAAGACAGGCCAATCAAGACACCCTGCCCATGCACAGCAGACCAAAGAACCAAGAGGGCCAGATTCCCCTGCTAAGCAAAGTCCACTTAGAAGGCCTGCTGTGCTGGATCCAGGCAGTCGAAAGCACATGCACACACAAACTATATACACAGCTGTGGAGAAAGAGGCCACTCCAAGAGCCAGGAAGAAGCTCCCTCTAGTGGCCACCACGGACATACTTGGTACCCTAGCTGGGGACAAGAGGCTGGTGGCTCTTCTCCTCCCAGCAGTGACCCCCCAGCAAGCACAACACTTACCCCAGAGGAGGAAAGCAGCAGCTCAGGATGACTGGGCACAACAAAGATGCGGCTCACAAACCTGTGGGCAGCGAAGAGAAGTCACCAGAACGTGAGAGGGAGTCTCGCCCTGCTCAGAAAAGGCAAACACTGCAGACCCCACCCAGCCCAGCAGGTCTGAGGACATGGCTGGGCACTTTTGAGTCTCCAACACTACATCTGGACCAAGGGGGGCAGGGCCCAGTTCTGCTGTGGAGTGCTTCAGAACACACAGCTCTTCATGGGGTGCTACCTCACTCTACCCACACACCTGCCTCCATCCAAGGTGCCTACATTCAAGGACACCAGTCACCATGAGTCTTGGAGACAGGGCACAGGGAGGAGGAAAACCACTGATTTGCAGTCAGAACAGACCCCAAGGGACCTCTATGTGGCCAGTCCAGTACTCTAAGGAACACAGACTTTTTGTTTTTTGAGACAGGGTTTCTCTGTGTAGTTTTGGTGCCTGTCCTGGATCTCGCTCTGTAGCCCAGGTTGGCCTCGAACTCAGAGATCCGTCTGCCTCTGCCTCCTGAGTGCTGGGATTAAAGGCGTGTGCCACCGCCGCCGCCCGGCCTAGGAATCCAGACTTCTATCCACCATTCTCAACCCATCCCCATGGCCTCTAACTGCACAGGAGAGGGACAACCACTCTGCCACCCACGCTGCCACCAGAAGTGCACCTGAGCAAGCTGGCTCTCACGGAATCCCACCCCTACCCTGCAGTCCTGCCACGAAGCAAGGCTGCTCTTCTACCAGCTCTTAACAGAGACCTCAAGTCATCACTCACAGACCCAGGACTCCTATGACATGGTGGCCTGGATGGCGGCTCCCTTCATCCCCATCACCCACCACACCAATAGCAAGCCACCACCCTGCAGCTGGCCTGTGACTGACAATTGCCATCTCTTTCTTAGGTCACCCAAGAGGAATAACCCGTGAGCACTCTACAGGCCCAAGTCACCCCAAGTTCTCAGCAGGTAAGTGGGAACTAGTCTCCACAAGCCTGAACTGAACAGAACCGTCGTCATATAAAAGGCCACAGAGGGGTTCCATCTCTGGCACTGCAGAATCCAGAAGGCTAACAGGAACTGTTCACACTGAAGTCACAGTATTCAAGTGACAGATTCCGGCAGAGGGTGGAGGGGAAAGCCCCCAAGGAAGCGGGCAGCATCAAGCAGAAAGTGAGGAAGAGGGGCAGAGGGCTGCCTCCCAAGCACCACTCCTGTCCCAAGAAGCAACACCCGTCAGGATCCTGAGGCGGGAGTGTGCGCAGCTGGGCTGAGGCTCAGCAGAACTCACCGTGACAAGGACATGACTGAGGGTGACAAAACTCAAGACCTGGAGGATGCGACAACTAGAAGCCCGACTACACTGTGGTAAGGTACAAGGTGAGTAACACCAGCCTTCTCTCCAGGGCGAACTTCTACATCCCACTCAAGAAACTAAGAACCATAGTTGCTCAGAACTGAATTTAAGTCCTTCAGGTTTCCCACTGTCTGCAATAATGCCCTTCCTGTTCTGAACAGCACACCATTCATCAATGCCAGGAGAGCACAGGCAGAGACAAACCCTGGGGGTCCAGTCACTAACTCCCAAGTGCCTAAAGAACACTCCTCAGTCTCCTCCCGACTATCTGCAGCGACCAGGCCCTGGTCATCGGGCCCAGAAAGAGTTTTCAATGTAAGATTGTAGAAATGGGCTAAGGAGCAACAGTCCAGGAGATAAGTCCAGAGCACCTGTGTCACACAGCCTACAGACCTAGATGTCCGCAGCTGTCACACCTGAGGGAGCCATGGGCCTGGTAGGGCCTTCTGAGCCTAAGTAGCTCTTAGCATGGAGCTCCTACCATCTACCAACAGCCACCAGAGTCCTGACCCACCCTCATCCATTAGACCCAGACTTCCCTGACGGAGGAGGGGACAGGACTGCACTTACTCTGTGTGTCCCAGGCAGAAAGCCTCAATGCTGTGCGGAGCAGCAGCCCAGCTGACCCGGATCTTCTCATCCCGGTCCGCGGTGAGCACAAACTGGTCATCAGGACTCACGGCCTACATTACCAGGGGTCAGCAGAAGAAGAACCACTCACTGGGTGGCCTTGCAAAACACCATGAGACTGCTTGGACTTTGAAGGTCTCTTTCAGGGAGCTGCAGTGCAGCTTAGAAGAGCAATGAGAACTGGCGGGGGACAGAGGGTCCCCCACAGTGCCCAGTTCACATTTCTCAGCTTAAAAGACAGCCAGAGTCACACTGCTATACACTGAGACCAACCCCAATGCCACTCACCCATACCTGCTGCACACACACCCCTCATCCTCCACACTGGACAGCAGCAGCCAGTCATGCCAAGCACTGCACACAGCCCTTGGTTACACACACACACACACACACACACACACACACGGTCTATCCCAGTTCTACAGGCTGGAGGCCAGGGCCCTGACTAAACCCTAGGAGGAGAAAGAGAGGAGACTACCTTGTATCTTGTTCTATATCTCCTACACGCCTGGAATGTGGTCCGGAAGTGCACTCTGCTTCACCTGTCAATGCCATTCCAAAGCCTCCTGCTCTGGAAGAGCCCCATGTTTCTTCCCTATCCTTGACTCTACAGTGGCCCTTCTCAAGCCCGGGTTGGAGCAGACAGTGGTGTGTGTGTGTGTGTGTGTGTGTGTGTGTGTGTGTGTGTGTGTGTGTCCCACATACCACATCTAGCAGCATGGAGAGGTGACCGAGTTCCAGCCTGCCACATCCATCAGGCTCCAGCACTGAGAAGGAGTAGACATCTCCAGACTTGTCAGCCACCAAGACCCGTTCCTCCGAGGCTGTGAAAGTCAGGGCAGTGCATCTCCGTACCACGGTCCTGCAGAACCAGAGAGGTGAGCTGGTTACTGTCCACAGTCGGCACAGGCCCTCCATAGACCCTCAAACCAGACAGACGGCCCCCAATTTAAGATGGCTTGACTTAAGATACTCCGACTTTACCATAGTGCAAAGGTGTTCCCACACCCCCACCTCTCACTTGCAGTAATCACTTAACTCCAAGTAATCAGTGGGACTGTAAAGCAGGCCTTCCCTTACAAGGCTTTGCTTAGCTCTGTTTCTGATCACATCTGAAAGGTGAGGCTGGTCTCTCTCAGATGATCCACAGTTCTGGGGCAGTCAATTATATTTTGTTTAAAGATTTCATTTTATTATTATGTGTATGAGTGTTTTGCTTGCACTTATGTCTGTGCCCACACATTCGTGGTGCCCTCAGAAGCCAGCAGAGGGTGTCAGATCTCCTGTTACTGGAGTTGCAGACTGTTGTGAGTCACCATGTAGGTGCTGGGAATTGAACCCAGGTCCTCCGGAAGAGCAGAGCCAGGCAGATCTCTAAGTTTGAGGCCAGTGAGTTCCAGGACAGCCAGGGCTACACAGAGAAACCCTGTCTCAAAAAAAACAAAAACAAGGCCGGGCGGTGGTGGCGCACGCCTTTAATCCCAGCACTCGGGAGGCAGAGGCAGGTGGATCTCTGTGAGTTCGAGGCCAGCCTGGTCTCCAAATCGAGTTCCAGGAAAGGCACAAAGCTACACAGAGAAACCCTGTCTCGAAAAACCAAAAAAAAAGTAAAAATAAAAGAGACAGGCAGGCATGCTGGCAAGCACCTGTAATCCCAGCACCCCGGAGGCTAAGGGAGGGGGCTGAGAATGCCAGGCCCGTCCCATGAGGACTTACTATAAAACACCTCCAGCTTGGCCGGGCAGTGGTGGCGCACGCCTTTAATCCCAGCACTCGGGAGGCAGAGACAGGCAGATCTCTGTGAGTTTGAGGCCAGCCTGGGCTACCAAGTGAGTTCCAGGAAAGGCGCAAAGCTACACAGAGAAACCCTGTCTCGAAAAACCAAAAAAAAAAAAAAAAAAAAAAAACCACCTCCAGCTTGGCTGTACACTTGAAAAGCTCATAACAAAATGCTGGGGAAATTGTTCCCTACCCCAGAACCTTTGTTGCTCAGGTGAGGAGACAAGGGCCAGCCATGCTACAAAGCACATGCTCTCTGGAGTCAAGCCCTTGAATCTCCCCACCCTGCAGGACCTACCTAACCCACCACCCCCGACCCATCCCACCGCCTGTGACTCTGCTGCTAGGCCTGTGCCCTTAGTCAGGAAGCCTACAGGTACTATCAGGCTGTTGTGCCCCTCGTACCCAGAGCAGTGTGGCCACACGCAATACAGGGCAGCCGTGGGACAGCCAGAATCCCCAGTAGACAGGACAGGGACAGTGTGGTGCACCGCCTTAGTCTGTCAGATTCAACCCATCCACAGCAGTCTTGGCCCAGGGCCCCTAATAAGTGCCATCCACAAGCTGATTCAGTTAAGTGGCAGTAGTTACAGTTTACTCCTCTCCCATACTAGGGGATGGCACCCAGACCCACCCCCTATATTACACACCATAGCCTTCTGCGCCCGCCATTCTCTACGAGACACGCTCTAACACTGCTCACTGCAAACACAGGCAGTAGCCATTGCTGAGGAGCTAACAGGACCCACACACTCACAGCAGCAGGCTGGCCAGATGTAGGTCTGAACCAGAACCTGAAGCGTGAGGATAGTGTTCCACACGGCCAGGAGAGGAAGGACTAGGCTGCAAGGCTGCTGCTCCTCTCCACGGCAGTGCAGCTGCAGAGGGTACAATGGAGAACAACAGGAGAAAGACAACTAGGTTCGGGGGCCAATGACTCCAAACCAAGGCCGGAGCCACCTGACAACCGAGCCTGGGCTAACTGCTCAAGGAGCAACTGCAGCAAGCACGAGCTCTGTACAGCGGTCTAGACGAACCACCAAGGGTAGGTATTACTCGAGGACTCCAGGATCCCACACCGCAGAACCAGATTCCTGTAGGAGTCCTCCCATGTCCACCGCTGCTACACAGCTCCAGGCAGAAATGTCCACGCTGTCACACTAGCCTCAGACTGTACCACAGAGGCAACTCTGGGAGGGAAGGTGTCTGCTGTGGGTAGCGATCTCAGAATTTAGGCCCAAGTCAGGTCACCAGACAGAACGGTGTGCAGGGCAGGGCACTCTAGGAACTGAGGCAGTAGTCCCACCGACCCCTAGACTGTGTCATGGCAGGTGTTGGGCACTTCCCTAATCTTCCGGTCTCAGGTTTGTAGTCAAGAGCCCCACAGAACAGTGAGTACTCTCCTCTCTGGTGGGCTCCAGGGGAGGGGGAACAAGCTGGTCTCTGCCAAAGCATCTCACTGCTGAACCCTAAAGCTCCCATTTATATAGGGCACTGTCCCAAGCCAGCCTTCAGAGCCACGCTGCTGAGGTCCTGCCAGGTCCCCAGTGTCCTACGACTGTCTGGCCACAGCTGTGCCACACCCGCATCCCCAGCAGCCCAAGCAGAGCGAACTCGGCCTCTTTCCGTGTGTTGATACTGCTTTCTGCAGAGCGCTTGCTGGAAGGATGCGACTTCACACGCAAGATTTCCCATTCATAAAACCACACATCAAAACTAAAGGTTCCATCTGCCCTCCACCTTTAGCTGGCAACCATGACCTCCAGCACAAAAGGCAAAAAGGGCCTCTTAACCCACCCAAGTGGTTTCTGTGACCCTACTGCTCTGAACTACATCTGAAAAAGATTCAATGTCACAATTGTCCCACATTAAGACTGAAGGCAGAAGCCAGGCGGTGGTGGCACACACCTTTAATCCCAGCACTTGGAGGCAGAGACAGGCGGATCTCTGAGTTCGAAGCTAGCCTGGACTACAGATGAGTTCCAGGACAGCCAGGGCTACACAGAGAAACCCTGTCTCGAGGGAAAAAAGAAGAAAAATGAAGGCAGCAGCTGACAGTACTCACGCTGGTCTCGGCCAGGGAGCCCAGAGGAGCCTGGGGTGTCCGGTGGTATGTGGTACACACAAACTCAAGTACATGCAACTGCTGGAAGAGGATGCATGTCAGGGGTATAAAGGACGCTGCTCAAGGGAGCAGGTTCATCAGATCCCAAGGAGATCTGTGCCCACAAAGTAAAAAGCCACCAGACCGTGAAGTGTGACAGCCTCCTGTGTGAAGGGGAGTGAGCACCCCCAACTCCCACATGCCTCCTGCCATCTAGATCAGACTACCTCCCATACTCTCTTCTCTTCCTCACACTCATCCCCCACAAACCCTGCGGTCAGATGTCCCACCAGACAGAAAGGAAGGACTTTACCTTGCCCTACTAACGTCATGAACCCATAACTCCAAAGGAGTTGTTTTTTTCAATTTTGATTTTTCTAAAGAGCTCTTACAACTCAGGAGAAAAATCTGGAAAGTCCTCCCACTGAAAAAATGAGATAAAAAGGAAGTTCACAAAACATAGGCAACTGTCCAGTGTGCAGAAAGCTGCATTGCACTGCCTTATAGGCAATGAGATAAGTGGATAAGAGATCTGTCTATCAGACATCAAAGATTTGAGACTGTTATGGCATAATGAGAAAACACATGGAAAACAGCTCAGCTATTAAAGAGAACTTGCTGCTCTTGCAGAGGACCTGGCTTCCCAGGACCCACATGGTAGCTCACAATCATTTGTACTCCAGTTCCAAGAGATCTCACATCCTGTTTTGGCCTCTTCAGGCACCATGCATGCACTCAAAGTACATATAGACAAGCAGGCACACACACATATACAAAAATAAAAAAAAGTATTTTCAAAAAAATTCTTACACTGGGGAGATGAAATCCAATGCCTTACACATGCCAGTGAGGCACACATCAGCCCTAAGAGAGACTTTTAAAGCAGGGGAACACAGCTACAGCACCTTAGGAGGGCACTCTGGGACTGCAGGCCGAAATGACAAGTACAGCCCCTCTTACCTGCAAATACTTTGGTAACTTCTACACATTTACTCACAGATGCAAACATTACATCTGTCTGTCCGCTGAGGTGCTTTCTAAAGTGGCAAAATGTAAGAGGACAATGTTCATTGACAAAGGGACATTAGGAACATTACTGTGGGCCACCCAGTGGAACTCAACATAGCCGCAGCAGCTCCCAGGATGCTACCTCTCCATGCCTGCAGCCTGCACTACCAGATGCCACCTTCTAGGCCACAGCAACTGCATCTCACTCTCCCACCTTCATCCTAGAAGGCACCTGAGTCTCCTTGTCTTGTCCCCCAGCTGTGCTGTTGGCCGGCTGACGTGTCTAAAAGGGAGGGTCCGGGGCTATCTGAGCTACATCTCCTGCTCCAAGTGCAGTCCACAGCCCAGGAGCACTACAACCACGTAGGACAGCTGAGTCATACACCAGGGACTGAGGAGACAGGCCAGCGGGGGACATGTTCTGAGCATGACGGGCTCTATCCACAGCACCTCACAGACCACAGATCACCCCATCCAAGGCCGGCACGGTAGCGCCTGTACTGTCATGGTGACCAGGTGATTCTTGTGCCCACATCTGCACAGCCAGAGTCGCTATTCTCAGCAGGGTCGCCATTACACTCTTTCAAAATCTTGTGCGCATAAGTGTGGGTTCCTGCATGTGAATATAAGCGTGTGTGTGTGTGTGTGTGTGTGTGTGTGTGTGTGTCACAGCAGACACGGGAAGGTCAGAGGACAACCTCAGGCAGCACTCCTTGTCTTCACCTTGTTTGAACAGGATCTCCTGTTGTTTGCCACTGTGTATGAGGTTAGCTTGCCTGGACCTACCTCCATCTTGCTGGAGGAGTGCTGTGATTACAGATGCATGCCCTCTACGTCCAGCTGTAAGGGGGTTCCAGGATAAAGGCACTTGTTGCCAAGCCAGATGACCTGAGTTCTATCCCAGGACCCCACGGCAGAAGGAGAAATAACCTAAGTACATATAGGCATACATATGTAGGTACACACGCTCATGCGCACCACACACCAGCACACACAAATAAGTAAATTTAAAAAAGAAAGCCAAATTCCTGCCAGTAAATCACTTCCGTCTGTGGGAGGGCCTGAGGAAGCCTGGCATAGGAGTGTCCTTTTGTTTAATTTGTTCTGTTCTGTTTCTAAACAGTGCACATCTACTATCCATCTGAGAAGCAAAAGCACACACACACTGCCCTCTAAAGATAGGCAGTGACGCAGGCCTCTATTTTTAAGCCAACGGGAAGAGGGCAGAATGATGCTGCTGCTTTTTGTTTGTTTTATTTTGTTTTTTTTGAGACAGGGTTTCTCAGTGCAGCCCTGACTATCCTGGAACTCACTATGTAGACCAGGCTGGCCTTGAACTCACAGAGATCCACCTGCCTCTGCCTCCCAAGTACTGGGAATAAAGTCATGGGCCACCACCACCTTGCATGTTCTTGCTTTTGAAGCCACTAGAATCCAGTTTATTTCACTCATCTCTTAGAAAATGGAATGAACTAAAACTGTAAACGCTCAGCTGAAGTCCCTCAACGTCAGTAGTTCAAATGCGGCTCCTGCAGCTTCCCTGACTGGGTGAATGCACAGGTTCCCTCGGGCTCCCATGCTTGAGGACTTTATGCACAGCAATGGCGTGGCTCCAGAAGCTACGGAACCTTCAAGAGATAGGGCCTAGCTGGCAGACATAAGGGCAGACCTTGGGAGACACTGTCCAGCCCTGCTTTCTAAATCCTAACATACCAGTAGGTGAGTAAACAATTCTGGGAGCTCTGCCCACCATGCTTTTCCTGTCCCAGTCAACACATCCCCAACACTACCGGCACCGTGCCTGTTATGATGGTGTGTCCCCCAAAAACCAGCCAGAATAAACCCTCCTTCCGCTGAGCTGTTCCTATTGGGCAATTTGAAACAGCAACTAGAAAACTAAGAAAGTCAAGCACAGACCCACCAGCAGCTGGGGGGATGGGGGGAGAGGGGGGCACACACAAGTGAGGCCTGGCTGACTCCACTCCCTGTGCTGATGCCGCAGAAGAATCGGAGATTCGGGAGACCCAGATCATCTGCATTAGGAGGTTTTTGGAGCCAACAAAAATGTAATATGCCCAGCGCTGTGTGTGTGTGCTACAGTGACACCCACCTCCATTCTTGGGGACAAGGTGGCACTGGGAAGAGCAGCATCTCGAGGAAACACAGTCACACAGTCTCCTCCTCCTCCTCAACATCATCACCAACGCCCCCCACCCCATCCCCCGCCCCCATAACCACTTGCCTTCAGAAATGTCGGTTACAGTTGAGGAGTAAGTGATGCAGAGTACTTATGGAACTGCTGGAGAGAGGAACAGAATGCCCACCTGTGCTCCTGCCCAGTTGTTCATCTCACCCTACATCTAGCCCGTCCTTCATCTTCTCCTCAGACACAAGAGGACGTACCCCACCACCTAGCTTACACATGTGCAACACCACTTCCACTTCTCCCAAAGCCCCAACACTCTCAGAGTGTGAGCTAACAGTCCTACCCCTGCTGGGCAGGAGGCTACACAACGTGGAGAGCAGGGTGGCAGGGTGGCAGGACGGCATGGTATCACAGAATACCACAGAGTACCGGCACTGCAGCCAGGGGAGCGTCTACACAGCCTGGCCCTGCCGTTCCCAGTGAAGCTCTGACATCAGTGGCTCACACACAGCTGGGACTTCATGTCAGCTGCTTGTTACAATGGTTACTGTCACTACTGATAATGACATGCAAGGACAAGGAGTGCACAGGACATCTTAATGACCCAATGTTAGCATTCCGTACCTGACACTCAGACATTGCCATGGTTTTGTACGGAAAAGAATCAGACGCTTACTGTCATCAGTTAAAGCAAAATAGCTGCCAGACTTGGAGAAGGTGGACGCCAGGATCGTGTCACTGCCCTTGTCTACGGGCTGTCCGTCCTCCCTGCAGAAGGGCAGGGGAGAGAGGAAAACCGTTAGGCCTCACCTGCGTTGCCAGGCTTGTCCAGTCTAACACAGTAAGGGAGAAGATGGTTGGTCAAGCGGTTCACGTAGCCAGAGCATAACGACAGATTAGGGGAAGTTCAGGGAACAGCTCTAATTGTACAAGCGTGAAACCTAACTCAACTGGATCTCCCTGCAAACACACTAACAACCCACTAACAACCGGTGTAGGCTGGAAGGACGCTCAGCGATCACATGGCCTAACCCTCATAGACAAGGATTAACCCAGGGCTAGAGGCAGGGACCAATAATATTAATAACAAACTGAGTCACAAGATCAAGCTACCACACAAAACCACACGATGCTGCATACCTTTCAATTAGCTAATTTCCCACACCTGCCCTCAATGCATTTTTGAAATGGTCACTATTACTTTCAGGGGCCAGCGACAAAAATGATTACGAAAGACACTAAAAGTATTTGGGAGGGTCCTAAGTATTCTAAATTTAAAATTATTTCCTTTTTTTTTTCTTTTCTGAAATGGAACTTAGCCTAGCCCCACTACTAGGAAATAGGGACTAGAACTTTAGCATCAGCAATTCCTGCCTGGCTTCCTGGTCTCCCCATTCAAAGCACAAGCGAGCACGCTTCCCCACATCTCACCCTTTATCTTCTGGCGCAGACTTCTTCTCTGCAGCGCTGCAGTCGTATGTGAAGATGCAGTCATCGTCACTGAAGAGGAGACACAGGAGTGGGAACTTGTTAACACACAGGACTGTTTCATCGTCACGGAATTATGGGTTTGCTCCATGATGGAAATCAAGGACTGCCATCTGCTTAACCTCCTAATAGGCTGCATCACGAACAGTCAGCATGGTTCTGTTCCCAATCAGTTCAGCCGGGCATGGTGGTTGGTGCATGCTTGGAAACAGAGTACTACTCCCCTTTCAGGTACCAAGCTGTTGATTCTAAGAAATTATGTTCTGATGTTGTTTCCAACTGGGCTCTGCTCCCAAATTTGAAACAGCTGAGGCTGTCCTTACATGGTTCAGAAACATGTCTCACCTGCTGGGGAAAAAGCCCCCATGAGCCCCAGGAGATTAGATTCAGGGTTCTTATAGGAATCACCCACTTTCCCTGTTATAACCTAAGCTGCCTTCTGCTGCTCTGACCCTGCACCCTAGCACACTAAAGCATCTTGTACTAGTGACAGCTGATAAAGTGGCTGCACCAAAGACTTTTCCAATTAAACATTGAACTGAAGAAAGGTCATTTTTTAAGTCTGAAACCTTGCTGGCCACTAGCATTCCCCCAAAGTCACAAACTGAGGGGCACTCGTATTTTTCAAATGTCAAAGTACCAAAACTAAATGGGAAAAGAAAAAGAAGCCAAACCGGACTGCCACTGATTCCTTGGGTTCCTGGGTCACAACTACTTACTTGCTCAACACTCACTGATTTAAGAATCCTTTGACCGAGTACTACGGATACATAAAGACAGAAATAACATAAAGCAAAATCAGTGGTGTGAAGGACCTCTAGGGAGATGCCCACTTCAAGCTGTGCGTGCATCCTGGGTTTGGGAGGTGTCGGGTTAGGAACCTAAAAATCCTGAAGAGCAACTGGAGCCGGGCTACTGGACATAGACAAGTGAGAGGGAGCACGTTCTGTGCTCAGTGACAGCCAGCAGGGTTCGCCAATACATGATTCTCATCAGTAAGGATCCAAGCAGGTCAGTCTCGAACACCAGGACCCGAAAAGTCTCGCCTACGCGACACCCCCGTGACCCGGCCCTCCTGACGACGCGCAGGCGCCGCAGAGTCCGGAAGTGCTCCGACTCTGAAGGGAGAGAACGCCCCAGACCCGCCGTGCAGGTCGTGGGGAGCTGGGTCGGGGTGAGGGGACTCCGAGGACAGGGGACAATCCGGGAGGAGGCCTCACACGGGACAGCGGCGGTCCGATCTCGCGGTGGGCCAGCCGCTCTCAGCCCGGGCCTCGTTTACCTGCTCGCAGTGGAGATGGCCAGGAACCGGCTGCCGCCCCGCACCACCAACGTCTGGCCGCGCAGCGCCAGCCCCGCCGAGCTCGCCATGGGCCCGCCCGCGGCCTCGGCACACGTGCGGTGCACAGCGGCCTTCCTGCTGGCGCCGGCCAGTGACGTCAGTCCGCGCCGCGCGAAGTGCGTGCGGGCAAGGAGCATGCGCACAGGGAGAGGGGGTCTCCTTTGATCTGAGTACTCGAGGGCGTTGCTGCTAGTGAGGTCGGTCGTCACGTGCCCCATGTGCCTTTTGTATTGATTAGCTCTTCTGGACCGTCAGGTTAGGTGGTTCTAGGGCTTCCTCTCGGACAGAGCCTGGTACCCCAGTGGGTACTGGTAAAAAGCTGCTGAATGGGGGGCTGGAGAAATGGCTCAGAGGTTAAGAACACTGGTTGTTCTTCCAAAGGTCCTGAGTTCAATTCCCAGCAACCACATGGTGGTTCACTACCATCTGTAATGAGATCTGGTGCCCATTTCTTCAGAACACTGTATACATAATAAATAAATAAATCTTAAAAAAAAAAAAAAAAAAAAAAAAAAAAAGCTGCTGAATGGCATCAGTACTGGATGCCCAGGCCCAGTATGTGGCCGTGTGTGCGCGCGCGCGTGTGGCTGTCTCCGTACAGTCAAGGCAGAGGTCGCAGGAAATGTGCTGCTTAGGCTCCTCGTGTAGGACAAAGACGCCTTGAACCACAAGTGTCAAACGTGTTTAATGGTGTGCCTCCTCCGATCCCCCAAAGACTCATTATATCCCAGTGGCTGTCAAGGTCCAGAATGCTGTGGTCTCTTATAGGATGGATGTAGCGCCCCCGCCCCAGGCAGCTCCTAAAAAGATGGTTTATCTGCCCCACCTACCCATCACATCCTAGTGAAGGTAAACTATTTGAGCGGGTCAGTCTGTGTCCTGCCTCCAAGTCAGACTCAATATACTGTGCAGAATTGCCGTCTTCACGCTGCACGGTTCCCTGGGTGAGTCCATTTTATAAAGCGGTAGTTGGCTCCATTTTTACCTCAAATTGAGAAAGAATGACTCATTTTGCTTGTGCAAGTAAACACTCACCATCTGTCTAACACAAAGTATAGACTGATTTTTAAAAAATCACTTGTGCAAATGAAATCACCACCTACAAATGTTAAGTTAAATCATGGGTGAAGCAAAATCTTATCAGAGAAGCCGAGTCCTGAGCTTATCAAACACCAATGGATAATGCAAGTCCTTTGCCGGGGCCATAGTGAGAAAGTGGTACCTAATACTAAGGTACCACAGAACCCATCGATCGTCAAGCCCTCCTCACAGGGCTGACAGTGTGGAAAGGCACAAAGGTGTCCATTTATGTAACGGCTGACTCAAAGCCAACACATGTGAAGCCAGGTAGGGACCCACACATGACAGGATCGTTGGTCATCACAGTTCTGAAGCCCACTGTATTCATAAGAGCAGGTTATGCCTTGACTGGGTCTGAGATCTACCTACCCTCTTAGGTGCCTCTCCCAGAACCTTCTTGGCTACTTTGATGAAAGTGCCCTTTGAGCAACTTTCTCCCCTTACTTCCTGCTCTTGGGAAATCTGGAACCCAGGGGCCTTTGTTCCTGTTAAACTACCCATTTTACCTTGTGCCAGTTGGTGGTGCTTCAGCCCAGCTTCCTGGAAAGCTGCTCAGTGTTAATGCCCCTATAAAAGATAGGTGGGCTCCAATTTAAACATAGCTGGAAGTTGCTGGCAATTGATGGCTGCTGGGAGAGAGGCAGTCAGCTTTCTTCAAGAATGTGGCCTCTGAGAAACTATATAACCCGTGATCTAGTAGATGGTTCCACATCCATGCATACTGGCAGCACTAAGAGGACTCAGTGAATTACACACACACACACACACACACACACACACACACACACACACACAAATTGTGAGGGAATAGTGGTGGTGAGGAGAGGAAAGGAACTGGCAGGGAAGGAACAGAAGGTGGGCTTTATCAAAACACATAGGCATGTATGGAATTCTTAATAAAAAAATTAAAAGAGCAGAGCCAGGTCAGGCGGTGGTGGCGCCCACCTTTAGTCCCAGCACTTGGGAGGCACAGGCAAGGGGATCTCCCAGTTCAAGGCCAGCCTGGTCTATAATGTGAGTTACAAGACAGTCAGGACTACACAGAAAAACCCTGTCTCAAAAAAACAAAAATAGTTGGGTGGTGGTGGCTCATGCCTTTAATCCCACCACTTGGGAGGAGAGGCAGGCGGATCTCTGAGTTCAAGGCCAACCTGGGCAACAGAGCAAGTTCCAGGACAGCCAGGACTACACAGAGAAACCTTGTCTTGAAAAAAAACCAATAATAAATAAATCCTGGCATGGTGGCAATGCCTTTAATCCCAGTACTCAGGAGGCAGAGACAGGCAGATCTCTCTGGGAGTTCTGGTCTCCATATCCAATTTCAGGCCAGTCAGGACTACACAGCGAGACCCTGGCTCAAAAACAAAAGAAAGAAGCTAGAGAGAGGGTTCAGCAGTCAAGAGTGTGTACCCAGAAGACCTGCACCCAGGCAGCTCACAGCTGCTTCTAACTCCACTTACAGGGCATCTGATGCCTTCTTCTGGCTTCCACAGGCACTGAACTCACATGCACAGACTCATCATCACACACACACATACATACATACACACACACACACACACACAATTTTAAAATAAAAATAAACAAATTTGACTTCCTCATGGACCCAGTTATGTGCTGTTGTAAACTATCAACCGCCTGAGCAAATGCTGCCCAAAAATAACCAATCTGGGAGCAGGTCCAGTTTTAGAATTTACTAGGCAACTCACTTTGCCTCTGTGTCTCCCCCCTCCCCCTCCCTCCCTCTCTCTCCTTTCTCCTACCCTTCCCCTCCCCTTCCCCTCCCCTTCCTCCCTCACTGCTGGCTACTCAGCTTCCTTCTCCCCACTTCAAATAATTGTTAAAATTGTATTGTCAGATTCCCCCCAGGCCCCTGCTGGGATACTGATTAGGAAAGAATTGAATGTATTAGACTGTTTGGAAGGAAACTAGCATGTTTACAGCATGTACAAACACCTTTTTTCTTCCTCTAATAGCTTCTCTTAGCTTATAGTATTATCTGACATTATCCTTTAAGGGCATAGACAAACTATTTTTAAGTATATTCTTACCAAAATATATGGGGTTCTGCTAACATAATGAGATCTTTTTCAATTCTATTTGACATTTGTTCCTGCTAACTAGAGATGCAGTTTATATTATTTATAAATTGCTCTTTCACCCAGCAGTTTTTCTGAATTCTCTAATGAATTCTTGTCATGTTTGTCACTGTCTCCTGAGACTTGCCAGCAGACACTGCCAGCTCTCCTGGCATGTGGCCATCTGTCCTTGCAGAGGGAGGGGCCATCGCAGGCTGCCTAGGTCTTCAGGTCAGCTGTGTGCCAGATGGGTTTAGCCAGAATGCCCAGACAGAGACACAAAAATACGTTCTCCCCAACAGCTCCTGCCACGACTGTTGGACGAGCTCATAGTGGTCCCTGGATCCCACAAGTGACCCTATACCAGTTTTGTGGCACCACCTAATCTCCATCCCAAAGGAGATGGTGGCTTCCTGCTGAGGTGGATCTCTGCAGCACTTACATCACGGTGCACTGTGCTTAAAGGTCCCCTGCCAAAATTCACATTGAAATTCAGTCTTGGAGACTAGAAAGATAGTGCAGGGGTTAAGAGCATTAGCTGCTCTTTCAGAGAACCCAATTGCAGTTCCCAAGACCCATGTGGTGGCTCATAACCATCTGCAACTCCAGTTCCAGGGGATCTATCACTCTCTTCTGGCCTTGGCAGGTACTGTATGCACATGGTGCATGGTCATGCATTCAGGCAATACACCCATATACATAAAACAAAAATAGCCAGGTGGCAGTAGTGCACGCCTTTAATCCCAGCACTCAAAAGGCAGAGGCAAGCAGATCTCTGTGAATTCAAAGCCAGCCTGGTCTACATAGTGAGTTCTAGGACAGCCAGGGCTATGTAGAGAGACCCTGTTTCAAAAATAAACAATTTTTGAAGATTTATTAATTATGTATTTTATGTATATGAGTGCTTTATCTTCATGTATGTATGTCTGCAGACCAGAAGAGGGCATCAGATTGTGAGTTGCCATGTGGGTGCTGGGAATTGAACTCAGGACCTCTGGAAGAGCAGCTAGTGCTCTTTTTTTTTTTTTTTTTTTTTTTTTTTTTTTTTTTTTTTTTTTGGTTTTTCGAGACAGGGTTTCTCTGTGTAGCTTTGCGCCTTTCCTGGAACTCACTTGGTAGCCCAGGCTGGCCTCGAACTCACAGAGATCCGCCTGGCTCTGCCTCCCGAGTGCTGGGATTAAAGGCGTGCGCCGCCCGGCAAGCAGCTAGTGCTCTTAACCACTGAGCATCTCTCTAGCCTCTAAATAAGTCTTACTTTTTGTGTGTGCATTATTTTGCTTATTTTCATGCGTGCTGGAGATTTGCACTCAGGTCCTCATGACTGCACAGCAAGTACCCTTACCCACAGAGCCATCTTCCCTGATAAATAATTGGTTTTTATATAAAATAAGAATTCAGTCTCCACTTGGAAGTATTAAGCAATCAGACCAAGTGGGATAACTAAGAGTAACTAGGTCACAGGAGACAGACACATCCTTGTATTAACAAAGAGCTCTCTCAGGAGTGGGTCTGTTAGGAAGGCCAGGTTGGATGGGCCTCTCTCAGTCATGTGATGCTCTGCACTGCCTAAAGCAGAACCTTAAATTAATGAAACTTTATTCTTTATGAATTGGCCAGCGTTTGGTAGTGAGTTACAGCAACAGAAAATGGGAGTTAAGTGTCAGGCTGTGGACCCAAATAATCCTCCAGTATTCTTTAAATGAAGTTTAATTAACCTTTAGGAGACAGAGATCCTAGTAGCTCACACAGAATTCTGTGTGACCCCATAGGAAAAGTGAAAGCCACCACCCCCACCCCCACCACTCCATCCGCAACCCTGGTCTAAAGCTGCTAGTTGCTGCTTCCTAGAGGCAGAGGGCATATGCTGTGGAACCTTGGACAGAGCTAACAATGGAGGAGCAGCTTCTGCTTCCAGCACAATCTAGGCCACAGCACTTTGCTGACTGGGACATGTCAGAGCAATCCTCTCTACAGATACTCCTGAATCCATGATCTGCTCTCTGTTCTACTTCATTTTCAGCAGCACTGTAAATAACCTCTTGCAGAGCTAGAGAGGTGCCTCAGGGGTAGGCGTGCACTCCGCTGTTTGAGAAGACCCAACTTTGGTTCCCCGCACCAACACCGACCTCTATGGGATTACAATTTCCTGTAACTCCAGCTCCAGGGGGATCTGCAATCATCTTCTCATCTACATAGGCACAAACACGCACTCGGAAACATACATGTACACATAATGGAAAATAATAAAAAAAAAAAAACCTAAATCTTAGCCAGGTGTGGTGATGCACACCTTTAATCCTAGCACGTGGAAGGCCACGCCCCTACGGGGCAAGCGCACTTTCACCGAGCTGTATCTCCCAACAAACAACAAACTCACAAAAACCTCACCAAACACAGAAGACTCTCAAGTCGAACCAGAAACGCTAAGGGCATGATTCTAGCTGTACAACATGGGTAGGTTGCAGAGTTAAGGGTGAGATCAGGCCAAGGTGGCTAGGGGAGCGGGACTTGCAGCAGGACCTGCCCAGGGGCGGACCCCAAGCGCTCCCACCTAGGATTGGTGAATTCCTTTAGGGGCGTGGCCTCGGAAGGCCTCCCTGAATGCGCGCTCAGACGCTTGTACCCACCCTGGCCTGTGATTGGCGAACGTGAACGCAGGGCGGAGCCTCGGGTGGTGCGTGCGCGCGCGCAGGTCACGTACCTAGGTGCGACCTCAGCGAGCTGCGTCTGTACCATGGCTCTCCTGCTTCGAGGAGGACGAATCCGGGCACTGAAGGTAAAGGGCGAACGGGCGCGACCTCCCCGGCCCGTAGCCTGACCCTCAGCTGTACCCGTGGGCTTGGTGCCACGGTGAGGGGTCCCAGGCCCTGTGTTCACCTGACCCGGAGAGGTCTTTCTCTGCAAGAGCAAAGCTGAGGCTCTTTAGTTAAAAACTAAACCTGGCTTTCTCTGCAAAACCAGTGTTGGGGTTTGTTGGGGTTGGGTTCTGGGGATGGAATCCAGGGCCCTGCGCTTGCTTTGTCAAATGCCGTCATTGAACCAGCCTCAAAGCAGGAAGTGCCCACAGCAATATAAAATACAGGTGACAGAGGGTCCCCGTCGCTAGATGGGCACTATTTAATTACTCCTTCAGGTATCTTGTTCCCAGCGATTTTTTTTTCAGCGTGTGGCAGTACACATAATTTGTACACACGCGGAAAATCAAATATAAATAGAAGTTTTCCTCATTTTTTTTCTGGGCCCGGCATGAAACATCCTGGGATCTAGCACATACTTGAGTGGTTGCCTGGGGAATTACAGTTAAGATTCTTCCCATTTACACTGTAACTTTCTGAGGCAATTATTTACATTGTTTCCTAGCAGATAGTGCTACTAAGTGTAGGGAGATAATTTTGCAAAAAGAAACATAGTATTTTGTAGAGTAACAAAATAAGTGGTGTCATAAACTGCCTGCCCTGTCTAGCTAGACCCAGGAGTCTGGACTCGGCCTTGCATCCAGGATCCTGGCAATGAAGGTTGCAGCTAGCCATCAGAGGCCCAGAGGCCAGCACCTCCCTCCTCTCCCCAATGTCAGTACAGATTTGCATAACCGGGACTTTGCAGGACAGGTGGGCTTCTCCCAGCAGCAGCACCTGCCTCTGGTCCGCGTCCTACCCTCTGAGCCCCAGGTTTCTGCAGGACCAGACTCTTCACCAGGACGCCCTGAAGCTTTGTATAAAGAAGCTGGCAAAGTTTTTCTTTTTAATAAAAATTTTCCAAGTTTCCATTTTGGGAACTTTTTGCAGAGAACGGGGAAACTGAGATGTTTTTCTTTACCCAGATGCTAATGGTGGTTGCCCTGGCCTGGAATTTGGGTTTATTTTTCTTGCAGCTTTTTTTTTTTTGTACTTTTCATACATCTCATGTTATGAAAGTTGTAATAAATGTGCCGCGTGGTGAATATTAACATATATATTAACATATAGTACTCACGTTATACTGGCTGTCATCCTTCCTGTTGGCTCTCCCCAGGCTGTGTTCCTGGAGGCAAGGGTGTTCCGAGAACTGCCTTCTACGGTGCCCCTCTCTACAGAGTCAGGCAAGAGTGAAGGGGGAAGACAACCAAATCCCAAGAGTCAAAGTGCACCCACAGGTGAGATTTTAAAGATGGTCTGGGAGGGGCCAAGAATGCAAAGTCATTAGCATGAAATGAGTTTGACCAGCCACGTAACCTAAGGTTCTTAATCTTCCCAGTGTCTGTATTATAATCAGATGTAAGATCGGCAACAACACCTCAGTGGTATCAAAGTCTTTTACTGTGTTTGCTCTAGATCAGTGGTTCTCAGCCTTCCTAATGCTTTGACCCTCTAATACAGTCCTCCCAACCATAAAATTATTTTCATTGCTACTTCATAACTGTAATTTTGCTACTGTTAGGAATCATAATGTAAAAATATCTGTGTTTTCTGATGGTCTTAGGTACCCCGGTGAAAGGGTCATTCAGTCCCCCAAAGGGGTCATGACCCACAGGTAGAGAACTACTGCTCTGGATGGAGAGTGCTGCTTTCTAAATGCTCAGCTCAGCAGGGAGAGCAGAAGAGCTTGGGCATTTCCCGGGCTCTCCAGACCCATGCTTGTGTGAACTAGTGGGAACCCACCCTGCTTTCCTCTCCCTGGTTTCTGGCTTTCCCTGTCTCTCCAAGACTAGTGAGGTTTTCCTGGTATGCCCCATCACCATCAGGGGACACCATCAGGACCCCCGGGAGGGGATTAGGAGCCAGTGTTTCCGCTCCGCTGCATTCAGCTGGTGCCTGGTCCGCTTCCAGCTCTTTTCGAAATCGTTTTGATTTCTGGCACAAGTCTTAACCTTTTCCCCTCTCTGTGCCAGTATAGGATAGCCTCCCTCCAAGCCAGCGGGAAGTGCAGTGCGTTTGAAATGTTTCAATTCTGAGAGTAACGTTATTTCCTATGCCTTGCTCATTGTTGACAATGGGTCACGAACTAGGTAGGACCATTGAATTTTGTTTTCTTGGTTCACGGAGTCCTGATCCACTCTTGAATGGCTATGCAGAACTGCCCCTTGACAAGTCCTAACGCGGGACTGTGGAGTGCTAATTGAGTTGGGGCTGAGTTTCACTAGAACAGCATTTGCTCGACTGAGGTATGTGAAATGATACAGAGTCCATTCTTTTCTCCCTGTCTGGGTACTGACCACCAGTGGGTGCTAAATGTTTGTACTTTTAGAGAGTGCCTGCCCACAGCCTTTCATGCTCTCTCCACACATGCATCCCCAAATCTCCATCAGCCGTACAGCACCCAGAGACATAGCAAAGATGTTTTGGCCTGAATTCGAGAGGGACGTGATTCAGCCCTGTCCAAACCTGCCTAATTTTAAAATACAATACTCTTTTTTCCACTTGGGTGCATTGAAAAACAGAAATCTTAAACATGAGGACTTTTTAAAATAGCAATAACAAAACATAGAATCCCAGTATACCTAAGAAATGTCTGCAACAAGAATGTCTGTTAAGTTGTGGACTGCATGTGGCATGGTCTATGTTTATTTTTGCATGCTGTAGATCCAGCCCAGGGCTTTGCATAGCCTGGAATGCTTATGACCCGTTACTGGTGAGTGACCTGGATGTCAATACTAACCATGTCCTCTTCTCTGGTGGAGTTTTGAATTATGTCTATAATCCTGTCTTCTAGATACATGATTTTAGACTAAACGGGTGTTAGGACCCAAGAACCTTCTCTGTAAGAACAAGTGTCCGTCCGTGTGAGTGGAAATGGTGTCATCCTGGGAAGGTTTGTGAAGGGAGACTTGGCCTGAGAGTTGGCCTTGGATTCCCATGGAGCTCCTGCTGCTGGCCTTTCCGCCATCTGAGCTGGCAGCTCTGCCACCTCCCTGGGTGCTGTGGGGGGCTGGTGGAGATGTGGTCTGTCCGTCTGTCCGTCTGTCTGTCTGTCCACTCGTGCACCTTGGGAATGGCAGTGTACTTTGGGGTTGAAGATGGTCTTCAGAAGTAAATTGTCTTCTTTGCATATTACACTTATATAACTTAAAAGATTTCTGTACAGAGAAAAAGAAATAATGCTTCTAATAGCCACATGTAGGCCTGTGTTTTTCCTTAAAGTGCCAGGGATTAGAAACCATCAGAACCAGAGTGGCTTTGGTAGCCCCTGGGGCTCCCTGCATCTGCTCTTGGTCTCCAGCCCAAAGATCAGGAACCACCCTTGAGGAAAATTTGAGAGTAACTTTATTTCCTATGCCTTGCTCACATAGTAGCATGTTCTTCCTTCCTAAGGAAAGCTGCCGGCACACGTCAGTCCCAGGGTGCTCCCTCAGGCCCTTCTGGGAGACATGCCTGACTTCTCTGTGCTGTTCATTGAATCGGTCACAGGCCATGTTGTATAGATCCATAAGTTCCTGGCTGAGCCACTTCCACGTTACTTTTCTTTCAGGTTTTTTTTTTCTTCTGCAAGGTCTCTCTATGTAGTACATGTTGGTCTTAAACTCTGATCCTCCGGAGTGCTGGGATTACAAGTGTGTGCCATAAAACACCTTGCTTTTGTGTAGCTCTTTAAGGAGTATAAAGCCAAAGTTAGTTCTCCATTCAGGCTCCAGTCCAGGCTTAAACATGCATTGTTTCTGAAACTAGAGGCTAGATATGTTAACTATAGCCACAGTGTGGAGGGAGTGCTGTTCTGAACACTTCCTGCCTGTCACCTGCACATCACTTCTCACTGATGAGTAGCTGAGGGGGTCACACCAGAGCGGTCTGCTTTGGACTTTGACATTCTGGCCACGGTCTATATTCCAATCACTGTACCCTCTTACTTTGGGGGCAAAAAAAAAAAAACAAAACTCTAGATTCTCCTGCTGCCTTTTTTTTTTTTTTTTTTTTTTTTTTTTTTTTTTAATCTTTACACACATGTAATCCTAAGCCTATGAAATCTAAGTGACTTTACAGGCCTCGTTTAAAGTACCTTTGTAAGTATGCCTTGTTTTCTGCTTTAGTTTTATAAACCATCGACACTACAGAGGAGTATTGTAGGCTTGCTAATTCACTTTATTACGTATGTTCACGTTTATTTATGTGGCTGTGTGGCTATAAGTCGAGCACCCACAGGGGGGCAGAAGAGGGCACTGGTTCCCCTGGAGCTGGAGTTGCCAGCTGTCGGGAGCCACTCAACATGGGAGCAGGGAACGGAAGTGGACCCTCGGCAGGAGCAGTAGGTGCTCTGAACTGCCTGCCATCTCTCCAGCCCCGCTAATGCACAGCAGCCATCTTTTCGTTGACAGAAAGCTTGAAGATTGCGGTCTCCGTTTTCAGCCAAACGGAAATGAGATTCAGAAACTTGTGCCCCGAGAGGAGATGGGGAGGCAGTAGGGAGCACTGGTTGGCGCTGTTAGGTAGTATTTGTAGACCTGACTGTGGAGGCTGCCATGTCTCTCTCTGTAGAACTAGCGGCCCCTGCATGTCCCCTCCTGTGCTCTGAGAGGAGCCTGCACAGGAGTCCGGGGGGGGGCAGCAGGTTGTCTGTTAGGCAGTTTGTTGAGGAAAGCCAGTCTCTAGCTAGAACGCCATGAGGGGATGCTGCATCCTGTGTCCACACACCAAGTTGCTTCTCAGACGCCGCATTCACCTTCTGTGATCTACTGCACTGGTGAGTGCAGACTTGGTATGGGTGCTGGGTAGTGGTGGCAACTACAGGTCCATATGACAGGCTTCCGGCTGAGGCTTAAAGATGAGGCCAGGGCTGAGTCTGGGCAGGCCGGACACTGACCCTCCATCAAAAGCAGAACCAGTCCCTACATCCGTTAGCCTTTCCTGGAATTCTTCCTGTAGCCAACGAGAACAAAAGAAACTGTTCAGGCCTTCTCATTCCGTACGGTGAAGTCTCCTTGTCAAACCTGTCTGGAATGTTCTTTCTGTTTTCATAGGTAAATAACCTATGATGTCAATTTTTCTTCTTTGTGTGTGTGAGTTGTGGGGTGGGAGGCTGTGGATCGAACCCAGGGCCTTGCATGTGCCCAGCCCATGCTTTATCACTGAGCTACTCCTCAGCACCTGTAATATAGTTTTATAACTCATTATAATTTTCTAAATCTCCAAGGCTAACTAAGGAGAATAGTGCTCAGTGGTAGTTTGTCTAGTGCATGAGACCCTGAGTCCAATCAAGAGCATAAAAACAAAATCCCCAGATCGTCAACGTGTTTTGGAAGAGTTAGTCCATCGTCTTCCTACTTAAAATAGCCCTCTGAGAGCTTCTTTAATTTTAAGATAGAACCTTATGTTTGTAGACCAGGGTGGCTTCAAACTTGTTATGTAGTTGAGGGTGACCTTGAACTTAGGATCCTCCTGCCCCTCCAGAATGCTAGGAGCACGGTCATGTACCACAGCACCTGCTTTAGTGCAGTGCTGAGTGGGAGCCCAGGACCTTGTGCATGTTGAGCTAGCACTGTGCCAGCAGAGCCACACCCCAGCCCTGAGGTTGTCTCCTATTTGTAAGAGGCAAGCTCAGAGAAGTGCCCGTGGTGTAGACGAGTGGGCTAGCTGGCCTAGGGAAATCCTGCGTGTGGCTGCTGGGAATTCGGAGCTGTGCAGTTGAAGCTCGGAGACGGAGAGTGCACGTGCTGCCATGCTCTGCTGAACTGCTCAGCGTGGCCTGGAGCGTGTGTTCTTTGAGTCACCGTGTGGGTCCCCACGGTAAGTGGCCAGGGCCTGTCTGAGCCAGCGGGTCTGAACCAGCGGGTTTCAGCTGTCACCCACTGCTCTGGCTCTGGTCACTGCCTTCCACAGGCCTGTCCCTCTGGCCTGGAACCTTCACTCTTTTTTCTTCCTGCTCCTTCAGTTAACCGTAGGTCCCTGAACCTTTGTGTGGGTATCATCATGACACCGTGGGTGAGGGGTCCTGATTCTACCACGGAGGAGGAAGCAGGAAGTTTTAGTCCAGAGGTAGCCCCAGCTTAAGGACTCTCTAGAGCTGTGCATCTGGAGAAGGTTTGGTTCCATTCAGGTTCGGAAGGTAGTTTCCCATGTTAATAACTTGTCCTCTGATTTTCTTCTGATCCGTATGGTTAGAAAGATTGACACCCGAGAAAACTGAAATTAGTTCTGATCGATGTGGGTTTTGTTTGTTTGTTTGTTTTTTGCTCTTTCATAAATGACTATGAAATGGAAGATTTTTCTGTTAGAATTTATCCTGCCTTTTCTGTACTTTCACATCTGTTTCCAGTGATATGTATGGTGTTAAATTATTTTAGACTTTCTGGCTTTGTAAAACTTGTTTCCTTGGCTGAAGAAATCCCCATGTGACCTGTGGGATTTTGAGGACTTTTCTTCCTTTTTAGGGCAACTTTCCTTGAAAAGTTGTTGCCACTTCTTCCTCCACACTCTTCCTCACAGGGATGGGCTTACCCGTATCCTTCTTCACACTCTTCCTCACAGGGATGTGCTTACCCGTATCTTCCTTCAATCTCTTCCTCACAGGGATGTGCTTACCCATATCCTCCTTCACACTCTTCCTCACAGGGATGTGCTTACCCATATCCTCCTCTACACTCTTCCTCACAGGGATAAGCTTACCCGTATCCTCCTCCACTCTCTTCCTCACAGGGATGTGTTTACCCATATTCCAAACAGACTCCTGTCTGTACTTCTGCTGTTTTGTTTAGGAAGGTCAAACTCTGAACTTTTTACTGTTGAAAAAGCACCAAATACTTGAGCGGCCTTAGCGCTTCAAGAAATCACACATTTGTAAAACGTGAATAGTCAGCGGAAAATACTGGCATTAGAGTTTAACTGTCTTAAATTTGAGTGTGATCATTTTAAATTTATCATCTGGGAAGCCGTGAGTGTGAGAAATGGAGCCAGCTGGTGGCTCTTGTTGGTGAGAAAGCCCCCTCCTTAAAGGTTTCGGTCAGAGGCAAGTCTGCCCGCTCTTACTGCTGCCCCAGCCTGTGGGGAGGTTCCTGGAACCGACCTCAGGTCAGTTACCTGGACAACACTATGATACGCTGGTGTGCAATGCAATGTCTATGGCTGTGAGTTGCTCATTAAATAATGAATGTTCCTCTTTGTGCCGTTCCCCAGATGTGGTGGGAGCAGAGGAGAGGGGCAAGCTCCTAGCCACCCACCCCGCAGCGCCACTGCCCAAAAGTGCATCTCCACGCAGTTCTTACCCATCCGTGGAGACCACAGGTGGGGCTGTAGCCGGCCCACACCGCGGTGGCAGCCTGCCGCTCACAGATGAAGGGCTTCCGAAGCGTTTGTCAAGAAAGACTTTGGTAGAGTTTCCTCAGAAAGTTTCGTCTCCGCCCCGAGTACAGGGCTCTGACTCAGAGGCTCGGCGGCATGTACAGAAGAGGACAAGTGATTCATCCTCATCTTCCTCATCCTCATCTTCCTCCTCCAACTCCTCAGATTCAGACTCTGATGGGGAGGGACATGACTCCAACATGGATCCCCCAGTGACCAGCAAAGGCAAGGCGGGGTTTTACAAACCAGAGGCCTCCCGTCCCTTCCGGAACGGAGTCCCCAAAATCACAGTCCCTGCAAAAGAAAGGGCCAAGGTGCAAAAGCCACACACAGATCTCGCCTACCCAGAGAAGTCCCCGCAGCCAAAGAAGAAAGGAACCATCACCAAGCCTGTAGGGGACAGCAAAGACACCAAATCCAAGCCCATGGCATCCAGATCCCAGTCCAGTGAGCTTTTGGAGCAAACCGCGAAGGAAGAACACCCACAGGAGAAGCCGAGGCCAAGTAAGATAAGGAAGGAAAGCCCAAAGCCATTTGAAGCCGAAAGAATGTTACCCGACCGTACAAAGGCTAGGTCATCTGCTCAGCTCACTGGTGGCCCAGCGTCCGCAACCAGAACACAAGAGGCCAGTGCAGAAGAACAGCTGCCGGCAGCCGCGCCCAGGGCCGGAACCAGACATCTGGAACCAAGAGGGCCAGAGCCTGACCGGCAGGCAGCTTCTCCCCGGGTCCTGGTCGGAAAAGAAAGCCCGGAGAAGCAGGTGCCCGAAGGCCGCCCAACGGCCAAGGAGGAGACCTTGGAAGATCAGAAACCAGTGAGCTATTCGAAGACAGTTCCTGTTCAGAAGAAAGATATCTTGGAAGAGAGAGCAGGACCACAGCTGGAGGGGCGGTTCCAGGAGGCAGCTGGTGAAGCCCCGCCCACGGATGCAGGCCCACCCCAGGAGGGGAGGTTCCAGGAGGCAGCCGGTGAAGCCCCGCCCACTGATGCAGGCCCACCCCAGGAAGCCCCAGACGACACACAGGGTACTCCTTGCCTTGGTTCAGACTCTCCTTGTCCTTTAGGGTGTATAGATTCTAAAGAGCCCCCTTGCGTTTCTGTGTGTTTAGAAAGGAATCTTAATTTTTTTTTTTTTTTTTTGACACAGAATCCCTTGTAGCTCAGGGTGATTTCAGACTTGCTCGGTAGCTGACACTGACATTGCACTCCTGATCCTCCTGCCTCCGATTCCCAGGTGCTAGGTTCGGTGTGCAGCACTTGGCCTTGTCTAACTATTTCTTAGACAGTGTAAATTTTGGAAACCGGTAATTCAGCATCACCACACTTAGCCTTGGAGGGTGTCCAAGCACACAGTTCATGAACTTGCCCAGCATCCTGCTGGGTGGAAGTCAGAGTCTCCTGTGGAGCATGCATGGGTCAGGAGCAGCAGTCACTTGTTGGTGATAGCCTTCAGGTGGACTGAACGAGAGAGGTGCCTTAGCAACTTGGTGCATAGTGAATTGAAGCAAGTGTTAGCAGGTAGGCAGCCATGGACTGCATCCATGATCGTTCCACAGCTACAACCCAATGGGCTGTTTAATCTTCTACAGTGAGTTTCTAATGAGCTTTTCAAGGGGGATTGGCCTCCTGACATACTGCGTGGTGTTGTGAATGTGTGACATCCTCTGGGCAGCTCATTGGGGAACAGGAATTCTCTGATTTTTAGAATCTGCAGTTCTGGAGAGTTTCTTAAGATGCAGCATCGCTAACAAGGCCTTCTTCCTGTACCTGCGTGCCGTGCCGTGCCCACCCTTGCCTAACCTGCATCACCTGGCATGCTAACTGTCGCTCTTCCAGGATGTTGACAGCATTTATGTTTCCTTCCTCTTCCGTTTCCCTTCTTTCACTAATCTGCCAGGTACCCAGTGCATGCCAGATGTCTGTCCTAGGACCTCAGGACCTGCCTTTCTGACCCTGGCAATTTTCAGATTTGATCTCAACTGGAAAGGAGTGCCTCAAACCCAGGATGAAAATACAGGACTGGGGGGGTCTCTGGGTTGTTTCTGGGGGAAACAGCAACTCCTCACGGGGCTGCCGATGTAGCTTAGTGTGGGGGCTTAGCCAGTGAGTAAGGGCTTTTGCTCAGTTTCCCACACTGCACAAGCAAACTTGCTCCCCCTCCACCCAAACCCCTTTGTCTGACACCTAAGGCTCACTAAGTGGTCCTTCTCCGAAGCTCCGTGCTTACAGGTGAGCTGCTTTGGAGTTTATAATCCGCCGGCTCCATCTGTTGTCGCCTCTCCTGTAATAACTACGGAATCCGTGGCTTTGAAGGTATGCCTTCACCACACTGGAGATCTTGAGCTTGCAGAGGCAGAGAAGAGGCCAGCTCTATAAGATACCCTTCTCCTTTCTTTTTATAAAATTAAATGATGAGAATCCGCTTCGGGGTTTGGAATAGAGAAATGTGTTTAAGTTGTTGGGGTGTTTGTTCCTCGTGCCGTGTGAGGAAAAACTGAGACAGCTCTGCTGCCCTGATTTCCAGAGAGCCGGGAAGTCTGAGCCCGGACCTTGCCCTGGGCCCTCGCTAGCTTTGTCTCGTCTCCTGTTTGTTGCATTCATGTTGCAGAGGAGCGGTTTCCTTTTGCCTCAGTCCCACACTTGGAATTTTAAGTTTATCGAGTGCTCAGGTACATGGATTTAATCTTCCCCATTGAAGATAAAAGGCTAAATGTGTGTGTTTGTTTCTGTCTATGAATCCATGAAGATAGCAACAATTTCCCCCAAAAAGTAAAAATGGCAAAACCGCACCCTCCTCCCTGGTCCCCCTGTTCCTTTTATCATTGATGTCACCCTCAGATTTTTCTCAGATCCGTGATGACGATTTCCATCACAAACAGATGTGATGTGATAAAATCATGCGAAGGGACATGATTCCTCTCCTGTGTGTTTCTACATGACCTGGAAGTCTGTCCATAATTCCAGGTCCTACCAAACTCATAGAGCCCAGGGCCTAGAGATGCAGAAGTAAGGTGAGGTACTGCGATCTAGATCAGAGACGAAGCAACCTTGTCCCCTCTCTTAGATGTTTAGACACTGCCATTTTATTATTAAAAACAAAGCAGAGAGTCGTCCTGTCTCCCGGCAGGCCTGTGATGTAATCTCAGGGAAGGTTTCCGTGGCAGGGCTAGAGTTGAGTCTCAGGGTGACAGCATTGCCTCTGTGTACTTTGTGATTACCGTAACTGGTAAGGTGATAAATTTCAGCATACGTTTTCAGGTTATTCCTCTATTGTTTTTGAAGACAAGGGGGACCTCGAGGTCTCCTCTCTTCTAGTTAGACTGCTCACACGTCAGACTGGAGTTGTGGAGACTTCTGCTTCCTGAGTGCTCAGATGGACTGATATCTGACAGTTCTGTCGCTTTCCTCTACAGAGTCCACTCTGGTCCCTGAGTCGCCTAACACCACCACCTACAAGAACCTACAGCATCATGACTACAACTCATACACCTTCCTAGACCTGAACATGGACCTCTCCAAGTTCAGAATGCCTCAACCCTCTTCAGGACGAGAGTCCCCTCGGCACTGAGCTCAGCTCACCGGGAGCCCCATGCCGGCCCCATGAATTCTTGCCTGTGAGAATAAAAATCAGAGTCACAAAGCTCAGTGTGTCGTTATTATCCCTCACAGCTTCCAGGGAATGAATTGGTCACACCCTGATCATTTGTGTAGAGTCTGTATCATCCAGTGGCATCCTCCAGGGGCCACAGTGAAATGTTCACAGATCTTCCAGATTAGAATCTGCAGCTCCTTGAGACGATAAACTGCATCATCCGTAACAAGCCCCGAGGGACGTCGTCTGTTAGGAAGGCTGTGCATGACATCCCTCTTGAATTGCAAGTCTACAACCAGCCAGAGGGATCCATGAAACAGATGAAGCAAAGTGTCTTCAGGCCCACTTAGCCTCCTCGCACCGGTGGGCAGTGGGTGTCGGTAAAATGGAGTGGTGACTTCTAGATCTGAGCACAGTCTGGATAAACTGGGGGTAGGAATTACACTGATGGCAATTACTGCATTTCCAAAAAGAGAAAGAAATTGTGTGTGAGAGAATAGAAGTGGAATAGGAATTACACTAATTGTAACTACTACATCACAAAAAAGTACAGGAGAGCAAGGAAAGAGATACCGTGATAAACAAAGACACCATGGGAATAGGGAGAAGCAGAGTGCTAGGGAGGTTCCCAGGAATCCACAAGGATGACTCCACCATACTGGCAATAGTCAAGAGGGTGCCTGAGCTTGCATACTCTGGTGATCGGATGGCTGAGTACACTGTCATCATAGAACCCTTAACCAGTGACTGATGGAAGCAGATGCAGAGATCCATGGCCTGGTCTCAGGCAGAGCTCCAGGAGCGCAATAGATGAGAGAGAGGAGGGATTCTATGAGCAAGGGATATCGAGACCATGACTGGAAAAAGTACAGAGACAGCCAAACTAGTGGAACCCCATGAACTGTGGACCAATAGCTGAGGAGCCCCCATGGACTGGACTAGTCCCCCTGGATAAGCAAGACAGTTGTTTAGCTTGAACTGTTTAGAGGGCCCCCAGGCAGTGGGATCAGGAGCTGTCCCTAGTGCATGAGCTGGCTTTTTGGAGCCTAGTGCCTATGGTGAGACACTTTGTGCAGCCTTGGTGCAGGGAGAAGGGGATTGGACCTGCCTCAACTGAATGTACCAGGCTCAGCTGACTCCCCATGGGAGACCTTGCCTTGAAGGAGGTGGGAATGGGGGGGGGATGTTGGGTGGAAAGGCTGGGGGGTTGGGAAGAGGGAGGATGGGAATCTGGTTGGTATGTAAAATGAATAGAAAATCTCTTAATTAAAAAAAAAAAATCCAGGCCGGGCAGTGGTGGCACACGCCTTAAATCCCAGCACTCGGGAGGCAGAGCCAGGCGGATCTCTGTGAGTTCGAGGCCAGCCTGGTCTACAGAGCGAGTTCCAGGAAAGACACAAAGCTATACAGAGAAACCCTGTCTCGAAAAATTAAGTACACACATATATACACACACAGTAGAAAAGGGCTAGGAGTTACACTGATTTTAACTGCTATGTTACAAAAAAGTGTGTATGTGTGTGTGTGTGTGTGTGTGTGTGTGTGTGTGTGTGTGTGTATACATTTAGAGAAAGAATGTTCAGACTGGCCTCCAGTTCGACCCTCCTGCCTCAGCTTCCCTGCTTCTGGGATACAGACATGTACTACTCCATCCAAGAGGACTAGTTGTATGCCCTCCAGGACAGCCTTTCACAGGCTTGCTTGGGGCCCATGCTGGGGTTTTATTTGAGTCTTGGCCTCCAATTAACCTGTAGCACATCAGGTTCAGGGCAGGTCATTGGCTTCCACGTTCCTGCATTCACACTTCTCAGAATTAGTTCAAGTAAACTCAACTAACGAGACTGTGATCCTCTGTTGGTTTTGTGACCAGCACGAGGCTTGGCAACTCAGCCAGGGTCTTCTAATCACTTTGTGAAACTTAGTCTTTCAGTCTTATACATTTATATAATGTACTTTGATCACACCCCCATTACCCATGCTAGTTCCCCTCTCCCTCCCACTGAACTTCTTCTCAACAAGTCCCCCCTACTTTGAAGTCTTTTTATGTGTGGCTCACTTCATTTAACTAGGGTTGCTTATGTGAGTGTGGGTAGAGATTCCTCCCTGGAGCAGGGGTGTCTTGTTAGAGTTTCTGTTGCTGTGATAAAACTCCATAACCAGAAGCAACCTAGGGATGAAAGGGTCTGTTTCATCTTACAGCTTAACAGTCCATCACTGAGGGAGGTATGAGCAGGAGCCTGGAGACAGAAACTAAAATAAAGCAGAGGCCACTGGAGAACAGTTTCCTGGTTTGCTTGCCATGGCTTTCTCAGCTTGTGTTCTTTTTTAAAATTATTTAGCTGGGCGGTGGTGGCTCACGCCTTAAATCCCAGCACTCGGGAGGCAGAGCCAAGCAGATCTTTGTGAGTTTGAAGCCAGCCTGGTCTACAGAGCGAGATCCAGGAAAGATGCAAAGCTACACAGAGAAACCCTGTCTCGAAAAACCAAAAATAAATAAATAAATAAAAATTATTTATTTTAATTTTACTTGCATTGGTTTTTTGCCTGCATGTATGTCTGTGTGAGGGTGTCAGATCTTGACATTACAGACAGTTGTTAGCTACCATATGGGTGCTGGGAATTGAACCCGGGACCATCTGGAAGAACTGTCAGTGCTCTTAACCACTGAGCCATCTCTCCAGCCCCAGCTTATATTCTTATATAACCCAGGACCACCTGCCCAGGGGTTGCATGGCCCACAGTGAGCTTGGTCCTCCATCAACCCTTAGTCAAGACAATGCCTTACAGTCTTGCCTACAGGCTATCTGATGAGGTAGTTTTTTCAACTGAGGTTCCTTCTTCCCAGGTTTGACCTTATCTAGGTTTGTGTCCAGTTGACCAAAAGCAACAAGCACAGGGTCAACTTACAAGTGACTGAGGAATACGACCACCTGCCAACCATTGACTGCTGGCCGCTTCCCAGGGAGGAACCGGGCCTCAGGAGCCCCTCCTCCATCCCGTGATTCACCGTGATTGGCTCAGTCTAGTGTAAGTATCCTTACCGCTGACGTTTCACAGCCCTCCCCCTCATCTTCTGGCTCTCTCATCCTTTCCACCCCCTTGTTCCAAGATGTTCTCTGAGCTTTGGATGGGATGGATATAGATGTCCCATTTAGAACTGAGAACAGTCACTTTTTTTCCTCAGCACTTTAACCAGCTATGAGTCTACATTAACCGTCCCCCACTGTAAAGAGAGTCAAGACTGAGTAGAATGATTGTGACTGCATCTCACCTGTCATCTTGGGTCTCCTAATCACGTTCCTTCTTAAACTACTTAAACACTGTACCAAAAGCAACAAAAACGGGGAAAAGTTAGTATTTCTAGAATTCACCATACTAGCTTGCTACGTCTCCCTAGATGGAGATGGTGTGAGGCAGAAGTACTCATCTTTAATGTTCAGACTTTGGCTTTAGTTTAACAGCCTCTCAAAACCAGGTCCATGTATGTGGCAATGTACTGAGGAATGTGAAGCCTTGGATGAAAAGGATTATATAAATTACATTTTTGTGTGTGTGTGTGTGTGTGTGTGTGTGTGTGTGTGTGTGCACCATTTGTGCCCGCCACAACACACATGGAGGTTAGAAGACACCCTGCAGGAGTTGATTTTCTCCTTCCACTGTGTGGGTCCAGGGGACAGAACTTGGGTCACCAGGCTTGGCAGCTCCTACCCTCTGAGCCGTCTCTCTGGCCCCGAGAATAGGTACATTTTGATCTGAACAGGGAGCATGGGTCTTGAACTGTTCTCGCTTTGGAACTGGTCCCTCTGGGCCATCTCTGCCTCCTTGGCAGCTGGCTCACTGCCCATTGAAAGGGTTGAGAGACAATGACGGGCAGCCCCAGGCATGGGCACAGCTGGTGCCTCCTGGATACTCCATCTGGTAGCGATGATGCAGTGGTTACCCTCAGAGTCAGTTTTGGGGGGTATCTGTTGTTTTCCCTGCTCTAAGGACTGCTGCCAGGGCATCTGCGTAGCTCAAACTTGCCTGTGCTTTGAGTCACACTGCATTAGGGTGGCTTTCCAGATTCTGACCCAAGTCATGTACTATGAACTTTGGTTCTGCTTTCCTTTGGCTGAATTTTTTTAAACAGTTTGACATGTATGACTGTGGTTCCTATTTTCCTGTCACCTGTACCCTGGCATTGTAGCTAGAATTTTTCTGCCTTGCCCATAGTCAGTACAAATCTCTGTCACCAGCCAGTCCCACAGTCGCTCAGACCCAACCAAGTAAACACAGAGACTTATAACATTTACAAACTATATGGCCATGGCAGGCTTCTTGCTAACTGTTCTTATAGCTTAAATTAATCCATTTCTATGAATCTATACCTTGCCACGTGGCTCATGGCTTACCGGCATCTTCACATGCTGCTTGTCATAGCAGCGGCTGGCTGTGACTCCTTCTGCCTTCCTGTTCTTTTTTTTTTTTCTCCTCTCTGTTAGTCCTGCCTAGTCACTGGCCAATCAGTGTTTTATTTATTGACCAATCAGAGCAATGTGACATACAGATGTTTCTCTTCATACCTGGTGCAGATGCCCACGGACAGGAGCAGGTTGTATACAAAGTCACCTCCCCCCTTAAAGACATCAGGAGCCTGCCCTGCTGTGTCCATTGTAGAGTCACCATAGACACCCACTTCTCACTGAATAGCTTGTGTTCTGCTGGCCTCTTACTGGCCTCAAAGCCAGAAGCACACCCGGATCCCCTCAGCAGAGTCTAGCTTGCACACAAGAAACAAGCCAAGGTTCAGAAGGTGTGTGTGTCAGTACCCTCCAAGGTTACCACTCGGCAAGGATGTGGAATTTGCACACTTAGCTTCTGTTAAGGCAGGACGGCAGAGGCTTGACCACCCTGGCAGGAAATGCAGTGGGCTTGGCAGGCCTCAGATGTTCTCAGTTCTTGCCTTTTCTTCCCATAGCCCTCTAAAGTCCAAGGCCACCTTTAGCAGTAGTACTACCACCCTTGTGTGCTGAAACAGTGCGCAAGACTCCTGGGGGATGTCTTTCTGTGTGCTGTGAATGTGTTGTTCCCATTGGTTAATAAATGGACTGCTTTGGCCAATGGCAAGGCAGCTTATAGGCAGGTGGGAAACCCAGGACAAGCACGGGCAAAGGAGAGGCACAGGCAGAGGAGAGATGCCAGCACCGCCAAGAGAAGCAAGATGTGAAAGTACCGGTAAGCCACGGCCACACGGCAACTTTAGATTGATAGTAATGGGTTACGTTATAAGAGCTGGCTAGAGAGAAGCCTGAGTCATCAGGCCACACAATTTGTAAGTAATATAAGCCTCTGTGTGTTTACTTGGGCCTGAGTGGCTGTGGGACCGGGCGGAACACAGGAAAACTTCTCACTACTCAAGACCTTGTCTGTGAGGTCGTGGTTTGCTGGTCCCAGGAATCAAGGTGTCACCGTGGTTTCTTTAACAAAAGGTTGATCAGAGTGAAGCTGGAACAGGTAGGGTGCTTTAGGTGCTCGGCACCTTCACCCCAACCCTCCTTCCACTCTCCTCTCACCTCTGTTCCAGAAGGGCCAGGAAAGGCTATGATGTAAAAGGTTCACAACAGCTAGCAAGAGTGATTGTCACCTCGGAGACCTGGAAGAAGCCTTATTATTATTTTTATCTTAGCCTACAGTACCTAGTATGGGCTTGTTCAGGGTGGTATGGTCATGAATCAAAGAGCTTTATTTTAAATGCCCCTTGGCTGTTAGTACTGTGACCCTGCATCCAAATATAGACACTGCACCTTCTCTGAGTTTACAGGTAGGAAAAAGAAGTACATGGGGAACCCTTGCAAGGGACCTGCAGGATGGTAATGAGTAGATGAAATGCTACAAGCCGCAAAAATATACAAAGTAGGATTTTGGCTGATTATGACACAGTTAATACCAGAGGTAAGCTGAGGCTCAAGGAGCCTTGGTGATATTTGGCTTTTGATTATCAACCATTTTCTACTATGAGTTTCTTGTGTGCTATTGTAGCTTTTCCATCATTATTGGGTACCATTTCCCCTCTACTAAAGGAATATTTAGAAAACCTTCTGCTCTGACAGCTATGCACAGCCAGAACCCCAGTTCAAGCCTCCCTGTAATTATCATCATTGGCAGCATCTGGCCACAACCATCCCCAGACAGAGGAAAGTACCTTATCAGAGATACCTCTGTACTCTAAGAACAGACTTAAGTGTCCAGACTACCCATTTTAGAAGGCCTGGTGGATGTGCCAATTAAGCTTAACTACCTCCTTTCCCAAATCTTACCTCTAGTGCCAGATCTCCCTTTAACTATCACCAGAGGCATCTAACTGTACACAGGTTGCCTAGCAACCGAGCACACTTTGCCCCACCCTGCAGAAAAATTGGCAGATAGCTTGGACAGATAGGAGCCACAGGAAAAAAGAAGGCAGTTTTATTTTCTCCCATTGACCTAGCAACTTATAGATTCTTAATATTTCTACCAATCACGTTTAAAGTTACAGTTGAGCACATAAGATCCCTCTTCTTAGATATTATCCAAATTTAGCCATTAGTTAATTCATTTCCCCATTAGTCACTTCCCTTTTGGGTTACAAATGATAATTAATAGTTATCACCCCTCTGTGTGATTTTTATCACCCCTCCACTTGACCCTGGAAGCCTGGCTTTGCACTGCCAAGGAATTACTGCTTGTAAGTGTATATATACACACATACACACTTACAAGCAGTAATATATATATACACACATATATATATATACACACATATATATATACACATACAGGGACTCCCAGGAAATGGGAGGACGGAGAAGAGAAAAGAGAATGGAAGAACTAGATGGGTAAGAACTTGAGAGGAACAAACTGAGATGGGGAAGAACTAGATTGAAGGGCTAGAAGAGAGGACTAGAGGAACGAGATGGAAGATGAGGAAGAGCCAGATGGGGAAGAACAAGATGAGAGAGAAGGAGATGGGAGAGGAGCTGATATGGGAAAGAACTAGATGGATGAGAACCTAGAAGGGACAGAACTAGATGAAGGAATTAAGATAGAACTTAGAGGGGACAGCAGATAAATATAGAGAGAAATCAGGCAAGAAAGGAGCTAAAATGAGAGCAGAGTATAAGCTGTGTAGAGAGAGAACTGACACAGAATAATAAAGTGTATGGACTAAGGAGTTTCGTGTACATAGACTCATTTCTTTTCATCAAAGATTAGTTATCAGCTGGTTGTAGGTTCTTCCTGGACCCTGGGAGGGGACTATTGAGGGGCTGGACCCCCTTAGTCCTCAATAATGAAAGAGGCAGGCTATGGGAGAGACAAAGCCCGCCATGAGATTGATGGTAGGAGCCCTGGAAAGGGGGTCCTCAAGGCCTTAGTGTGTGTCCAGGCATAGGCAATGAGCTAGCCCTGGGATTGCCAGAAGCTATGGTCACAGTTTGAGGCAAGACCAAACTGTGAGGGCTGAGCCTCTGGAAGAATTCTGCTCCTGTGTTTTATTAAAAACAAAAAAAAACCTCTCTGGTTGAAATTCTCACTCCCTGACCCCCAACTGTGGTGGTAGGAGGGACAGTGACAGAGGCAGAAGGGGTGGAAAGGGTTGGTGAGGGCAGGTGTGGGTTCGTGATTCTGTCCCCATTTTCACAGTGAAAGACCTTTAAAGCTCCTCCTAATTTAACATGCGGAATGGAATAGAAAAGAAAGCTCGAGCCAGCGAGGATCAGGACCCTGCCTGCTCAAGCAGTGGGTGGTAAAGGGCCAGCTTAGTCTGGCAGCCAGGGGACTTGGAGCTGATGACAATCATAGTTCAGCTGTCATCTTAAAGGCCAGTCCAGGCCATGGCCTTTCCAACCTCATACCCATGGTGACATGGGGGTGGGGGGGGGCGGTCCCTACCATGTATTGTCTGATAGGCACTCCAACCCTGCTGCCCATCAGGACAAGAGTTCTGCAGATCAGCCCTGAGGGCAAGCTGCTTGGCTCATAGCTGTGGTCTTGGACCATCACTCTATACATTCTTCAAATGATGGTGTATGGCCTGGCCTGTGGCTGCAGCAGGTTTTCAGTGACATGTCTCTCCATAATGGTCTTCATTTGTTTTCCCCACCTAGACACGTGGCCATCAGTGTGTCCACCTTTCTTCTCTACCACTGTCTCACTGTCTCAGGGTAGGGTGTGTATCAGTTACAGGGAAGAAATGGGTCAGCCCCGAGCTCCCTCACAGATAGAATGTGGACGAAACCATCATGGAAGTCAGACCAGTGGTGCTGCTCAAAACGCTGATGGTGAGAATGAGGTAAGCCAAAGACCCAGAGGAGAAGGAGGGCTGGACGGCAGTTCAGAGCATCACCCACCTTCCAGAACAAGTAGTCATCACTGTCACAACTGGGTACCCAGCATTAAAGGAAATGAGATCAACAGAAGTTGATGGACGAGGGCCAGTAAGACGGCTCAGTGAATACAGGCACTTGCTGCTAAGCCTGATGACTTGAGTTCAAGCCCCCAGGGCCCATATAGTGGTAGGAAAGAACCAATCCCACAAACTGTCCTCTCACTTCCATCCATCTGCCAAGGCATGGGCATATCCACAGACATACACACACGGCCATGCACATGCACATTAAATAAACGTAATAAAAATGAAGGTGGAGTGTAGATGTAACCAAACGTCTTATTAAATAAGAAACACAGAACCAATGCAAAGAAGAAAGCCAAGAGATCAGAGCTAAGAGCCTTACCGCCTGTTGCAGCTAGCCAAGAGACCTCTCCGGAAAAGAGACCTACTTCCTGTGTGTTTGTCTTTATATAGTCTTTCTGTTCTGCCTTCTCATTGGTTGTAAACCCAAACACATGACTGCCTCGTCACTGCCTGTATGTACAGTCCTCCAGGTCTTCTATGGTATTGAGGTTAAAGGCGTGTGTCTCCAATGCTGGCTGTATCCTTGACCACACAGAGATCTACCTAGCTCTTCTACCAAGTGCTGGGATTAAAGGTGCGCGCCACGAACGCCCAGCTCTGCTATGGCTTGCTATTAGCTCTGACCCCCAAGCAACTTTATTTATTAACATACAAATAAAATCACATTTCAGTACAAATAAAATACCACCATAGTGGAGAGCAATCGAGGAAAACACTCTTCACACATGTGTGCACACCTACACTAACAAGTACATACACTACCCACACCCACAACCACAACCACCACCAGAACCCAGAAGCAGGTGGCACAGGGAGAAGGCAGAGCCTTTTGGAGGCTCAGGCCTTGACAGTTCCTACAAGGGAAGCCCCAGAGAGCTTCCTTCCCTGCTGCTGTATGAAGATGCAGGCAGCAGGGGCAGGAGAGATGGCTCAGGGGTTAGGAACACTGGCTGTTCTTCTAGAGGACCTGGGTTCAATTCCCAGCACCCACAGGGCAGCTCACAACTGTCTGTAACTCCAGTTCCAAGAGATCTGACACCTTTCACACCAGTGTACATAAAATAAAAGTTAAATAAATTATTTTTAAAAAAAGAAGAAGAAAATGCAGGCAGCAGGCACCATATAATCCAGTAATAGATCACTTTGAAATGGATGGCTCAGCGGTTAAGAGCACTGACTGCTCTTCGAGAGGTCCTGAGTTCAATTCCCAGCAACCACATGGTGGCTCACAACCACCTGTAATGAGATCTGGTGCCCTCTTCTGGCCTGCAGTCACATATGCTGTATACATAATAAATAAATAAATAAATAAATAAATAAATAAATAAATAAATAAATAAATAAATCTTTAAAAGAAAAAAAAGAAAAAAATGATGCTAGATACCACTGGATACATGAGTGGCATATGCTTCACTGGGAACATGAACTTGGAGGGAAGTCCACCTCTCCTGAGAAAGGTCACATCACACCTCACCAAACCCCACAGCTCTGTCTCAAGCACTAGATCCAGCACCTAGGCTTGACAATAACCAAGGGCTTGAGTGACACTCAGTGCTCAGTGGGGACAGGATGTCCCCACTGACCTCTGAGCTGATCGTCAAAGCTTCCTCCTCACAAGCAGCACTGTGCGGTATGAATACTCATGTGCCCAGTGTGAGCGTGCACATATCCAGTGGGAGCACTCATGTGTCTTGTGTGAGCACTCATGTGCCCAGTGGGAGCACTCACATAACCCAGGGGAAGCACTCACATAACCCAGTGGGAACACTCCTGTGTCCTGTGTGAGCACTCATGTGCCCGATGGGAGCACTCACATAATCCAGTGGGAGCACTCGTGTCCTGTGTGAGCACTTCTGTGTCCTGTGTAAACATTCACATGTCTGCCGGGATCCCCCCACCTCCTCTCTGATGCACTGGTCACACCCATCTCGGAGAGGCTCCCTGACTTTAGTCAGGCTTGACGTCCTGAGGGCTTGATTTGGCAGAGCTACCAGCCACATCCAAGGTCCAGGTCGCTCTTTTCCTCGCCCCTTGTCAGGCACTGTGAACAAAAGGAAGTTAGCTTCTGTGCCCTTGGTCAGTCATGTGGTCCAGGAACGCAGGCCTGCATCATCTCCTTATTTTAGCTTTACAAAACAATCAGGGGAATGGCCCTCGCCATACTAAATCTACCGCCTCCCTGGTCTTGGATGCCCCAACTCTAGAACTGTGAGGAATAAGGCTGTTGTTTACAAGCCACACCACTAATGGCATTTCGTGGTGGCAGCCCATACGGGCCGACAAAGACAACTCCGCTTCCCTTGGCAGGTTCCCAGTCAGCAGCTGCTCCCACACAGCCAAGGGGAGCATGACTGAGCTGCAGTGGAAAGATCACTCCCATTGTGTATGCTGGAAATGTCTTCTGCTCATTGGACAGCTTGACTGTACCCTGCACCTCCCCCACCGGCTTCTCACAAGTCCACCTCTGGCTGGTCCAAGAGCATCAACAATGTCAAGTGCATCGTTTACTTGGAAAGTCTCAGCCCTTGCCCCTTTACATCCAGCTGGTGCACGTGGGCATGGGTGACATGGTTGACGGGACAGTGACGGGAAAGTCTGTGTGAAATGAGCACGTTCCTCTAGCTTATTAGCCCCTTCCCCCCTGGCCTCTTCCTCCCCTCCCCTCCCCTGCCTCTCCCCTTCTCCTCCCATTAGTCCCTTGGTCTCTTAGTTTTGGTTCTGCTTTCATGTCATCTGTACATACATGGTTTTATTAAGCTGTACAAAATCTAGGATCCACAAATGAGGGAAAACATGGAATTTTTGTTTTTCTGAGATGGACTTATTCACTTACTACAGTTATCTCTGGTTGTGTGAAGATGGTCCCATGTAACCCAGTATAATAAAATAAGATATGATTAAAAAAAATAAAATGAGAAATGTATGATTTTTTTTTGTTTTTTTTTTTTTTTGTTTTTTTTTTTGGCTCTTTGCAGGGGCCCACCACCCAGCTCCCAAATAAATCATGCAAGGAGGCTTATTATTACTTATAAATGCCCGGCCTTAGCTTGGCTTAGTTTCTAGCCAGCTTTTCTTTGTTTTAGATTATCCCATCTACCTTTTGCCTCTGGGCTTTTCCTTTTCTATTCCTGTATACCTTTCTTTGTTTCTTACTCCATGGCTTGAAGTGTAGCTGGGTGACTGACCCCTGGAGTCCTCCTTCTCTGGCTCCTCTCTTCTTTTTCTTCCCAGATTTCTCCCTCTATTTCTTCTCTCTGCCTGCCAGCCCCACCTATCCTTTCTCCTGCCTTGCTATTGACTGTTCAGTTCTTTATTAGACCATCAGGTGTTTTAGACAGGCACAGTAAAACAGTTTCACAGAGTTAAACAAATGCAGCATAAACAAAAGTAACACGCCTTAAAATAATATTCTACTACAAATGCAGACTTGCAGTGGTCATTTACCTTTGGCAAAAAAAAAAATGTGGTTTTTCTGAGAGTTGGAAAAAATTATAAAGCATTATTACCTCTAACATCTTCTTTTCACTATCCAGTATCACATTGATGGGCAGGGGGTAGAGACACATCTGTTCACATCTCCTTGAAATGATGCTGACCCCGTGAGTGACGTCCTAATCGAGCTTGTGCAGCTTCCTCTGCTTCCCCAGTTAGCATGCCAGCATCCGACATTCCAGTTCTCCACCAGGGGAGGTCTAGGATCTCTCTAGGATCTGCCAAGGCTGTAGGCAAGTCTCCCGACCTCATCATTCCAACTCAACGGGAGGTGGAGGAGGCACAGATAGATCGGCCATCATTCTCTCAGTCCCTGTTCCTTTACAGCATGAATTCCCGAAAACATGACACTCCAACACAGGCCATGTAGGATACCACAGTCACCACAGTTATTCTTAAACATGTATGTAAGACCAGGAAAACGCGGCCACAAAGACTCACCAAGTTCCTGGTGAAAGGCTTCATCATGCTAAAGTCCCATCTTTGTTGTGTGTCCCAGAGAGTGCCGCATCCACGGATGAGCATCCAGGTAAGCTAGGCTAGGGTGCTTGTGAAAAGGCAGTTGGTTAGGGTAGTCCCTGACCACGGCACCTGAGCTTTCACTTTCTCCAAACTGCCTTCTGTGGCGGGGTGCATTCCCTAAAGACGGGTGTCAGAATCCCGAATTTTACAGAACCAGCAGTGTTGGGAGATGGGGCCTGGTAGGAGGGTCTTGGGTTAGCACAGAGAGCTAGCTCTAGGAATGGACTGATCTCTTTCTCCTGGGAATAGCTTAGCTGACCAGAGAGTTCAGACCCCCCCCCTTTCCCTTTCTCATAAACCTTTTCCTCTTATATATATACATCACCAGTCTCGGGCGTTTTGCTATAGCAACAACAAACAGACTAGCCTGGCCCAGGCAGGTGAGTGGGGCAGCAGGGACTCTGCCTTTCAAGGACTGCTGTCCTAGAGAACAATGTTGTATAGGACTGTCCTCTGAGCCAAACAGCTGCCATCTTCATGAGTTCAGCTGTGTCTGTCTGCAAAAGATCATCACAGCTAGGCATGTTGACCTTCTCTAATACAAGGAGGGAGCAAGCAGAGTCGTGGGACCCTCACCTGGGTGTCCAGCCACTCCAACCAACCAGTTGTATGTAATTCTGCCCTAATTGTATGTGGCTTCCAGTGTTTCAGGGAGGAGCAAGAGAGTATAGAGATCCAGAAGGATGAGGAGGATGAATTCCGTCTATGTAGCCATGGGAGATTTGTCATCCACGACCTTCCAGTGTGGCTAGTTCAAGGTCACCCAGCCTCCTGTCCATACCCCTCACCGGTGTTCTGTAATTAAGCCTAATAAACTCATTGGTTCTCGAGGCTGAACTTTGTTGGAATCAAACTCAGGTTTGTTGTTGAGACCCGATGAGGAAGGGGTAGACGTTTTCTTCCCCCCAGGAAGAAAATTCTCCAAACAAGAACACAGGGCACCTGCTGCTGGCACAACTTAACACCCTGATTCTAGAGCAGAAACGAGAAGCTGGGTGCATTCCTCAGCTGCTGGGCGTGGAGGGCACAGAAATGGATGCCCTAGAAAGTGAACCTCTGGAGTGCCAATTGGGGGTGTTTCCAAGCCAGGGGTAGTGGTGCAAACCTGTGATCCCAGGATTCAGAGGACTAGGGAAGGAGGATTGGGAGTTCCGGGCTAACCTGGGCTACACAGCAAGAGCCTGTCTCAAAAAACAAAAACAAAAACAAAAAACAAACAAACAAACCTCTGTATCAGGCCAGGTGAAGTATAAGGCAGAGGCAAGCTGATCCGCTGTGAGTTCAAGGCCAGCCTGGTTTCATAATGAGTTCCCAGCCAGGGATATATATATAGTGAAACCCTGTTCAAAAACAAAACAAAACAGAAACAAAGAGAAAACTTTGTATCAAAATGGTTGATATTATCTTGTTTCTTGTCCCCACCTGCAGAATGACCATAGCAAGACAAACAAGGTAGGCAGCCTCTTCCCTCCCCTCACACAGGGGGCTCAGAGGACCTTGTGCTCCCAGACATGCACTAGGGGAACCGGAAATGCTAAGCACACAGGGTTGTTCCTTCAAGAGAAGGAATGCAAAACTTGTTTGCCCAGAAGGCTGAGTCGGGTATACTTTCTAGCCTGGTGACATTTGAACTATCAGTGTGGCTAGAGACTTTTCTGGCATTGGACCCTCCTCTAGACCTTTCATAATTTTGTTTTTATCAATCTATAGAACCTATCTGTATGGACTTGAGTTTTTGATACAGTCATGATCTTTATTTAGCTTACATTTTTATTCAAGGAGACTTACATATGCTTTGTTGTGCATGCAGGATTGAGTTAATCATTACCAGAATAATTTTCACCAAATTGTGCGGTCCTTAAATATGACTCAAATAAACTATTCAGGGTCAGATTCCTGAAGTTTGAATCAACACTGACTACTGAGTCATGTCCCAGAGACACCCTCACCCCTAGGCCCCAATAAATGTCTTGTACAATATACAAGTAAGCAACATGGAAAGACATTGTCTGGAGCTGGGGTTTTCTTGGCACACTGCTGGTTAGTCAAGGCTGGAATAAGGAGACAGCCTTAGCAGTGGCCTCCCTAAGGCCAAGTGCTTCAGAGCAGCCCCCCTAGGATGACAGGCCTGTCCAGGTAGTGGACCCAGTGTTTTGAGAGACACATCCCACCGCTCCATGCTGGCACTTGCTACTTTTCTATTCTCAAGCCCTGGCTTTGAAATCAGGGAATGCAAACCACTGGGAGCCCAGCATGAGGAACAGGCACATCTGAGGCTTTCTACTCACCGGAGCCTTAGACAAGGAGCTCTGCTTTATTTCCCTTTAGTTTAGTTTAAAGTTATCACTGTGTAGCCCAGGTTGTGAACTCTCCGGCTTCCAGTCCACCTGACTTCCCGAGTGCTGGCTGGGATTGAAGGAGTCTGCCATCATGTCAGGCTTTATTTTTGTTTTTTGAGGTGTGTGTACATGCATGTGTGTGTGCATGCATGTGTGTGTGCATGCATACTGGGGACCAACCCAGGGCTGTGCACACGCTATACCAGCATTCTGCCATGGGGCTTCCCACAGCCTGGACATTATTTCAAAATGCCAGAGTTTTCCTGGCTCTGAGCCAGGCAGGGGAAGTCAGAGCAAAGCAAAGGAAGCACCAAGTTCCTCTGCCACGGCCGCCGCCATGGCCATGGCTGCCACCACGGCCAACGCTGCCACCTCCACGGCTGCCACCACGGCTAACGCTGCCACCACGGCCACGGCCACCACCACGGCTGCCGCCATGGCCACTGCTGCTGCTTCCCAGAGGTGCTGGGAAGGCCATCCCCTCACCACTACCAGAAACAAAGCCTCGTGCCTTCAAAGCTATTTCCAGGAGGAGAAGGGTATTTAAACCAAAGCACTCCTTGGGAGGGACCGAAGGAAAAGTAGGGGGTGGAGGAGGAGAAACAGCTCCCCAGGAACCTGAGGCTGTCTGAGATACCTGGGGGTGGGGCAGGCTGTACAGGCTGGTGGTCTAGTACTGTCCTCATGACGGTGCTCTGGACTGCGGGGCCAGCCCTTGCTCAGCTTCGGGCACTGCGACAGCCGCTTCTCCTGACTCAGTTTCCCCCCTTTCCTCCCTTTTCACTGCGGTGCAGGGCCCTTTAAAAGACCCTCATTGTTTTGCCAGAAACCCCCTTGTAAACCAAGGTCACCCGCATGCAGGAGGCGTCTTAGGGAGACCCCCACCCTCCCCTGTGTTTTTAAGACTTATTTTTGGCATCTTGTGATGTTCTTTGTATTGCACTAGTCTTGCAGTTATTTTCTCTAGAATGCCTAATTCTCAGTCCAAACTCTTGACCTTCCAGGGGTTTCCATGCCTGTACCTTGGCACTCATCACTGTTGCTATTGTGGTCGTTGAGGATTCCATAGCAGACTAGGACATTTTATGTAGTGTGACTAGAGATTGAAAGTTTTTGACTTTGGAATTTACTGTTGGAGTTAGTATGCCATTAGGGAGGAAAAGGGCTCCAACAAAAGGCCCCGCCGGCATGGTTAGCAGCGGAGGCCCTGGGCTCATATATAATGCATAAGTCTGGGTAATGGATACTTTTCGTTAGTCATAAAATGTCCCAATGACTCACAGATGTGTGGCCCTCGCAGCTGTTCCTCCCCAGCTAACGGCGCTGGCTGCCACTCAGAGGAGTTTCCTACCAAAGGCATCTGGCGGCGGCGGCGGCGGCGGCGGCGGCGGGCGCAGCAGTTCTCGTCGTCATAGTCCCGTTGAGAGGATCATTCACTGTCAGCAGAGGCCACAAAGACAAACCACTAAAGGCCTGGGGGTAGAGGCTGGCCAAGAGGCCAGGAAGGCTGTGTCCCCCTGCTTTCCAAAGGGGACCCTCAGCTGCAGAATGCTCCGCCCCTGCTCAATTCAGTCTGTTTTATTGATAAAGTCTTTTTTGCCTCTGCCCCTGGCCCCCATCCCCCTCTCCCCCTGCCCACCTACCCCTCCTACCCATCCCCCCCACCTCTACCCATCCCCACCATCACCCTGCCACACCCCACCCCTACCCCTGCCTCCTGTGTGCTGGGATTAAAGATGTGAACCACCATGCTGGCTAAAGATATTGTTTTATTATTTTTTTTAAAGATGTATTTATTTTTATGTATGTGAGTGCTCTATCTGCATGTATGCCTGCACGCCAGAAGAGGGCACCATATCTCATTACAGATGGCTGTGAGCCACCATGTGGTTGCTGGGAATTGAACTCGGGACCTCTGGAAGAGCAGCCGGTGCTCTTAACCACTGAGTCATCTCTCCAGCCCCCTTGTTTTATTTTTGAATCATATATATATTGTGAAGGTCAGAAGAAGGTATCATGTCAGATCCCCTGCAGCTGGGGTGACAGGTGGTTGTGAGTTGCCCAACAGGGGATCTGCCCTAGAACCCATCAATTACCAATAGTTTAGCAGCAAAGGGTAGCGCCCCATGCACCCCAGAGTAGCTTAGAGCTGGGGAGAGAAGGCCCAGCGGGGGAAGTGCCCTTCGGCTCTTTATTACCCCAATCCCAGCAATGCATCTTCACACAGCATACAGACAGCCCACAACACCAGCGTGCGTAAGAGCAAAGCTCAAGAGCGGATTGAAACCTGGAAAGCTGGTTTCAACAGGGTCCCGCCAGCCCCTTCTGTGTGCTTGTCAGCCTCACCCCACTGTGAGAAGACAGCAGAGGAGGAAGGGCTGGCGCCGTCACGTGTGGCCACGTGACTGTTTCTGGGCCTGAGGTGAGGTAGAACAGAGGGGCTCACCTCATGGAGGACAGAGTTGGGGCGGGGGTCAGGACATGCCTTGGTGACCTCCTTCCTCCACCTAGGCCCCATCTGCTCAAACCTCCCACCTTCCAGTGAGGCCACCAACGCGTGACTCCATCAGTGGCTAACACATTGATTAGTCAGGGCCTTTGGGGTCAAATCACCTCTCAAGGACTGGGCCCACCAGCTGGGAACCATATGAGTACATATGAGCCTCTGGGGGGCATTGCATGCCGAACTGCAATACCTGCTAATACAGAAAAAGGTCATTTGAAGTTCAAAAGTTAGCTCTCCCGACACCCTTTGGTCACCCCAGCCTGAGAAGCAGAACAAACTGGACTGAATATAAGAACCACCTACGCCAGGTGGTGGCGCATACCTTTAATCCCAGCACTCGGGAGGCAGAGCCAGGTGGATCTCTGTGAGTTCGAGGCCAGCTTGTTCTACAGAGTGAGATCCAGGACAGGCACCAAAACTATACAGAGAAACCCTGTCTCGAAAAAAATCAAAAAACAAACAAACAAAAACAAGAATCACCTACATTCATTACCTCTGACTGTGAGACCTAATTAAGGAGGCCTATGGGTATATAAAAGCTTCCAAAGACAAAGCCAGGCTGGAGAGATGGTGCAGTGGATAAAAGCAGTCGCTGCACAAGTCTGAAGACCTGAGTTCAAATACCTAAGACCCACATAAATTGGGAGGGGGACAGGGGTTGGTAATGTGCATTTATAATCTCATAATTCCTATGATGAGATGAATGGCAGACACAGGAGAATCCCTAGAAGCTCATGGGTCAGTGAGCCTGGCACACACAACAGCAAGGTGGAAAATGAGGACCAGCACCCAAGGGTGTCCTCTGACCTCTACACATGTGCTTTTGGATGTGTGTACCTGCCCTCCCAAACAGTGCACACACAAAGAAGGAGGGGGGAGAGAGGGGGAGGGGAAGAGAGGGAGGGAGGGAGAGAGAGAGGGAGGAAGGGAGGGAGGAAGGGAGGGAGATAGATTTTAGTAAAGCCAGGAACTGAGCTCGTTCAGGGCCCTAGATTCCATCGGCACTCCCACCAAAGAAAATTCAAACACTGAAAAGCACAAGCTAGATAGTGGTGCCGCATATCTTCAGAGGCAGGTAGGTCTTTGAGTTCGAGGCCAGCCTGGGCTATAAGAGTGAGTTCTAGGACAGCCAGGTTGACACAGAATAACTGTGCTTTGGAAAAAAAGAAAGAGTGCTAATTCAATAGCAAAAAGCCTCGGAGTCAAGCTCAGAGGTGTCTCCCATGGGCCTGGGTGGGGTGGTGGAGCTGGAGGGAGGGCAGTTTACAGGCATGGTTGTCCTCCAGGCAGAGCCTCACCCTGTTAACTAAACAAGAACCATCTTTCCCCAGGTCTCACTGGCTTCAAGGGGATGATGGACAATTCTATTTGTTTTTGTTTGGTTTCAGGGTCTCAAACTCTTGGGCTCATGTGATCTCCTGTTTCAACCTCCCACGTGGATGGGCCTCTGGGCATGTCCCCCTCCAGCTGGCAGGGGACAGTCTCACTAAGTGTCTGCGAGAAGAATAATATGGAGTGGATGGGTCTGGGTCTGGCTTTGTTACAAGTGCACATGGGCGATATCTATATATGAATGAGAATGGGTGATGTTCAAAAGTTGGGGGCATCCTCCATTTTCTGGGGCCACAAGGACATGCCACTATTGTCAATGTCAGTGTCTCCACTGTGACACTTATCCAGAGACAGGTGGGCGAGCGCTACACTCTGATAAAGTCTCCAGGGCCAACAGGATGATGCAGGAATGGCCCAGGGTGCCTGAGACCCTATGGGTACATCTGAGTCCATAATGGCAATCATGGGATGACCCCGCATGACTCAGAAACGCATTTCCCTTTTCCACGGAGGAGAGAAGGACAGCGTGAGAGGTAAGGGACTCTGTGTGTTTGGAGAACATACAATGGCCGAAACAAAGTCACACAGAACAGACAACAATTTGTAAACAATTCTCTTGGGGACCAAAAGAGAAGCCAATGGTATGTGACAGCAGAGCCTGCCCAGGTATGTTGACAGACTTCAGCCTTTCTTCCTGGATGTGGACTCAGCCATTTATCCTTACCTGGGGGAGGCCTAGAGTGGTAGCAGAACCAAGTGACCAGGTAACCATAGACTGTGGCCACCCACCAGGAAGCTCATCCGTGAGTGGCAGTTTTGATGGAGGTCTGTCCCGAGTGAGATGGACTAGATCACCAGTCACCTGACCTAACTCAATCTGGAGCCCTTCTCTCCTCTTGGAGGGCAGCCTAGCGACACCAGAGGATGGTTTGAGTTGGAACTATCTCCCACAGGCTTGTGAATTACGGGCTTGGTTGCCAGTGCATGGTTTGGGGGAGTGTCATTGGATTCTGAAGGTCCTGACCTGATGAGTTAACTACCTCTCAATGTATGATGCCACTATTAGGAAGTGATAGCTACAGGAAGATATAGGTCACTGGGGGAGGGCCTTGGAAACTGTATCTTTTTTTTTTAAGATTTATTTATTTATTATGTATGCAGCATGTATGACTGCAGGCCAGAAGAGGGTACCAGATCTCGTTACAGATGGTTGTGAGCCACCATGTGGTTGCTGGGAATTGAACTCAGGACCTCTGGAAGAACAGTCAGTGCTCTTAACCTCTGAGCCATCTCTCCAGCCCCTGGAAACTGTATCTTATTACTGACTCTTCCTATATGCCCTCTCTCTGCTTCCTGTCTGTCCACCATGACATTCCACCTCAGCATGGGACCAGGATCAGCAGAGCCTCTGAAGCTGTGAGCCAAAGCTCTTTTCTCTTATGGTGTTCTCACCCCTGTTTGATCACAGTGACCCAAGACTGCCCCAGTAAGGTTAAAAACTCCCAACCCTCCAATGTCATGGCTGCTCTTTCCAGCAGGAAGGGTCCCTCGTGAAAGTGGGGATCCACCCTATGTAGCCTGAGGGCCACCATAAACCACTCAGAATATCCATGCATTCAGACATGTGTGTGAGATTTTGTTTGTGTTCTGACAAATAAAGCCTGTCTGGAGATCAGAGGGTGGAACTAAGCCACTAGTTAACCACAGAGGCCAGGCAGTGGTGGCGCACAGCTTTGATCCCAGCACTTAGGAGGCGCCTGCCTTTAATCCTAGCACAATTGGGAGGTGGAGACAGGAATATAAGGTGGGTAGAGACAGGATCTCGGCCCCCATTCAGTCTGAGGATTCGTAGAGGTAGTAAGTCTCTAGTTGCTGCTGCTCGGCTTCTCTGATCCTTCAGGTTATTACCCCATATCTGACTCCTGGTTTTAATTGATAAGACTAGTTATTATCACACTTCAGACACTCCCCTCTAGGAGACAGGGATAGAGACCAACCACATTCTTTGTGGCTCAACAGCTTCCCAGAGACAGCGGAGGACCAAAGGCAATTCCCTGTGAGGCTTTTCTGGGACCCATCCTGACAACCATACCTCACGGGAGCCCAAAGTACAGAGAACTGTCTGTCAGCAAGATCCTCAGAACTCAGATGCCTGTCAGGGGAAAACTCACAGCTGAGCTCTCTCAGTGGGGCAGTGTTCACTAAAACTTTCCTCATAGGAGTACAAATTGCAGTATGCAATGTGCAAAAACAAGACACACTCTCCGAGTCTCAGGTGACCGACCAGCCGATCACATGCTCACACTAAGATTTTTAAACAACAACCTTTTAAGTAAATGTGACTTGGATTTAGATTTCCTCTTACTCTTTAGATAACAAAACAAAACAAGGCCTCACTATGTAGCCCTTGTAGCCTCAAACTCAAAGGAATGCTCCTGCCTCGACCTCCTGAGTGTTGGGATTAACGATGAACATTACCGCACCCAGTCCCTATTTACCCTTTAAAGGAACTCTGCTTTTGGTTTCAGGGAGTAAACTCTTCATGTCTTTGAACACCAGGGACCAGAGTAAATCCATGTAACTAATCTGTTTCAACATTGTCACTATGGTTGCATTTTGTAGTAGGGTTCTAGAAGTTGCTTTAACTAGGCAACTAAGGTACATACACAACTACGATAATTTATAGGGCAGTTTTCTTTACCTTCTGGGGGAAATTCATTTTGGCTATCTTTCCCAGACTCTGTATATCATTTGGGGTAAGATTTTGTTTGTTTGTTTGTTTTTCGAAACAGGGTTTCTCTGTGTAGTTTTGGTGCCTGTCCTGGACCTTGCTCTGTAGACCAGGCTGGCCTTGAACTCACAGAGATCCCAAGCTCTGCCTCCCAAGCGCTGGGATTAAAGGTATGTGACACCACCACCCAGCTTGGGTGAGATTCTTAACTTGTCAATGCCTTTATTCCCCTATAAAATTGAGTTAAAAATACTTGCCCATACTGAAATATAATGTCTAGGATTTGCTTCTAAGGGGAAAGGGCTAGGGGTATGTGACTTAGTGGCAGATTACTTGCTTTACATGTATGACCAAAAAAAAAAAAAAAAACCAAAACCCCACAAACAATAAATAAAGCAATTTAAGGAGAAAAGGCAGTGGATAGGAAATCGGATTGATACAATGTTACTAGGTTTGCTCTGTGTGTGTGTGTGTGTGTGTGAGTGTGTGTGTGTGTGTGTGTGTGTGTGTACATGTGTGATGGGGATTGAATGGAGGGCCTCACGGGTGTTAAGCATGTGTCCTACAGTTAAGCTGTTCCCCCAGACCTTAATTTTGCAGCCGAATGCTCATCACATAGGTTCATTATACGCTCCTCCCTACCTTTATGCATACCAAAATGTCCAAAGTAATAGGTAAAAATAACTGTAATAACACCTGGCCCTGCCTAACACATGGAATAAAAACCACACTAACTTCAAACAGTCCTCTCAGGGTGCCTTTCATTCCTTGGAGAAAGCTGCATCATAAATAAGACTTCGCATTATTATTCTGTGGCCCTAAAATGATTGCATCACACCTTGAGGCATTGTTGATGAGGAGACAGAAATAGATTAGAACCCTGGGGAAGAATGACTGCAAAGGATAAAGATAAAGCTTTCAAACCAGGGCCGCTATGCAGGGGATTTGCTTTTACCATGAGGAATGGGAACCCCATCTGGGCTCACCGGTGATGAAGGACATAAACACCAAATACATCAAAGATATGTTGCCTCCTAGCAGACAATTTATTTCTGGAGTTCCATGTGTATAGCATTTCTAGCCCAATAAGTGATAAATAATACCTTTTTATTTATAAATCACTGGCTTCCCAGGCAGGTGCACACACTGAATACAAAGAGGCTCCTGAGGAAGCTGGCTAATTCCCACCATCTTGAAGGAAGGGACAGGTCTGCTGAGTGCAGGGATTTGGGTGCCAGTGAGAGAACCCGGTGCTCGTAGGACACTGTGACAGTTGGAGCACAGACCTTGTGACAAGTGCGGTGAGTGGTCTAGACTGGGAGAGTATTGCTATGCATTTTGAAGCTATGTGGCCAGCACTTAAAAATCAAGAACTGGTGCTGGAGAGATGGCTTGACCGTTAAGAGTGCTTCCTGCTGTTACAGAGGACCTGGGTTCAGTTCCCAGACCCCATGTAGTGGCTCATAACCATTCATAGCTCCAGTTCCAGGAACCACCCCCCCTTTTTGACCTTTGAAGGTATCAGACACACATGTGGTGCATATACACACATGCAGGCAAAGCACTCATACACATAAAAATCTAGAAAAGAAAATTTTCTTTTTCTTTTTTTTTTTTTTTGGTTTTTCGAGACAGGGTTTCTCTGTGTAGCTTTGCGCCTTTCCTGGAGCTCACTTGGTAGCCCAGGCTGGCCTCGAACTCACAGAGATCTGCCTGCCTCTGCCTCCCGAGTGCTGGGATTAAAGGCTTGCGCCACTACCTCCCAGCAAGAAAATTTTCTAAATCAGGAACTGAAACCTGTAGGATGGATCAGCAGGTGAAGGTATCGACCACCAAACCTGATGACTTAAGTTGGATCCCCAGAACCCACATGGCAGGAAAGAATAGACTCCTGTGGGTTGTTCTTTGATTTCCACATGTGCAACTCGGTACAAGGACCCCCCAACACACTAAATAAATAAACAAATGTAAAGATGATTAGCAATGACCCCTTGCCTGTACTTTCAGAGGGGTGTGTGATTGTGAATATGTTATTGTTGGTATCTTGGAAACCCCTGCACTTTCTAAAACACTGTGAGCATGTCTTGAGTCTTTTATACAGCCCTGAGAAAGGAAAAGACCTCATTACTCTACCAGCAGCCTTCTCTCCCTGAAAAACTTGTATGTACAGTGATCTGCAAACACAGGGAACCTTCTAGAAGAGTGGAGACACCAAGTCCAGCACTCTACCATGAGGAACTATAGAGCTATTTATTCCACAAAACAATGACCATGAAGAAAAGAGGAACAAATCTCTCTGAAACTGAACAAAAAAATTAACAAAACACAAAATCATCCTCCGGTTCTGGGATATAAGGCGATGAGTTCACCTCTTGGTGAAGAAAGTCAGCCATTGCCAGAGCCAGGAGGCAGAGGAGTGGAGAGAGGTCAGTGTGTGTGGCAGATAAGAGGGAGCTTGTGTGTGCATTTGTATAAGGGAGACTTGTAGATGTAATTCTGAACGGTTTTATTAAATAAGAAACACAGAGCCAAAAGCAGAGTTAAAAGCCCAGAGGTCAGAGAGCAGTAGTCAAGAACTGAGACCGCCTTCTTACCACCCGCTGCCGTCCTGCCCCTGAGAAAGAGACCCACTTCCTGTGTGTCTGTCTTTTTATTGACTTTCTGTTCTGCCTTCTCATTGGTTGTAAACCCAACCACATGACCTTCTCGTCATTGCCTGTCTATAGAAACCTCCAGGTCTCTATGGTTGGTATTGAGATTAAAGGCGTGTGTCCATGCTGGCTGTGTCCTTGAACACACAGAGATCTGCCTGTCATGTGATCAGGATTAAGGGCGTGTGCTACCACTGCCAAGACTTCTGCTAAATGGCTTGCTATTAGCTCTGACCCCCAGGCAACTTTATTTATTAACATACAAATAAAACCACATTTCAGCACAAATAAAATATCACCATATTTCCCTTTTCTATTCTAATAAAAAGAAAAAAGGAAAAAGGTTATAACTAACATAAGAAAAACTATATACGAAAAGTACAATAACTATATACAATATATACAAGCAATAAATACCTAAACAAAGACTAGTCCATTTGCATTTGAGAAACTCAGAGAAAATATTCCATTATCTATCCTATTTTTGTAAGACCAAAATGTACCTGATTCTCTTTCTATCCTAACTTATATTACTAACAGAACTATCTTATAATGTCTTTCAAATTTATACACTTACACCTCTTTAGAGACTCACCAGCCCTTGCAGAGGGGCATGCTCCTGTGTATGAATTGAAGATCATGAGGATATGTTCAAAAAAGATGGCACTCAGAACTCAGGTAGAGTTCAGTCCCTATGAGTTCTCCCAAACAGCCTTAGTTAATCTGAAACAAAGGCCCAAGTCCAGCCTTTAAAGGGGCAGCAGCTTTTCCATGACTATATGAGTCTGGCCTAAAAGTGCCTGCAGCCCATTTCACGTTGTTTTGTTTCCAGGCAACCACTGTGTAGCCCAGGCTGGCCTCTAATTCTCAATCCTCCTGCCTCAGCCTCCAAAGAGCTGGGGTTCCAAGTGTGCAACATCATAGCCAGCTTTCCAATGAAAAGAAAATTATAAAATGCCTCCCCATCACAAAAATAAGCAAGCAAGCCAATGCCATAAACTGATACACAGGAGTCTTTGGCCAGTCAGGATAGCCAGTGAACAGGATGAAGGGTTCGAACTTGTCTTGTTTATAAACCCTTTGTTTTGGGATAATAAGAGCAAGGAGAAGCCTTGGGAGAAATTTTGACTAAGTAACAAATGCTACTTGAAGGACTTTGGAAATGTTCACAAATGCTTAACAGGTGTTAAACTAATTATGTATTATTTTCACCCAGCTGTTAATGTAAAGGTCTCCTAAAGACCTTTATTGGTTAAGACTTCATGGTCCTAAAGCCAGGCATGGTGGCACATGCCTTTAATCCCAGTACTTGGGAAGCAGAGAAAAGGGGATCTCTGAGTCTGGGGCCAGCCTGGTCTACAAAGCCGGTCCAGGACAGCCAGGGATATACAGTGAGATCCTGTCTCCAAACAAACAAACAAAAAAGACTTCATGGTCCTTGTTCATATGGAATGGTGCAAGCAGACAGTCATTTATAGAGCACCAATATATGTCACCCCAAATACACCTCATGAGCATAAGCTGATCATTCTGAGACCCTAGTCTCCTAAGACACCAGAGACACTCTGGGGGAGGCGGCAGGTGGGGAGCAGTGTAGAATCATTTTGTACAGGAAGTTTACTTCTCTGTCTTCATGTCTCTCCAGAGACTTAAATCTGCACAATAATTCTTGAGTTGGTCACTTGCTTTTCCCATACAGGGTCACCTTCTTATAGCCTGCCTTCCCTTGGCTGTTGAGAACACTTAAGCCACCTCTGGGTTCCTTCACCCCTGAATGCCTTCCTCATACACTAGCAGCCATACAGATGACACTTTTGCATGCTTTTCTTTGGTTAATTTGCCTTAATGTCCCTTTCTAACAGGGACCCCAGGAAATACCTGAAAAGGAAAAGAAGAGAGACTGATTTTCCCTTCCTGCACAGTTGATCAGGAAGAATATTTGTGGGGATGGGAATGAGGGTGCCTGGGAGCTAGCCTTGACCTTGTTCTCTGTAGAGCACACTGCATCCTGAGGCTTCTGCTGTAGACTTCCAAGACCATCCTGTGTCATGTTGACTCCATTCGTTAAGCTTCCACTGATGCTCACACACACACACACACACACACACACACACACAAAGGCCTCAATGTGTAGATGGATAATTCATGTGGAAGGGGGCCAAGGATGAGGGCAGCCTACTCTCCTAGGCAGGAAGCCAGAGAAGCAGCGCTGTGGGCGATGAGGAGACCCACCCATCAGGCCACCCTCTTTGTCTTCAATGGCTCTGTGTTGGGGAAGCGGAAACCTTGTACTTGGATGCCTCCGGGAATCAGATGGCAAGTCTTCACTCTGGCATGATGAGAAGAGCTAGCTAGGAACAAGCGGCCAACAAAGGAAGGATTTTCTTTGAGCTTGATGATTCTTTGTGTGGATTAACCCTGCAGGTCCAGGGAACAGGAAGGCCGAGTGCCAGTCTTGTCTTGCTCCACCTGCCCTGTCTTTCATGTTAAGTCTCTTCAGATATGCCAAAGTAGGCCACTTGAGTCTTCAAAGGCCTTTGTGACCAGCCAGGTGGCCACTGTCCCTCTCACCTTTGCCTCTCCTGTCACCCTCTTCAACCCTCACCCAGGCTGAGAGGGACAAGATCCTCTCCTGCTGTCTGTGTGAGCAGAGGAAAGTGCCTTGGAGACACTGCCATCAGCAGATGGGAAGCAGGACGGCAGGGATTCAAAAGCACCTTTCCTGCGGCTGGTCCTTCCTACACCTACCTCTAGGAAGAGCCAGCAGTCAGTGGCGGCGAGCCAGGACCACAGCCATCCAGAACGGTCCTTGACTGTCCACCATGGGGGACAAGACAGTGGTGTGGTATGTCAGTGAAGCATAGGAGAGTCCAAGCAGAGACAGGAAGGGTTTAGAAGGGCAGCATTCTTCTGAGAAGCGTAACGTGTGGGCTGGAGACATCTACACACACACACACACACACACACACACACACACACACACACACACACACACACTCCTATCTGTCCATCCATCCATCTACTCATCCAACCACACACTCATTCATCCATCCAACCAAATATCAATTCACCGGCCCATCCACCCACCCATCTATCCATCCATCCATTCACCCACCCATCCATCTGTCCTTCCTTCCTTTCTTCTTTCTCAGGTTTATTTTAAGGCGCTTGGAGGCTGTTAAGTGTGAGGCCTGCAGGTGCAGCGAAATCCAAGCTTTCCCTCTGCAGGTTTTGCAAACTGGGCGTGCGGAAACTGACAGCAGACAGAACAATGGGAGCAAAGTGGACAGATTTATTGACATGCACATGTGCACAGAAGCCATGCAAAATATGAAAGTCAGAGGAGGGCCAGATGGTTGAAGCTTAAGTACCTTTTCCTTACAGGGGCGAGGGAAGAGGGACCGGCTGGAGAGCATTTCGGAAAGGGGGAGGGCAGGCAATGATTTGCAGAGGAATGAATTGCCTGAAGGACACACTGAGGCTTGGCACAAAGTGCCCTGGGCTCTGGGGAAGGTGGTGACAAGTTATGAAAAGGCAGGTGGCAGGCTGCCCTGAACAAAGGCATTCTACAATGTGGGGGACGCCTTGGCACAGAAGGGCTGCACCGTGTAAATGCATGGCGGAGTCTTTCCGATGGTGCCCCTCATTCCTGGCTGTCCTAATTGTGCTGAGGTGAAGGTTTACCAACCCGAGATATCAGAGCACACAGTTCCTACCTCTGCCACTCAGCTCCAGCCTCTCACCTTCCTTGCTGTGAGATCATCTTCCCTGCTTGCGGGGTTCACAGGGGAGTCCAAGCCAGTTGTACTGCCCTGGGGAAAAAAAAAAAAAAAAAAAACGCCTCAATCAGACTTCAGAGAGAGCCCTGCCCAAACTTGGGGCAGAGCCGGAGGTCAAGGAGCCAATCATCCCCATTGGCAGCTTTCTCAGACCTGACTTCTTTTGCTTCTGAGTGCTCTGCACACCAAGCAACACACTTCGGGAGATTGTTTTGCCACGACGAACACCAGGGTAGACAGCTGCCGGCCGGAGTCTGGTCACCTAGAGGCAGAATTCCTTCCTCCCGGTGCCCTGTCATTTCTCTTAAGGCCTTGAGCCAAGGGAAGGAGACCCAGCCACACCATGCAGGGTTTGCTGCTTTACCCAAGTCTGATTGACCACGTCGGTGTCACCTGAACTCGCTTTCACAGAAACAATGAAATGAGACAGCAGCAAAATCCTCTGCTGCTGGCACTGTCTTGTTACTACCACACACTGGCTGGTTTGTTTGTTTGTTTTTAAAGCTGTCATGACACACACCTGTGATAGGCAGCTGATGCAGGAGAGTCAAATTATTGCCAGTGGTTTCTTATTTTCTTTTTTCAGGCTCAGTTTTTTTTTTTTGTCTTTTTCTCCATTCCTCCCTCTCTTATTTCTTCTCCTTCCTTCCTCCCCTCCCTCTCTTTCATCCTTTCTTTCCTTCCCTCTTCCCCCTCTCTTTCCTCTTTTTCCTCTCTTTCTCCAATTTTTCCTTCATCCCTCCTGACCATTTTCAGTGCCAGAAGTAGAATCCAGGGCTCCTGTGCTAGACAATGAGCTACTTCCAGAGGCCTGCTGGGTTTATTTTTACAGAATACTCCTTTGGTTTTTTGTTTGTTTGGATGGTTTTGGTGTTTTGTTTTGTTTTTATTTTTGAGACAGGCTTTCTCTGTGTAGCTTTGCGCCTTTCCTGGAACTCACTCTGTAGCCCAGGCTGGTCTCGAACTCACAGAGATCTGCCTGCCTCTGCCTCCCGAGTGCTGGGATTACAGGCGTGGGCCACCACCGCTCGGCTTGATGTTTTGTTTTAAGACAGGGTTTCTTTGTGTTACCCTGGCCATCCTGGAACTCACTCTGTAGCCCAGGTTGGCCTTGAACTTAGAGATCCATCTGCCTCTGCCTCTGCCTCTGCCTCCTGAGTGCTGGGACTGAAGGCGTGGGCCACCACTGGAATACTCTTTTTGAAAGAACAACTGACTGACACACTTCAGTTATTCAAGGCTTGAGTATTTGGGACCAGAGATAAAGGTGAGTGGGTGAAGGCTTGTTGAGGACCTGAGCCTGGATCCCTAGCACCATGTGAAAGCCAGGCATGGTAGTACATATCTGTCACCCCAGTGCTGGGAGGTGGACAGAGGCGGACCCTAGAGCTCCCTGGCTAGACAGTCTATCCAATCCTAAAAACTCCAGGGTCAGTGAGAGACCTTGTCCCCAAAACTAAGGGGACAGGGACACCTGACATCGACTTCAAGTTTTCACAGTACAGACACCCAAAGTAGAAAAAAAGAATTTGACATTGAACAGACAATTTCTCTTTTGTTGTTGTTTTTAATTTATTCATTGTGTGTGTGTATGTGTGTCTGTCTGCCTGCCTGCCGTCTGTCTGTCCAGATGCACTCACCCACGTGGGTGTCTGGAGAGACCAGAGGTTGATGTTGAATGTTTTCCTTTTGTTTTCCACTTGTTTTTTTGCCTCTTTGTTGAGACAGTATCTCTCACTTAACCTGGAGCTTCCATCTTGTCCAGGCTGGCTCACCAGCCAGCCCTCAGAATCCCAGTCACCCCACCACCACCACACACACCCAGCGCTGGGGTCATAACCACTTGCCCGCCACACCTGGCTTGGTACACTCATGCCAGGGATTCGAACTCAGGTCCTCATGCTTGTGCGGCAGGCACTCGATACGATACCTAGACCGCTGGGCAGGTGATTTCTTTAAAATAAGCAATAAAATCAGACCTAGTGTACGCACTTGGGGTCTCAGCTACTCAGTGAGCCCAGAAGTTCATGGCCAGACTGAAAATATAATGGGCCCGTGACTTCAGCCATGGACAGTGCTAGCCCTTTGGTTAAGAGGAATAAAATCTGAAATTTCAAGCAAAAGTTAAAATCCTGGAGAACTTGTGTCTGTGACATGAACTCGGTCACTTTCTGGCACTGACTCTTAGGATGCAGGCAGAGGCACTAACAGCCGGGGTTTGTTTAATGTAGTGAAAATGGCCGACATTTGGTGCATCTGCACAATCCGTGAACTGATGCTTTCCAAATGGCCCCATTGGAGAATCCCACATGGGTGATGTGTCTATCAGTCAAGCCCCAAGCAGCAGTGGCTTTTAGTTCATTGATGTGGCATCCCTGACTGTATCTAAGGCTACTGCCAGTGGCCCAGCCCTGCCAGAAACAGCCACATGGAATTTGGCAGAGGATCATGTTATCTGCAAAGGCCACCTAAGTCCTCGGTTGCATCCTGGCTACAGACCTGTCTGCGAGGCCTCATTCTCCATGCACATCAGCCAGAGTTATAAATCACGACTCGCTGAATGTGGAAGCAGATAGGGGCAATCTGGCTGTCCTCGATTAAGCCAGATGTTGAAGGGATTTGCAAAAATGTTGAACAATGTCACCCTCCTCATTGTCCTTTGTTTGGAGGAATCTTTTCTTAAATGCTTAGGTTATCAAAAGTGGCACAGACTAGTTTTTTTTTTTTTTTTAATTGTTTTGTTTTTGTTTTTAGTTCTGCTTCAGTTTTTGGACTGTATGCTTGCATCAGCCTGAAGCCAGTTAGCTGGGAAGAGAGACAGCCCAGGCTCCAGGCGGGAGTGTTCAGTAGTGTAAACAGAGGCCCTATCCCCAACTCTGGGGAATTCAGTCTTCTTAACTCTTTGTGTTTAGGAAATTCCATGTCGTCATCTGGACTTCTCAACATTCTCAGAAGGTGGAGTGGGGAAAAGGAAAGTGGAGCAGCAAAGTGGAGTGGAATTGATCTTAGAAATCAGTGATGGTGCTTCATCCCCATCGGCATGGTCATACCGAGGGGGGGAGAAAGAGAGAGAAAGAGGAGAGAGAGAGAGGAAAGAGAGAGGGGAGAAGGAGAGAGAGAGGAGAGATAGGAGAGAGAAAAAGGGAAAGGAGAGAGAGGGAGAGGGGAGAGAGGAAAGAGAGGGGAGAGAGGAGAAAGAGAGGGAGGGAGGGAGGGAGGGAGGGAGGGAGAGAGAGAGAGAGAGAGAGAGAGAGAGAGAGAGAGAGAGAGAGAGAGAGAGAGAGATAGAGAATGGTGGGGAGAGGGATAAACGCCGCCGGGAGGAAGTGCAGAGACTAGAGCCCTCGTGTGCAGCTGGTGGGGACACAGAACTGCACAGCTGCTGTGGAAAACAGGGTGGCGGCTGCTCCAGAGATTAAACATGGATTTATGAGACAGGGTGTGGTGACACACACCTGTCATCCCAACGTCCTGGAGCTGGGTGCAGGGCCAATGTCAGCTACATGACCAGTTCAAGACCAGCCTGGGATACACGAGACCTTGTTTAAAAGGCAAACAAACAGCGTTAAGAGGGCTAGAGAGCTAGCATGTACTGCTCTTCCACAGACCCATACCAAGTGGCTCACAGCCTCCAGTCACTCCAGCTCCAGGGAGAACTTCCATGGATCCCTGCACTCATGTGCACCCACCCCCATACACATATACATACTTCAAAACAAAATCTTTTTTTTAAAGGCACTTAAAATGGAACCCAGCAATTCCACACTTCCAGTTTGGGAGTCGATACCCCCAAAACTGAAAGCAGAATTTCAAAGAGCTCTCTGCACACCCATGTTCAGAGAAGCCCTATTCTCAACTGCAAAAATTTGGAAGCAACCCAAAAGCCCCAAGGCTGATGGCTGGACTAACACATTGGGATCCACCCACATGATGGGATAGCCTTCAGCCTTCAAAAGGAAGGGAATCCTCCACTTGCTGCATCATGGGAAAGAAGCCAGAGGGTTTGGAGAAACACTTAAAATGGATCAATCTTCATAGCAAACAACAGGAAGAATCTTGACTCAGCATGTTGGCTCCTTTGTCAGACTGAGCTGGGCACAGCTGAGCTGGACCTGGAGGGTCACCTCTGTCATCTCAACATTTAGGAGACCAGAGCAGAAAGATTGCCAAGTTGAAGGCTAGCCTGGGAAGACCCTGACCCAGGACAAAACAACACTTCACAGAATGTTGGCATCTCTCAGATCTGTGGATCTACTTTGGAAGCTGGCCCACTCCAAACAGAAGCTGAAGCCACAACTGGCTACACAAGTTGCTGCTGCTTGCAAAGGAAGCAGGGTGGGTGGCCGCCGGCACAGTGCAGCATGGTCACTTGTGGCCTGGGGGGCTGGGTCTGTCTAACCCACAGTGTAACCACCCTGCCTCCACACTGAGCAGCATGGGTATCACTAGCCAGCTTCTGGCCCTGCATCTAAGGGGCCTGGATGACCCTAGGGCTGTATGATGCTGTGCCATGGGCACAGCTGTTTGGGGGCAGGCAGTGGGACAAATCTGGATCTGGAAATCATCCAAAGCTTCAAGCTGTCAGAATGAAATCAGGAACCATGGAAGCCAGAACCTTGTAGTTCTGTGTTGATGCAGAACCTTGTAGCTCTGTATTAATGTAGAACCTTATAGCTGTGTCCATGCAGAACCCTGGAGCTCTGTGTCTGTGCAGAACCCTGTTGCTCTGTGTCCATGCAGAACCCTGAAGCTCTGTATTGGTGCAGAACCCTGTAGTTCTGTGTTGATGCAGAACCTTGTAGCTCTGTATTGACGTAGAACCTTATAGCTGTGTCCATGCAGAACCCTGGAGCTCTGTGTCCGTGCAGAACTTGTAGCTCCATGTTGCTGCTGGGAACATGCTTTGCCAGCAGATGGGTCCTAACACCTGCACAGTACCTCTAGGGTGGCCCCTCAGCAAACATTTTGCAGAGAAGCAGGTTTGAAGTTTCTGTGTGGGTCAGTTATTACCATCACGAGATCCCTGAGGTTATCAATTGAAGAAGAAGGAAGGTATATAAGGTTTATAGTCTTGGAGGTTCTGACCCACGGTCTATCGGTCCTGTAGCACTGGGCCTGTGGTGAGGCAGCTCCTCACACAGCATCCAGGAAGCAAAACAGAACCGGCAATGGGTTCCCAAGGTACTCATCACGGTCAGGCCTCCAGGCTGCTGACTCCTACCTCTAGGCTCTACCTATTGAAGGCCCCAGCACCTCCCAGTAACATCACAGGCTGGCGACCAAGCCTTCAACGCACCGTTCTCCAAACCGTAGCAGTTACCAGCTGAACAAAGCTGTCGCTCTGTAAACTGTGTCGTTCTGGGCCCAGGGTGTGAGCCCACCGCATGGACGGCCTTTAACCGGTCATGGGGGGTGTGGGATCATCCTGAACGGAGAGGGGAAGGTGGGGAACCGGAAAGGTGAGAGAATCCTCATCCAGCAAGGACTGGTACCTCCTGAACAGCTGGCTTTCCCTCATACAGCGGGCCCAGCTCTCCCAATCGTGTGGCTTGAATTGTACATGTCAGGGAGAGCAGAACAAAACCTGACCCTGTTCTCCTCCACTGCAGAGCACATCTGTGGTCTTAACCTGGTGGGTTTCTCCCCACAAAAAACCAATTCCCCGGTGGGAGACTCACTGACCTCTAGCTCCACCTGAAACGTCAGATCCCATGGGCCAAGACCCGACCCCCACAGGATGGACCCCACTTCAGACAATAGCTTCAGGTCCTGGCTGGCATGGGTGCCTTTTGATAGGTTCACTCTAAACTGGAGGTATTTCTGCCTTGAATTTAAATTCCTCTGAGCAGATTTTGTCATTTACTAGAATTGTTCACAGAACTCAGAAAGACACTTTACTTACATTTATCTTTTTATTTTAAAGGGGAAAACTTAGAACCAGCCAGGTGGCAGAGGCTCTGAGGTATAGAGAAGGGGCACGGGCTGCCATGTGAAACCTCAGTAAAACCTCTATCCCCTACAGACAAAGAGAAGCTTAAACCAGGATTCCTAAGTGTAGATAAGAACTTAGACCCCTATTTCCCAGGTGGCGGTATCAGCTACAGGAACTTTAAAAAAAAAACAACACAGAGTCAGGATATTCGACCAAAAGACTAAAAAAGGGAAGCGGGTTGTGGAAAATGGATTACATGGTCTGTGCCTTTAAGAACTAGCCTCACAAAGAAAGGGGAGCACTCCTTCTAACCTCCCTGCTGCGGTTGGAACAGAGCCTCCCTGCCGAGGCTTGTAAACTTAGAATACACCTTGCTTTTGCATTCTGTACCTAAAGTCTCCCTGTGGCTTCTTTGGGGGACAGGATCTGGGCATAACACAGGCCAGTTTGGGCTATAGAGATCCTGTCTCAAAACCAAATGGGATGGGAATATGGTGACACACGCCTTTAATCTCAGCACTGGAGATAAAAGACCCAGACACAGTTTCCCCAGAAACCCAAAAGAGCTGAAGAAAGAGATATCTTAAAAATGAGTCAGTTCCTCCTTCCTGGAGAGGGTAAAGACAGGTGTTTTCAAAAGAACCAAGTCAGAATGTCTGGTGGTAACCAATCAACTACGAGATGCCCCTCTCCAGAGATAACATGACCAGACCCTGGAGATGAGTTGTAAAACCCCTGACAGGGCAAACAGATAGGTAAAATAAGAGAAAGTCCAGGTCCGGGAAAAACTGGACCAATCAAGGATGGACCCGTACTAACCCCCTCCCCTCTAAGAAATTTTATGGGTTTTGCCTATAAAAACTAACTGCCCTAAGAAAGAGTAACTCCTCCCTGCCTCCCTGCGCTGAGGCCAGTGAGTGCTTGAGATGAGTTCCCTGTCGCGCAACTTGTAACAGATAAACCTTGCTTTTGCATCCTGGTATGCTTGTCCTTGGTGGTCTCTCTGGGGGTTACGATCTGGGCACAACACCATGTCCTAGGGGGCACCACCCTCCACAGCTCCCATACCCGGAAGCTCTCCAAATCCCACAATTCCTCTCTGTTACTTTTCTGTTGCTCTGATAAAACACCGTGAACAAAGCAGCTTATAGAGTTTATTTGGGATTACAGTTCCAGAGGCATATGTGTCCATCGCAGTGGCCGTAAGCAGCAGGCACGGGGGCTACAGCAGGAAGCTGAGACCTCCGGTCTTGAAGGTCTTGAACCACAAGCACAAATCCAGAGGGACCCTAGGGGGCACCCACACAGGTTTGTTGTTTGTTTTCATCTCAGAAACTCCCCACCCCCCACCCCCACGTACTTCCTCCAACAAGGTCATAACCTCTTTAAACCCCACAAACAGAACCACACCCCAGGACAGGGACTAAGTATTCAAATGCCTGAGACTATGGGGGACATTCAAACCACTATATTTCCTTCTCAAAGGAGGAGGGGGCAGAAAGTCCTAGGCTCCTAATCAGAGCTGGTATTTTTGGTGGTCTTCCCACATTTATGAGCCACCAAGAGTTGCCTCCTTAAGACAGAAGATGCTCCTATCTCCCAGCAAATCTCAAGGGTGAAGTCAAGGGCTCTGTGTCAGGAATCAGAGCCAGAGGCCAAGGATAAGAACAAGTGTGCTGGATAGTTTTAAATCAACTTGACACAAGCTAAAGTCATCCGAGAGAAGGGAGCCTCAATTAAGCAAATGCCTCCATAAGATCAAGCTGTAGGCAAGGCTGTAAGGCATTTTTTGGTTGTTGTTGTTGTCCGCCCCCCACTCCCACCCCCACCCCCAGGGTTTCTCTGTGTAGTTTTGGTGCCTGTCCTGGAACTCCTCCTGTAGACCAGGTTGGCCTTGAACTCAGATGGCTCCCCCTCCCCTCCCTGCCCCCTGCTGGGATTAAAGGCTTGGGCCACCCCTACCCAGCGGCTTTTCTTAAGTAGTTATTGCTGGGGGAGGGGGAGGGCCCTCTGGGTGGTGCTAGCTATCCTGGGGTTCTATAAGAAAGCAGGCTGAGCAACCCATGGGGAGCAAGCCAGTCAGCAGCACCCCTCCATGGCCTCTGCATCAGCTCCTGCCCCCAGGTTCCTGCCCTGCTTGAGTTCCTGTCTTGACTTCCTTTGATGATGAATAATGATATGGAAGTATAAGCCACATAAACTCTTCTTTCTCCCCATCTTGTTTTGGTCACGGTGTTTCATCTCAGCAATAGTAACCCTTACTAAGATAACAAGTAATGCTTCCCAGTGCCCGTTACCCAGGAAACTACAAAGGTGCTAGGAACCAGGATAAAGCCAAAATGTCCATTTTGAGTTATTGTTGATGAGAAACAAGGTACTAGGAACCAGGATGAAGGCAAACTGTACATTTTGGGTTATTACTGATGAGAAACATAGCTGTCATTCTAAAAGGAATTAAGAGACAGTTCAGAGTCAAATCTGAGAACAGTGGCCCAGGGACACAGATTCAGACGATAATGAATGGCATGGCCTGCTGTGGAAGAGGTTACATGAACAGAGGACAGTCATAAGTCAGTGTATTTACCAATGGTTTGCATTGGCGGGGCTTGAGGTGAGCAGACAGAGGGATCTCTTCTTAGGTCTCACATGCACTCTGATGATAATTTTAGCTTTAGGGCTGGCATGGGTAGTGGTCTGCTATGTTCAACAATGCCTTCCCACAGCTTCCCCAACAGTCACAGTGATTCAGGACATACATGAAAGTGCTCAGTAAATGGCTCATGGGGGTAAGGAAGACACGGTCAGGGTAATTCTCAATAGTACCCATCACCAAGTTAGAATGAAATCCTTAGGTGGGCACTGATCCAGTCTGGCCTGTGTCCTTACAAAGGAGGGGGAGGAGCTTGGATGCTGAACACACACAGGAAACGTACAAGCAAAGGTGAGCCCAGGGTAAAGCACCTGGGGATCTTTACCTCCCACTGTCAAAACCTTGAGGGAAGCCGGGCGGTGGTGGCGCACGCCTTTAATCCCAGCACTCGGGAGGCAGAGGCAGGCGGATCTCTGTGAGTTCGAGGCCAGCCTGGTCTACAAAGCGAGTTCCAGGAAAGGCACCAAAGCTACACAGAGAAACCCTGTCGGGAAAAACCAAAAACCAAAAAACAAAACAAAACAAAAAAAAAAAACCTTGAGGGAAGCTAAGGCGCTGAGGGCAGACCTTCCCGCAGAGCCTTGTGAGTGTGCGTGTGAGTCGGCCCTGCCTGAACCTCAAAGCTCTTCTGGTCTCCTCAGACCGTCAATCACTTGGTAGTTATGGTGTCCCTAGGAAACTTGTATACCTGTCTGTATAAAGAGACTTGGAGCTAAAGAAACACTCTAGGACCTGGAGAGATGGCAAAGTACTAGCAACACCGGCATGATCCTCGCCACTGGTGTGAAGTTTCAAGATCCTTTACACACCTATAATCCCAGAGCTGGGGAGACAGAGACAGGGCATCCCTGAGACTTGCTGGCCAGCCTATCTAGCTGAATTGGCAGGTAGCTATAGGTTCAGGGAGAGACTTCGCCTCACAAAATAAGGTGGAGAGTGACTGAGGAAGACATTCAAGGTTGGCCCCTGGTCTACACACACACACACACACACACACACACATACACACGCGCGTGCGCATACACACCCCCAAACGCACGCACAAACGCACGCACACAAACACATACCCTCATATACTACACACTATACACAAAGATAAAATTAAAACAGAAAAATAAACAATTCCAATGGAATCTACACATCCTAGGTGATTGATTGATTTGAGTTTTGTCTTTTTCATTGTTTTGGAGACAGGGACTCATATAGGCCTGGCTGGCTGGCCGGGAACTCACTATGCAGCCAAGGACGTTCTTGAACTCTGGTCCTCCTGCTTCCACTTCCACAAGTGCTAGGATTACAGATACCAAACACCAAGCCTAGATGGTTGATTTTGAGATGGGTGTGTGTGTTGATGAATCCCTCAGGCTGGCTCTGAACTCCCAATCCTCCAGACTCAGCCTCCTGAGGAGATGGGATTCCAGGTACCCTATACCGCAGCAATCCCTACACATACATCATAACTCTGCTTCCAGATCCCCAGACCCCTGAAGGACACTCAAAGTCCGCCTCTTGTCCACATGGTGCAGCAGGGCTGGTTGTGTGCATCTGACTGTTGCTGATTCCATGCACTGGGCTGATATGCGCACTGAAGCCTTGTTTGTCAGGGATTGTATCCTCTTTCTATGAGGTCCCCTGCAAGCCTGAGCCCTGGCTGGGCCAGAGGGAGAGCTCAGTCCCTCAAGCTACCATCTCTGTCAATTCTGACCTTCCTGTGCATTTGCATGGGACACCTGTCTGGCCCCATCCCAGTCTGCTGCCCCTCTACTGCCCAATGTGTCTGCTCTACACCCAGTGCAGGTGGCTCTCTGGTCCCTCCCATCCCCTGTTACACCTGCAGACTTGTGTACACTACAAGCACCTCAACTCAGAGGACTAACATCCTCTTTTCAGTAAATGACAGTTGGGATAAAATCAGAAGCAGGAAGAATAAAAAGACTCGATGAATTTTTAGGAGAGTAATGATGAAGGTGTGCCAGCCAAAGTGAGGTCACGGCCAGGTGCTTCCTGAGTGGGAAAAGCAGGTTGCAAACTTAAGTCCCAAGATCATTCCCTTAACCCCACAAGTTGCATCCAGTATTGTAAAAATGGGGAAAAATTACACTCTTGAATTCCTCATACAATTACTGTGTGTGTGGTTTTTCATTTCATGCCCTGGAACATGGTCCTCAGGAAAATAGTGATGAAGCTTTTAAAAATAATTTATTTGTATTTATGGGTATGTGTACATGTGTTTCTGTATGTACCCACAGATGCCAGAGAGGATGTAGGATTCCCTTGGAGTTGGAGTCACAGATGATCTGCCTCTGGAAGGGCAATATCTACTTTTAACCATGGAGCCTTCTCTTCAACCCCTAATAATGAAGCTTTAAAAAGCTGCCGGGCCGGTGGTGGCGCACGCCTTTAATCCCAGCACTCGGGAGGCAGAGGCAGGCGGATCTCTGTGAGTTCGAGGCCAGCCTGGGCTACCAAGTGAGTCCCAGGAAAGGCGCAAAGCTACACAGAGAAACCCTGTCTCGAAAAACCAAAAAAAAAAAAAAAAAAAAAAAAAGCATTGCAAAGATACAGAATGGATGGTAAAGAGTTAAATGTATAATATTCTTTTCCTTGGAAGCCACCGTGGATCTCAGCTCTAGGAAGAGGTCCTGTGTGGTCTCACAGTTGTGAGAGAAGCAAGGGCCCCCATGTGAGAGTCTCTGCTCCCCTGATGGGTGGGTCACACATGCAGCGTAAACAAGAGATTTTTCCTTTTCTCACAAGGAAACGAATAGCAGAAAAGGCAAAAAAACAAAAACAAAACAAAAAAAAAAACAAAAAAAACTAGATCCCTGAACTCTGAAGCCAGATTCAGGGAAGGGGACTTAGCGGGCTCCGGATTCTGGGACAGCAGCTTGTATTCGGGTGACCATGCACCTGGATCCTCCGGACAAACTCAGCTGCTCCAAAGGGCTGGATGGAAGAGAACTGAAAGCCTCTGCCGATGCCAGGATGAGGTGAAGCCGCTATACCTCTTCCTCGGACACCAGCCACGGCCATGGCACAGGACCCTGTTTGTGAGGGCTTGCACCTTCAGTGCTCGTTGGTTTTTGTCATCTTGACAAACTGGAGTCACCTGGGAAGCCAACACCTCAAAGGAAGACCTGCCTTCATCAGATTTGGCTTGGGCATACCTGTGGGACATTTTCTTAATTGCCGATTGATGTGGGAGGGCACAGATTATTGTGGGTGTTGCCCGGGCAGGTGGTCCTGGGTCGTATAAGAAAGCAAGCTGAACAAGCAAGAGGGCAGCAAGTCAGTAAGCAACGATCCTTTGTGTTCCTGCCTTGACTTCTCTCAATGACAGGCCATAATGTGGAAATGTGAGCCAAATAAGAGCTTTCTTTCCTCTCCTAGGTGTTTCCGTCACAGAGATCCGCCTGCCTCTGCCTCCCGAGTGCTGGGATTAAAGGCGTGCGCCACCACCGCCCGGCCTTAGTAACTTTTTGTTTTGAGACATGGTCCCATGTATGCTGACCAGGATTTCAGTATGTAGCCAAGGATGACTTTTTTGTTGTTTTGTTTTTTCGAGACATGGTTTCTCTGTGTAGTTTTGGTGCCTGTCCCAGATGGATCTCGCTCTGTAGACCAGGCTGGCCTCGAACTCACAGAGATCCGCTTGGTTCTGCCTCCCGAATGCTGGGATTAAAGGCGAACACCACTACCACCTGGCCCAAGGATAACTCTGAACTTCTAATGCCCCTGCTTCTACCTCCCAAGAGCTGGTATGACAGGCATGCACGTCATGTAGGGCTTTGTGTATGTGTATGTGTATTATGTATTGTGTTATGTGTATGGGGATCCAAACTAGGGCTTTGTGTATGCTAGACAAGCACTCTATCAACTGAGTGATATACATCTTCAGTCCCCCAAACTCATTTTTCTCAAATTGTATTGTTGTTATTGTGTATGCATGACACACTTATGTGATAGTAGTTGGTTCTCTCCTTCCACATGGGTCCCATGAATTGAACTGTAGCTACAAAGAGAGCAATGGTCTGGCTTCCTAGTGTCTGTGGGTTCCTGAAGACACAAGTCCTCTGAGCTGTGCATGCTGGGTCTACCTCAGGCCCCTTCCAGCCACCAGTCCTGTTGTACAAGGTTCCTCGTGAGGAGTGTGGGGCCGTCAGAACCGCTTTCTTTAAACTGTGCGTGGATGAGAAGCACTGATTACACACACAAGCGGCCATGGCACAAAATGAGTGAACCTAGACAAGCCAGGCAAACTGAGGGCCTCCCTATCTCTGTCTTTACGTCTTTCAGTGAAGCCACGGAACCCGTGGGTACGCTGATGCAGATGGCATTTTCCAGTCCTCCTAGAAAGGGCAAATTATTTGCCTGGAGCTCGGGTCCACTTGAGTCCCCAAGAAGGGAGGCGGAGCGGAACAGAGGCCAGTCTGCAGCCACTTCCCAGACATCATGATCCGTGTGTGGCGGAGGGCTCAGGAGACAGCAAGGCACTCAGTCCTCAAGAGTGTACCACCCGCAGATCCCCGCGCCTACACCCAGCTCCAGAATCTGGACTGCTAGGCGCTGCACAGGGCAGAGGGGCTGGAGCTGGTTCAGAGTCGCAGGTCTTCAGATGGTACAGCCCGTACTCCCCGCCAGAGGTGCAGATGGTTCCACCCGGCTCGGCAAACCTCTCTCCGAAAGCGGAGGCGGGTGCAGAGGGGGCGTGGTCTGTAGCGCTTTGGGCCACGCCTCCTGCATAGTCATGAGATGGTAAGCTCTGCCTCTGGGGCGGGGCAGGCAGCTACTGGCGGTGGGGCTGGGCCGCTGGGTGGGGCCGGGCTGAAGGAGCGCGGCGGGGCGGGACCGGCCTCCGCCCCGCCCCTTCTGGGCCCGCCCCGCCCCCTGCCTCGCCCCCGCTCGCCGCCGCCCCGCCCTGGGCCAGCCGCCGCGCTGGGCGGGGGCGGGGCCCGGGGCCGGCAGGCCCCGCCCCCGCGGTGAATATTGATGCGGCGCGCGTCGGCGTCGCCCTCCTCCCATTGAGCGAGGCTGTGTCGCGTGGCCCAGCGTCGGCGTGACGGTTGGACGCGGGCGCGGCACTGCGGGTCCCGATTGCTGCAGCCGCTTGTCAGTGTGATGAAGATTGGCACCCAGGTAAGCTGTCACTCAACCGCTCCGCCGCCGCCGCCGCCGCTCTCGCCGCCGCCGTCCCTATCAATCACACCGGCCGAGGCCGCCGCTGCCGCCGCCTCCGCCGCTGCCTCTTCCGCCGCGGGCCGGGCGGGTGGTCGGGCGGGCGGTCGGGCGGGCGGTGCCCGGGGCCGCACTTGACCCGCGCCCGGGGCGGGGGCGGGGGCGGGGAGGGGAGCGCCGATGGGGGGAGGGGGCGCTGCGGCCGCGGCGCGGGGGCGCGCCCGGCTTGTTTTCCTGTGTGGGTTCAGGGGCGCGGAAATTTCTGGAAGGCGGCGGGGCCTCCGCGCTTGGGCCCGCTCGGGGCGCGCGCCTAACCGTCGCTCACGGAGCGCGGCGCGCGGGCGGCGGGGGCGCGCGGGCCGGCGGGGGCGCGCGGGCCGAGGGCCGGGGGGCTGCGAGGCAGGAAGATGGCGGCGGGGTCCGCGGCCCGAGGGGCGGCCCGAGCCAGCGTGGGGCTTCCCGCGGGAGTCCGCGGACGGTGACAGCGTGTCGCGCGTGTCCACGGCCCATCGGGAATAGCTTCTTAGGGAGCGCTTGGCCCGCCGTTCCTGCTCCGTGTGTTCCGGGGAAGGGAAGCGGTGCAGATGGAGGAGAGCGGAGCCCGCCGACCTCGGGGCTCCGGGCTCCTGAGGCCTGCGCCGTCGGTCCCGCCACGCCACCCGGGAGCGCGGGCCGCGGGGCCCATGTTCGAGCGCACGCCTGGGATTTAGGATAGCCGAGACCTAGGTGTCAGGCTCGACACGGAAGCTTCTTCCAGAAGTGACTGCTTTTGCTTTTTCTTTAGAAGTGGGTGCTTTCCGCTAAAGGATGGGAGAACCCGCCCCTAAGCAGGGCTCCTGTCATGGCATTAGAAAAAAAAAAAAAGAGCTTTCTCTAAACACTCCGGGGAAGGATTTGACTGAGGCGGGAACGCGTTGCTAGCACACTTTGTTGCTCAGGTGGTGTCCAAGGGATGCAGCGGAGCATCCCGCTGCAGGAGCGCGGTGAACAGTCTAGGATCCACCATTGTGCGAGGTACCGCCGAAGCTCCCGGATTCTCCTGGCAAACTTTGTCGCCAGGGCACCGGGAGTTGAGGCGCTTTAAGAGAATTCCCTGTGCTTTAGAATTGAGGAAGCATGGCAGCTGGAAGGATAGCGCGTCCCCCACAGTCTGATTCAGGTTGCAGCAGGCTTACGTTTAATTCAGTCTCTCTGGTCTTGTAGCCTAACTCTAGGAAAAATCCTAACGGTGAATTGTGGAAACAAAGTCACCACAGGAGTAGTAACATTCAGTTACAAGCTTGATTTGGGTCGGGTATTGTTAAAACTAGAACTGTTGAGAAGAAAAGAAATTTGCCCAAGTTCCAAGTGTGGATCCAGGAGCTGTAACTTCCCCAGGGTCAAACCGAGAACCAGCCGTATTGAAATAGCTCTCAAAAGTATCGGGCCAAAGTGGAGAGAGTCTCATCTGAGCCCCGGATTAGCTCACTGTGCGGCCACGCTGAGCAGGGCTCTCCAGGTCCTTTGGGAATGTGGGAGGTTTCCGTGACAACTCAGATGCTCTGTGGACATACATCAGCTCACATACATCTGGCCCTACCAGATCTCCTGATCTTACTGTCTGCCTTCCTCCTCCAAGAGCTGGAGATTTTTGGGTTTGGTTTTGTCAGTTTCAGAGCCTTAGTTTAGAATATTAGAAACCCATGTACATTGAGCTATCTTTGGTAGGATGGGTGTACTCCTCCCCCCTTTCCTGACATGGCTATTTGGTGGCAGAGGTGACAGGGAATTCAAGTAATTCAACAGTCAGGGGGACTTGATGTTCTGAGGCAATGGTGTGGCCTCATAGTGGTTGAGGGTAAGAGTCTTTGGATTAGACTGTCGTCCTACAACTAGCCGGGTTGAATCCATGTGTATTACGTTCTGTTAGATCTTGTACAAAGTGAAGTATGCTGTGTATAGAAAAAGTTGATGGTGAAGATTGGTAGGATGAACAAAGTCTGGGCTGGACGGTCATTTGGTACACAAAGGCTGCTAAGTCTTACTTACTGAGAGGATGCTAGGTACGTAGCCTGCTGAAGCCCCTTGTTCATTTTGTCAGCCCCTGCTGTTCAGCTTTTGTTTCTGGAAATTTTCTGCAGAAGGCAGTCAATGTGGTGGCTGGCCTGTGGTTGAAAACTCCTGTTTCTCTGATGTTCTGTGGTTCTTAGGACATTCCTCAGGAGCATGAGAAGAGGATGGAGTAGTTTTTAATTCCAAGTGTTTTCAGGGAGGTGTGGGGCTGAGGAGAAACATCTGCAGTGTCTTCATAATCTTGAAAACCACTAGGTAGGGTTGTAGCTCATTGACAGAGCTCTTGCTTTACAAAGCCCTGAAGCTGATTCAAACATCCCTACCCAGATGATTTTATTGTCTTGGGCCTTTCTCTGGAATGATAGTATAGTTATCCCAATGTGTGAAGCCACAGACAGACCTGTCTTCCCTCTTGAGGAAAGATTAGTGTGGATTGTCAGTGCTCTGTGTGTAAGGTAATTTCTGCTCAGGGTAATCGTGCATCCTAAAGGCCTGTTTAAGTTATTTGGCCCATCTTCTAATAGAGTAAAGCCTTCTCAGGTGACACTGTATATGTGTGCTCAGTGGGATAAGACAACAGGAGTCTAGTGGGTTCCCTCTGTAACCACCATGCCGCCTGGTCCTCACCCAGCTCCCCCTCATATTCTCTCAGTCCCCATTTCTGCCTTTTTCATCCTCTTCCCTTTTCCTTGCCGTGGACTGAGACTTCTGAGTTCTCTTTCCCCACACATCACCGTTCAACACTGACCTCTGGGCTGGGGGGCTGCCTTTATAAATACGAAGCTCCTTCTTCCCAGCAAGCACATTTTACTTTCTGCGTGTGTGAAGGTGCCAGTTTTAGGTATTATTAGGAGTAATTCCCCTCTTTGTGATTGGCTCGTTTCACTTAGTACAATTTCATCGTACTTCAGCTTGTGCCAGCATCTCCATATTTTGAAGCCTAATAAAGTTCCATCCTATGCATGCCCTGCATTTTGGTCATCCACCCATTCCTGAACACCTGGTCCCTTCCTCTTGGCTATTGTGAACGCTGTGGCCCTGAACGTGAGTGTGTGGACATCTGAGACTCTGCTCTCGGTGCTTTTGATAGAGTTTCAGAAGTAGATCGTGTGTCGTGTTAGTTACAGTTTAAAGACTGTTTTTCCACCATGGCAGAGCTCTGCTCAAGGCTCCCGGCTTTGGGGTGTGGAGCGGTGTGAACAGTAGGCAAGCACCCCTGCCATGGAGCCACACTGCTGGCCCCGGTTTTCTCCATCCTCGTTGTCTTGTTAATTTTTTTTTTTTTTGGTTTTTCGAGACTGGGTTTCTCTGTGTAGCTTTGTGCCTTTCCTGGAACTCACTTGGTAGCCCAGGCTGGCCTCGAACTCACAGAGATCCGCCTGGCTCTGCCTCCCGAGTGCTGGGATTAAAGGCGTGCGCCACCACCGCCCGGCCGTTTTATAATTTTAATACATTTCTCTAGTGATTAGTGATGTTGAGCATCTTTTCCAGGGTTTACTTGCCATTTGTGTGTTTTCTTTGGAGAAATTTCCTTTTTACGTTTGCCCACTTTAGAATTTATATTATATACATACATGTTATGTATAAATTGTTGAACTACTTCTGTATCTGGCATTATCGTGTAATTTTATGCATGTTAACAAAAATGTTTCTTATTTTAAAATTTTAAAGTTGGGCCAGAGAGGTGGCTCAGCCGGTAAAGGAAGGCCTTTGTCACCAAGCCTGACAGCCTGAGGTCAGTCCCAGATCCCACAAGGTGGAAGAAGAGAATGGACTTCTACAAGTGACCTTTAACCTCCACATCAGCTGTGGCATTGTACATGCACACAATAAAGAAATACATTTAATTTAAAAATGTGTCACAACTTTCTTTCCTTTCTTGAATATCTGACGGTTATGCCTGATGTGCCAGGCCTTTGGGCATTTGCCTTTTGACATTGTGACATTTTTCCCTCTGAACACTGGCTTTCCTCTGATCCGCTCCACATGGTACTAGCTACGTTACAAGGCCTCTTTCTGCAGGGCACTAGTGATGTTCTGAGCGGCACTGGCAGTGCCAGAGGGAGAATGGTTGTCCTAGGAAGGCTGCTTAGCTTGGAAGAGTGAAGTCCCTATTTTCCATCCTTCCGTTGCTTCCCCTGTGCCAGGGATTGAACCCGGGACACTGTAATCCTAAGCACATACTACCACTGTGCTCTAGCACCTAGCTCTCACAGGACAGTTTCACTGATCTGATAACAAGGACATTACATAAGTTTTGTGTGTCGGTTTGTATTGATGCCAGTGATAGTCATGTAGCCTTAAAAAGCTTTGATAATGGATTTAATAGCTATGATAGACCATCTAATTCAGCCTATCAGAACAGATTCTAAAACCTGTAAAATGCCTTTTGTTAGGTCCAAGGAGATAACAGGTAAAGTGCTTGCTACACAAGTGTGAGCCAAGCTCAGATCCCCAGAACCCACATAGAGCCTGATGTGGTAGCACATCTGGAAGTCCCAGCACTCCTGTAAGATGGAAGGCAGAGGGAAAAGAGACTCCTAGAAGTGCATGGGCCAGCTTGCCTGGCAAATGCAGCAGCAAACAAAAAAGTAGAAAGTGAGGACTGTGTCTCAAGATTGTCCCCTGACCTCTACACACTCCTGCTGCAGCCACATGCCAGCACTCACACCCTTGCACCAACACACACAAGTGTCTTTGTTATTAGAAATTTGCTGTCTTTAATTTGATTCTGTAGATTAATTTGATTCTGTAGATTTTTATTTCGTTTTTTCGCTGTGGAGTTGGGCTTGCTTCAAGCCATTCATTCTTCCGTCTGAGCCTCCCATGTGGCCGAGCTGTCTGAGTGTGGGGATTGTAAGTGTGCCACTGTGCCTGGCACAGGTTTGTTTTAATAGGATTTAATATCTGATTTTATTTGGATATTAAGTTTTAAATGGCACCTTCTCAAGCTTTGTTTGAAAACTAAAGTGTTTTCTTGGCAGATGTCTTCCTTCAGATGAGTTACTTATTGACTGTCTCTGTGCCGGGGGAAGAGAACCTGGCTGTTTATGATTTTTGAGCCCTAGTCACCTGAGACTTCTTAAACAACGAAACTCCTTGGACTTTATGTGAGGTGGTTAATTCCCTTAAAAGCTCCTGGAGAAGGTGTGCTTTTGAAGACAGACCTTGGCCAGTGTTCTTAGAATGCCTTGGCTTTGCAGGTGTATTAAAAAGCAGGTTGAACTTGGACAAAGACCATCAGTTCTTTGGAGGGTTAGTAACAGGAGAATGAAGAGCAGCCTGGCACTCTCGGGTGCTGTCTTCAGTCTTCTGCTGTCAAGTCTGTCTCTGTTAGTGCTTGTCTTGTTCTTTGCAGATACTAGAACTGAACTCGCCTAGAACACCCAGCTTTTCTGGGTTGGGGTGGTTAAGGCTCACTTTGACAGCAGGTTGGACTGGGGAAGTTGTCCTGTGTTGGTGTGGCAGCTGGAAAGGAGGATAGAATGCTAGGGCTCATCCAATGGCTTGACTTATCACCAACTGAGCTGGTAAACATTTTAAGTGGGTTAAGAGGAATATTCTGGGACAGCCGGACTACACAGAGAAACCCTGTTCCAAATAAATAAATAAATAAATAAATAAATAAATAAATAAATAAATGAAAGAAAAAGATGTTTCTCTTTGGTTAGCTATACTTTATTTACACCAGAAGTTAGCACACTATGAAATCCCACTGTGGCCTGCGTGTGTGTGTGTGTGTGTGTGTGTGTGTGTGTGTGTGTGTGTGTGGGCGCGCGCGCGCGCGCGCGCGGTAAAGACCAGAAGTCAAGGTGTTTTTCCCATTTTTTTTTTTTTTTTATCTTTTTAGAGACAGGGTTTCTCACTTAACCTAGAGTTTGGCTAGAATGGCTGGCCAATAAGCTTCAGGGGTCCATCTGTCTGTCCACATGGCCCCACCCCCAGTGCTGGGGTTACAGATGCATGTTACTGTGCCTGGTCCTTAGATGGATGCTGAGGATATGAACTTGGGTTCTCAAATTTGAACAGTGGACACTTTGCCCATCAGACTGTCTACCCAGCCTGATTCAAGCTTTTTCTTTTTTTCAAATGTTCTCTTTTCTCTACATTTCAGTGATTTGTTTTTGTTTTTGTTTTGTTTTTCTTTTTTTTCTTTTTCTTTTTTTTTTTTTTTCTTTTTTGATTTTTCGAGACAGGGTTTCTCTGTGTAGCTTTTTGTGTCTTTCCTGGGACTCACTTGGTAGCCCAGGCTGGCCTCGAACTCACAGAGATCCGCCTGCCTCTGCCTCCCGAGTGCTGGGATTAAAGGCGTGCGCCACCACCGCCCGGCTTGTTTTGTTTTTCAAGACAGGGTTTCTCTGTGTGGCTGTCCTGGAACTGACTCTGTAGACCAGGCTGGCTTCAAACTTAGAGATCTACCTGTCTCTGCCTCCCGAGTGCTGGGATTAAAGGCATGTGCCGCCACCACCTGGCTTTAGAAGATAATTTTAAAGATTTATTTTTATGTGTATGAGTGTTTTTGCCTGCCTGTGTGTAAGTACACCACATGTGTGTCTGGGGTCTATGGAGGCCAAAGAGGGCACTGGATCCCCTGGAAGTGGAGTCTTCCACTTGAACTGCCACGTAGTTCACTGGTTGTGGACTGCCATGTAGGTTCTGGGAAGCAAACCTCTGTCATCTGGAAGAGCACTGTGCACTTCCATGCTGCCCAGGCTCATCTGGAACTCCTGGCTTCAAGGGATCCCGCTGAAGCAGCTCTTGGGCAGCTGGACTGCAGTGAGCGCCTGCACAGCTGGCTTGTAAACATGTTTATGTGTAACTGGTAATACAGGGTTGTTATGGAAACCAACAGGGTAGAGTGTTACTGTTGGCTTTAGGTATTGTAGTGTTAAAATAACCAGTTGATAACTGAAGATAGGTGAGGACAGGGAACATACCACAACATACAAGATGACTGAACAGAAAAACTTTAAGGAAGGAGAATCGAGAAACAAAACCAATCAACACAAACCCAAAATATCAGGAACCACAATTAGTTTAAAAGGGCTCCAGATTAAGCCAAATGATCTGGCTATATAAGGCATCTAAGACTGTCAAGTAGATGGGAAATGGGTAGAAAACTCAATCTACCCGGAGCAACTGCCAGGCAAGACAAATCAAACTCCTGGTTGAAGTACTAGAGAGAGGAGAAAAGCAGTGAGGACCACTGCATGCCACTCAGAGGATCAATTACTAACGTTAAACTTCATAGGCCTTGTATTCTCCTTACCAAGATTGATTATAGCAAGTAAATTAAGTGCGTGCATGCACACACACATCCATGCAGACAGACAGACAGGAACAGAGATCTCCTTGAGAGAGAGAGAGAGATCTCCTAGATGTGACTTCCAGCAGCTCAATGACCAAGAAGTCATCAAAGGAGTGAGAGTGTGAGGCAAGACATGAGCCAGTTCACTGTCAGGATCTCACATGCTTCAATCATCAGAAATGTCTCTGGGCATTGCCAGATGTCCCCTGGGTGCCAAAATTGTCTCCATTTGAGAACTGCTGATACAGAGGATTTAAACAATATGACAAATGAGCCAATAAAGAAGGACAGAAATTTGTGGTAATAAATAAAATGTAGATTGTCTTCATCACATAAACATTTAACAAAATTAGCCATGTGTTAGGATAAAAAGAAAATCTCCAGTTTCAGAAAAGTAAATCCTAGCCAGGTGTGGTGCACCACTCTTGTAATTCCAGCATTTAAGAGATCAGGAGGATTGCTGGGAGTTCAAGGCTAGCCTGGGCTACACAGTGAAATCTTGTCTCAAAAACAGACCCCTCTCCTAAAACTGGAAGGAGAGGTCAAGTATAGTAACATCTGCCTGTAATTCTAGCTCTAGGATGTAGAGGCTGCATCAGGGGTTCAAGGTTCTCTTCAGCTACGAGACTCATTCTCAAAAACAAGTAAACCTGAACAATTAATTCCATGAATGAGAATCTGAGACCACAGTAACACAACCTAGCTTGAACTTTGAAAATGGGCTAAAGATTACTATATGGAAATTTTGAGCCAGGCAGTGGTGGGCACACACCTTTAATCCCAGCACTCAGGAGGCAACGGTAGGTGGATCTCTTCCTTCTGTATATTTCTTGGAATAAAGAGGAGATTCAAAAACTATCTCAGTGAGATGGGACACACCTTTAATCTTAGCACATAACAGGCAAAGGCAAGAGGATCTCCGTGAGCTTGAGGCTAGTTAGGGTTACACAGTGAGACCCAGTCTCAAAAACCAAAAATATTTCCTGCCTCTGAACAAATGAATGACTGCTGCTATTCTCTGATTTACCAATGAATAACTGCATTACACATCCTCACCTCCAGGATAAAGTAGGGCTAGTCCTCAGGAGAAACCAACTCCACAAGTGCAATTACTAGAAAATTAAGAAAGGGGTTGGGGATTTAGCTCAGTGGTAGAGCACTTGCCTAGCAAGTGCAAGGCCCTGGGTTCAATCCTCAGCTCAAAAAAAAAAAAAAAAAAAAAAAAAAAAAGAGAAAATTAAGAAAGGAAGCAGATTAAGCTTTCAGCTTAAGACACAAGAAAAGTAAAATTAACCCAAAGAGGAACAAATCTGATTTTCAGCTTGTTAAATTTGATTATGAAGAAATTAGAGAAAAATAGTTATAAAAGGAGATATGAAGATAGATTGAAGGTGATAAAAAGGAACACCCTAGTTACTTGATGGCAATGCCTTTGAAGAGCTGTGGGTAGTGGATGAAAGCAGAATCTGAGCTGACCTTTTAGTAGAGCATCTTGAACGGCTCCAGACACAGATGAGTGAGTTCTATGGAATCCTCATAGAACAGATCATCCCTATGTTGTGCAGACTTTAGGAATCACTTTCTAAATAATTGAGCTCTGCTGTGTACCCAGCATTGTGATAGTGCCTGGGAGTGTGGGGTGAATAGAAGCAACTAAAGCTCCTGTCTGGAATGTACAGAAGTTGGTGCCTGCAAGGAAGGAAATGCTCCTCAGTGCCTCGTCAGAAGAAGAGGTCTATTACAGCTGTGGTAAGGACTGGGAGGGAGGGGACGGGGTGACTCATGCCATGAGATGACCAGGGGAGTGGGAGTGAAGCCAGTCTAGACAGAAGTGGACGCTGTGCCTTTGGAGGAGCCTGCAAGAAACCTGAAGTGACTGGTGGGCGCCAGGGAGGGAGGGAAAACCAAGGCCCAGCCATCGTTGGATATGCCCAGAATGATGGTCTTTATCTCGTGGCTACAGAAAATCCCTGAAAGGTCTTAGACAGGTATGTTAGTGTCAGGCTGAAGTTTCGGGAGTCTCCTTAAAGACTTGGGGTCGAAGCAAGACTGAAAGCTAGTAGAGCGAACACTAAACTTGGTAGGGCGTGTGCCACATCTCCTCCTTATGTCCTGAGGGGCCTTTGAAAGGGCTTAGGCAGCCCCATGTTTGCAGTCGTCATATCCTCCCTCCTTCTTAAGCTGGTTCCACTCATTGCTTGTAGCTTTCCCCTGCAGAAATTCTACATCATCAATGTCTCCCACATCATAGGGTCTCCCTTCCAATGTCAGTTAATGCTCAGTTTCACACTTCCCTCAAGTCTACATGCAGGGACTCCACCCCGTGTCACACTTTACCTTCCTTTGAAAACTGGGGATAAGACGCAGCAAGACTCTCTAAACCTTGCATTTGTCAGGTTGCAAAGCTTGATTCATATGGAGAACAGCAAACTCCCAGAAGCACTCTGTTCTTAGTCAAATGAATGTTTGTCTTTACAGCCTTAAACCTGGGGGTACCTGGGGCCTGGCAAATTCCTGAGATGTCTTCATGGCATCTTTGTTATTGTCCTGATGAAAAGTACTTGGCTTCTTTTTAACGTCTCTAGTCTTTTCTACAGTTGTGTTTTTGTCTGTATTTTTGGTTTTCTGAGACAAGGTTTCTCTATATAACAGTCATGGCTGTCCTGGAACTCACTCTGTAGACCAGGCTGGCCTTGAACTTACAGAGATCTGCCTGCCTCTGCCTCCCGAGTGCTGGGATTAAAGATGTGTGCCACAACCACCCAGCTCTTATCTGTAATTCTAAGTGAGCTCCTTTTGTGTCTAACCTGTTTTTTCTAAATCTTTCTCTTCTGCTCTTTACTCACAGTTTTTACTGTAAACTTGGCTAAAAGTACCCACCAATAAGCACATCCACAACGTTCATTAGGCCATCTGCTTTCAGTTCAGCCCACACAATTCATCTTAGACAAGATGTAGGCAAGTTCTTTGCCAGAATGTACACAAATAGCCTCTATTTTAATTCTCAGTGGAATTCTCCTTCCTGTCAGAAACATTGTAGGCATACAATATTTACTGTCCACATTCCTGATAACCATTCAGCCTGAAGCAGTTAAGAGCTTTTAACTCTCATCTTCAAGCTTTCCCAAAAATCCTCCCACAAACAAGTTCCAGAGGTTTATGAACCGCTGTGGTCAGGTAGTCGGAGTAATGCACCAGCTTCTTGGTGCTAGTTCTCTCTGTCAGGGGTTGTCATCACTGCAGCAAGACACTGCACAGCTTACAAGAGGAAGGATGACTTTTGACTCAGACTCGGGTTTCAGTCCGTGGTTGGCTGTCATAGCTTTTAGGCCAATGGCAAGACAAACATCATGGCAGGTCATGACAGGATACCTGCTCATCTCATGGCAACCAGTGAGCAGAGAGGCAGGAAAGGATCAGGCTAGCTAAATCATTTAAAAAGATGCCTCTAGGCATACTGCAACAAGACCCTCTCCTCCAAATAGGCCCCACCTTTGTATAGCCTATTCATTATGAATTTAATACATTAACCATTGATGAACTTAGTGCCCCCATCACCCAGCTGTCTGTCAATAGTGTCACCAGCTAAGGATCAAACACATGGTCCTTTAGAGAAGGATACTTCATGTCCAAACCCCACACAGATGCCCGGGAATTCTCTGCTCAGTCACCCTCCTTTTTTTTTTTAGTTTTTCGAGACAGGGTTTCTCTGTGTAGCTTTGCGCCTTTCCTGGAACTCACTTTGTAGCCCAGGCTGGCCTCGAACTCACAGAGATCTGCCTGCCTCTGCCTCCCGAGAGCTGGGATTAAAGGCGTGCGCTGCCACCACTGCCTGGCTTTTTTTTTTCAGTCACCTTCCCAACTGACTCAGTTTGAAAAACACCATGAATGGAGTTGATGAAACTTAACAGGCACCAGAGTTGATCAAGTTACAGAATTCTTCCCTGATTTCCTTGTGAAGTCTCTATATATTATTATATAGAAGAAGAAACTGGAGGACCTTAGAGCTGGATAGAGTGACCTCAGGAAGCTGGTTAACCTTAGACCATGAACTTCATCCATTTCAAAAGTATCTGATTATTTCTGGTATAAGTCTAGTGGCATAGAACAACCATTTTATCATATGCATGCTTTCTGTAGGCTAGAGTTAGAAAAGTCATAGGAAACACCCTGCATGTCCATGTTTGGGTCCTCAGCTTGGGGGCTAGGGTGACTTGATAATAGATGAAGTCTCTTAGGGACATCATTTCTTCTTCTCTTCCTCCTCCTCTTCCTCCTCCTGTTCCTCCTCCCTCCCTACCTTTCTTCCTTCTCCTCCTTCCCCTCCCTCTCCCTCCCCCTTCTCCTCCTCTTCCTTTGTTTTCATCTTCTTTCTTCTTCTTCCAAGGTCTCTCTATGTAGTTCTGACAGTCCTGGAACTTAGCATGTAGACCATACTGGCCTTACAGAGATCCTCTGGTCTCTACCTCCTGAGTGCTAGAATTAACGGTGTACCCACAATACCTAGCTAGGGACATTTTCTTAAATCTGCCAGGTGTATCTGTGAGCTGTAATGTAAGGAGGGGATGTTGGCCAGAGCACTTAACCTGTAGAGGTTCCATGTGAGCTGGGATTTCTTTATAGTCTTATGGGGCTTTCTTAGAGTCTTGTGGGGAATAACCCACAGAATTAGTGGGTTATATAGAATCAGGGAAGCTTCCTCACAGCCTTGGGAAGGTTGCTCATAAAATCAAGGGCTCTTCCTTAGAGCCTAAAAGGCGTCCTCAGTTTTGTGACATTTGCTCCCAGGCCTAGGGGACTGTCACAGGTTTGATGGCTTCCACACTTAGGGGCTTCAGGACCTTCTCACTGCTTCAATACTTGACAAGAAGTAATTTAAGGGAAGAGTTTTGACTCCCAGTTTAAGGGTACAATCCATCATGGTGGGGAAAACATGGAGGTTGCTTGCTCATCTCTGGGAGGATCAGGAAACAGATGAGTGACAGTGGCACGCGCCTTTAATTCCTGCCCTCGGGAGACAGGTGGATCTCTGTGAGTTTGAGGCCAGCCTGGTCTACATACTGAGTTCCAGTGAGTTGGAGGCCAGCCTGGTCTACATACTGAGTTCCAGGACAGCCAGGACTACATAGAGAGACCCTGTCTCAAACAAACAGATGGGGATAGGGTATTTGTGCTCAGCTCCCTTTCTCTTTTTTCCTGTTTGATTCCATCTGAGACCTAGCCCATGAAATGGTACCCCTGCTATACAGGTGTGTCTTACCCCTTACCTCACTGAATTACTGAGCATTTCTTAATTTAATCCAGTTGACAAAACCATCACAAGTTCATCCTTGTCAATCGATACCCAAGCACATCACTTAAAGATTTACTTTTATTGTTTTTCAAATGTGTGTTAGGTATGTGCACGAGTGCAGGTATCCATAGAGGCCAGAACCATAGATTGTACCCAAGTTTCTTATGTTGAGAACTACTGTAGAGAAAATACTCTGTCGGATGGTAGTGGCACACGCCTTTAATCCCAGTACTCGGAAGGTAGAGACAGGCAGATCTCTGAGTTCGAGGCCAGCATGGTCTACAGAGCAGGATCCAGGACAGGCTCCAAAGCTTCTCGGAGAAACCCTGTGTGTGTGTGTGGGGGGGGGGGGAGTGAGTATTTCAGGGGCTGGTGTGGTGGCTCAGTAGTTAAGAACACTTGTTGCTCCTGTAGAGGACCTCGGTTCAATTCCAGTGCCCACATGGTGGTTCCCAACCATCTGTAACTCCAGTTCCAGGGGATCCAATGCTATCTTCTGACCTTCGCAGCCAGTACACACACATGGTCCACCTACATACTGGTATACTGTGGCCAGTATATTTTGAAATTTAGTATTTAGCTTTTTTTTTTTTTCTTTTTTTTCAAGACAGGGTTTTTCTGTTTTGGTGTCTGTCCTGGATCTCCCTCTGTAGACCAGGCTGGCCTTGAACTCACAGAGATCCACCTAAGTGCTGGGATTAAAGGGGTGTGCCACCACCGGCTGGCTGCATTTAGCTTTTTTTTTTTTTTTCCTTCGAGACAGGGTTTTCTCTGTGTAGCTTTGCGCCTTTTCCTGGAACTCACTTGGTAGCCCAGGCTGGCCTCGAACTCACAGAGATCTGCCTGGCTCTGCCTGCTGAGTGCTGGGATTAAAGGCGTGTGCCACCACCGCCCAGCTGCATTTAGCTTTTTAAAGAGTAGTTTAGCTATTTGTGGATTGCTGTTACTCTTCCTTTACATTTGAGTGTAGTTGGAGTATCTCAAAACAGATTTTCCTTGGGATTGTATCTGCATGGCTTACAATAACATTTATGTAGAAAACCCATGGAATCTGCATAAACCATAGAGTCAAAGGAGTCCACTAACAGCAGATCCAAGGTCAGACTGCACAGTGATGCTCTGTCCATCAGCATCCAGCAGCAAGAAGTGCAGTTAAATGTGTGCAGCAGCTGCAGGGAAACTGTGGGCTGCTTTGGGGCCACATCCAGTGAATGACACAGAAGACCTCTACAAGAAGACATTAAACTTAGTACCGGATAGAGATGAAGAACTGAGACAACAGAGGATCCTGTGCTCTTTGAGTGGTTGACTCGGTATTTAAAGACCCTGTCCTCCCTAAGTCACTCATAAATCTGTTACAACAGTTGTTATAAAGTGATTTCTGTATGGTAGCGACTTTGTTTACTGATCCATCCCTGCACTCAAGGCAGATCCCAGCAAGGAGAACAACCCCCCTTCCCCAGTAAATGCACAGATGGATAAATGGTGCAGTGAAGTGCATGCAGGCTGCATCCCTGCCTTTCCCACTCACTGGCTGCTGTAGACTCATCCACACTGCTTTGGGGTTAGTTTGGTTTTGATTCTGGGGACTGAATCCAGGGCCTCAGCATGCCTGCAGACTTGCACATGCTAAGCATGTGTTCTACCACTAAGCTAAACCCCCCAGACCCTTGCTGTGAATTTTAAATGATTTTAAGTAATGAAAATATTACTTGATAGAGCTACGCATGGTGGTGCATGCCTTTTAACCCCAGCAGTTGGGAGGCAGAGGCAAGTGGGTCTCTGTGAGTTCAAGGCCAGCCTGGTCTACATAATGAGTTCCAGAACAGCCAGAGCTACATAGTAAGACTCTATTTTGAAAAAACAAACAAAAATATTATTTATTGAAGTTACTGTCACAGGCCCAAAGAATGTTTTTTTTCTTTTTCTTTTTCTTTTTTTGTACAGTCAGTAAAGCTATTATATGTCTCTACCCTCATGACTTTACATGAAACTGATTACTTCTCAAAGACCCACCTCCAAATAACATTAATAGGAACTGGGTGTTAAATTTTAGCCCATGAACTTAAACATTTTTTTTTTTTAAGATTTATTTCTTTATTTTTGGCTTTAGTTTTTTGGTGACAGGGTCTCTCTATATGGCCCTGGCTGTTCTAGAACTCACTCTGTAGACCAGGCTGGCCTCAAACTCACAGAGATCTGTCTGCCTCTGCCTCCCAAATGCTGGTATTAAAGGCATATGCCACCACACCTGACTAGATTTATTTATTTTTAAATGTTATTTTATGTGTATGAGTGTCTTACATATATGCATGTGCACTAAATACCTGCAGTGCCCAAGGGGGCTAGAAGAAGACATTAGATTCCCTGGAATTAGAGTTATGAATGATTGTGAACTGCCATGTGGGGGCTGGGAATTGAACCTGGGTCCTCTGGAAGAGCAGACAGGGCTCTTAACTAGCCATCTCTCCAACCCTTATTTATTTTATTTTATGGATATGGGTATTTTGCCTGAATGTGCATCACTTACGTACTTGGTGCCTGTGGAGGCCAGAAGAGAATATTGAATCCTGGACCTGGAGTGACAGGTGGCTCTGAGCCTCCATATGGGTGCTGGGAGCTAAACCCAGGTCCTTTGGAAGAACATCCAGTGCTCTTAACCACTGAACCATCTCTCCAGCTCCCTAGCATGAGAACTTTTGAAGAACACATTGGGACCATAGCACAGCTTTAATGCCCAGCAGATTATTTTGATGTTCTTTGTAGGTTTTGTTGTTTTGGGTTTGTTTTTTGAAATGAGGTTTCACTGTGTACCTTCTGGCTGGCCTGGAACTCACAAAGCTCCCCATGTGCTACCGTTTCTGTCTGATCTGGATGTGTCATCGAGTGCAATCAGAAGCGCACTTGCTGTGTTCTGGGACTGTGGCATTTGCTTTGGGAGGGTCCCCAGTACTCTGTTCTGGAACACGGGCATGGAAACTCTAAATCTCTGGGTTGCTACACTGACCCTGGCTTCCCAGATGTGTTCATTGGCCATCATCTTTAGCCAGATTTGCCCAGGAAGGCTCCTCAGTGAGACTGGGAAAACTATCTCCTACAGGGCGGCACCTTTGCGGTATATTACTTTCCCTCCAGGTGCTTGCATGGGAAGTGTTCTGTGAGAGCTGTCTGGAAGCAGTACAGGACCAGCACTGAGTCTGTGACACAATCACTTCTAGACTGACCTGATTTTGATGTTGAACCATCAATAGACTGTTGCTACCCTGGAAGATATGCCTTAGTGGCATTCACAGCAGAGTTCCTTTCCACTCAGCATGGCCAGGGAAGGAGATTATCTATGTAAGGGAGTCCAATGGCTCCTTAGTTTAGCTATTGTTTGAATGCAAATTGTTTAAAATACTTTTATAAGAGGCTAGGTGTGGCCTGGCAGTGGTGGCACATGCTTTTAATTCCAGCATTGGGAGGCAGAGGCAGGTGGATCTCTGAGTTTGAGGCCAGCCTGGTCTAGAGAGTGAGTTCCAGGACAGGCTCCAAAGCTACACCCTGTCTTGAGAAAACAAAAACAAAAATAAAAAAAGGCTGGGTGTGGTGGCATTTAAAATACTTTTATAAGAGGCCTGGCATGGTGGAAAATGCCCTTAATCCCAATACTCAGAAGCAGAGTCAGGCAGATCTCTATGTGTTCTAGGCCAGCCTGGTCTACATAATGGGTTCCAGGACAGTCAGGTATATAGAGAGACTCTGTCTCAAAAACAAACAAACTGCCTGTCCGTGGTGGCACACGCCTTTAATCCCAGCACTCGGGAGGCAGAGGCAGGCGGATCTCTGTGAGTTCGAGGCCAGCCTGGGCTACCAAGTGAGTTCCAGGAAAGGTGCAAAGCTACACAAAGAAAACCCTGTCTCGAAAAACCAAAACCAAACAAACAAACAGCTTTTTATAAGGCTGGAGAGATTGTTCAGTAGTTGAGGGCACTTGACCCAAATTCAGTTCCCTGTCCCTCAGTACTGGCTTCTTACAACCTCCTGAAACTCCAGTTCCCGGAGATTCAGCATCCTTTGGCCTCTACATGGTGCACATAAACTCACACAGGAATGCATACATACACTAAAATAACTAAATTAATCTTTAAAATTACTTTTATATCTTAAGCATCTCAGCCCTTTAGAGACTTATTCCTCCAGTTTACTGATGGTTGAAGATCATTGTTTCCCAGGCTCTCTGTGGGCTTCTTGGTCCCTAGGCAAGACCCAGGAGGAAGGTGGTATGGGTGATAAAGGTACTCATAGCTAGGCATGCATACAGATGGGGAGAGAGGTGGGCAGAGCTTCTAGGGAGGGGGAGGCCCTGTGGTGGGAGAGAGTGCTGCAGGAGGAGGGCGACAAGGTGTTGGGTGGGAGGGTGTACATACTCTTGGTGCCAGGGAGCTGGGGTGGGGGTGGGCTGATGCCTAGGATGGGCTTGGGTAGAAGCACCTTATGAGGCTGGTCATATGACCAGATTTGCATTTCAGAAAGCCTGGAGAATGGTTTGGAGCAAGGCCGGATTGGGCTCTGGCAGCCACGGGCGATGGAAGTCTGAGGAGACTGCTGGGCCGGCTCTGAGGGCGGAAGGGCAGGTGGAAGCAGAACTGAAGGGAAGTCAGGATTTGGAGGAGAACCAGAGTTTAGTCACCACAAAGCCATTAGGAGATGTCTGGATCGAGTTGGAGATGTGTGGGTCTCTGTCCAGAATGGGGTCCTGGGTGGAGGGAACACACAGATTTAGAAGATTTAACAGAGTTTTAAACATTTTAATTCAGAGGCTGGGCTTAGTGGGTGAGGCATGACTTTAATCCCAGCACTTGGGAGGTAGGGGCAGGTGAATCTGTGAGTTCAAGGCCAGCCTGTTCTACAAAGTGAATTCTAGGACAACGAGAGCTACATAGTGAGACCGCATCTCCAAAAAAGAAAAACCACAAGTACTGAACTTAGTTTTCTCACTGCACTCACTCCCATCTTTGGAACGGCTATCTGGAGAGCCACTGCTAGTAGAGTGTTTTCCCACGCCCTTGTACAGACAGCTCTTAGGAGAGTGCCAGGCCAGTACCATCACTTCCGGCGACAGAGTCTGAGGCCATGGTTCTTGTTCCCCCACAGACCTTCTGTTCATCAGCTGCTGACCCGGCCCTCCTCTTACTGATCCTGAGGACGTCCTGACATGGTCGGCACTCGCCCGCCATGGCTCCCCTCCTTTATGTGTGTAAGCAGTTCTGTTCTGCTTCTCATGTCGTGCAGTGTCCACGACATGACCCCCAAGCTATCCCCTAGCACACCATCTTCTCTCTTCCTTTTGGTCTCCTCCGGTCTGTTGGCTTTCCATCGTGCATTTATGTGTATTTTTGACTAGGGCCGCTGTGCCAAATTACCACAAACTGTATACTAAACAGTAGATTGCTCACCTAGCATGTGTGAGGCCCTGGATTTAATCCCTACCACCCCCAGAAAAATGGGTTCTCCTGTGGTTCTGGAAATCATGATCAAGGTGTAGACAGGGCTACACTCTCTCTCTGGAGGATCTAAGGATCTGTGATCTGTCCTTGCCTCTTCTGGCTTTTGGTGATCCTGCTTCGGCTTCCTGGGCTTAAGGGTGTATTCCTACTGTGTGTGCCTCCATCTTCCCATGGCAAACCTCTTTGTGTGTCTCAGATCTTCCCCGCTCCTCTTAAATAGACAGCCAGTCGCTCCATCCCGAGTCCCAAGGCATTTCATCTCAAGACCCTTAGTGTCATCCCATCTGTAAGACCCTGTTCCTACATCTGGTCCATGTTCAGGTGCTGGGTTAGAGTGGGACGTGTCTTGTGAGGACTCAGCTCATCTCCATGTGTACCCACTGTACCCTGACGATGACCAAGTGATTCCAGCCCAGGCTGCTCCGCTCAGTTTCCGAGAAGGTATCTGAGACTCGCCTGCAGCCTGAGATGCCCTGCCTTGTCTCCCTCCCAAGCCGAGGAGCTGTCCTTAGCTGTCTGCTCACCTCAGGACCTGCGGCTCTATTCTTCCAGGTGCTCAGGTGGGAAGCTTGGACCCATCCCTGCTCCTTTAGTTCATCTGCAGGTCCCTGGCTCACCTCCTCTGACTCTGGTGCCTAGGGTTCCCCACCTTGGCTCCTCTGCCCCTCAGCCCTGCAGTCTGGTGTGTCCACGTGGTCAGAGCATGAGTCACCCACTGCTCAGACCTGTTGTGGGTTTCTATCCACTGACTTGCTGTCCTCATTGTAGCCACAAACCCACCTGATCAGTCACATCCCTACCATCTTCTCCACTCTGTTCAGCCATCTTGTCTCCTGGCTTCCTTCTGTACAGGGGTGGTAGGTAGCCTACTACTACTTCACCGGTCAGACTTCTACTTACCTCCTAGTCAGCCTCTATCCCAACCTTGCTCATGGACCTCATCACTCCTGACATTGACTTGCCAGTGTTTGTCGGTAGTTTGTGTCTACCTCCATACCTCTCCCTTTCTCCTCGTGCTCCTGTCCTGTGGGGGCCCTTGGTGTCTCCTACTAGTCTCCTATTCTGCCCGCCACTGCCATGCACTCAAGGAAGGCTAGGTCTCTCTAGGCTAACTCCTGTGCTTCTGGTGTCCTGCCCCCCTCCCAGCATCCTGTATGTGACAGTATTTTCTGGCTCCTTATGAGGGGATGAAGGAGTGTGGTTGACCATATAATAGCAGGTTGGGGCCCAGCTTAGTAAGATGAGTGACTGCTAAGGAAGTGTAATGCTGCCAGGGCGGATTTGGCTTGGAGTTAAGGGGTTGCCCCTCTCTGTATAAAAATACACAGTTTTTAGAAATTACAGATGCTGTGGGATAAAAGACAAGAAATGCCGAGGAAGTGTTAACCAGTGCTCTTCTGCTTTTGTTTTCCTAGACACCACTCACTTTTGACTCAAGATGATCTGATGTCTGAAGTGAACTCTCATCAACCATGATGGCTACACAGACGTTAAGTATAGACAGCTATCAAGATGGACAGCAAGTAAGGGCCTGACCTTTGTTCTGCATCCCGATCATTGCCAGGCAACCCGACACGAAATGTGGACAGTACTCGGTGTGAATGTTCAGTTTCCATGAGCTCACACGACACCTTGAAATGTGTTAGGCATCCATTACAGACCAGAGCTCAGTGCTGTCAGCTGCTCATGCTTGCTCTTTAAGTGACACCACCTCCTGCCCAGCCACGAATGCATGGGTGCATGGAAGCATGTGGTGCTGGGGATTAAAAACTGGGCACTTTGGGGGTGGGGTGGGGTGGCAGTGCATGCCTTTAATCCCAGCACTCAGGAGATGAGGCAGAGGTAGGAGGATCTCAGGGTTTGCAGCCAGCCTGCGTACAGAGTTCCAGGACAGCCACGGCTACACAGAGAAACCCTGTCTCGAAAAACAAAACAAAACAAAACAAAGACCAAAACTGGACACTTGGCAGCATTGTGAGCATTTGGGTTGCTCTCCAGCAGAGGGAAGAAAAAAGGAAAGAGAAGCTGGGTGGGTTTTTGTCTGTTTGCAACACTAGTGATTGAGTCCAGGGTCTCAAGCTTGACAAGCACCTTCCCGTAGCTGGGCCCCTTAGGCGGGGTGTCCTAGAGGTTTTGTTGTTGTTTGGTTTTGAGACAGTCTTTCTGCGTAGCCTAGACTTACCTTGAACTCACAATCCACCTGGCTTGGTGTCCTAAGTGCTGGGACACAAGTGTACACCATGTACCTAGCTCTGTTTTTTTTTCCTCTTCCCGCCCCTCCCCTTAGTCCCTTTCTTCCTCCTCCTGCTCTTCCTTCCCTGATACTCTCTTCACTTCTTTTGTTATTATTTTGGGACAGAGTCTCTGGTAGCTAAGGCTAACCCCAAACCTTCTCAGTAGCTGAGGATGACCTTTAATACCTGATCCTCCTGTCTCCCTCCTGAGTACTGAAATTATAGGTATATGCCAACACAGCCAGCTCTGAGTAATTCTTTTTCTTTTTTTCTTAAAATGCAAATCTAATAGTATATCTTCTCCCTGAGCCCTGAAGTGGCTCCCCGTAGGTGTCAGGCAAGGTCCAGACTGCCCTAGCTCTGTGCCTGCATGCCCCGATGTCCAGACTGCCCTAGCTCTGTGCCTGCATGCCCCGATGTCCAGACTGCCCTAGCTCTGTGCCTGCATGCCCCGATGTCCAGACTGCCCTAGCTCAGTGCCTGCATGCCCCATGGACTCCCAGGCATCCAGCACCTCATGACATGGCATACTCAGGTGCCTCTTTACCTCGAGGCTCTGCTTGTGGTTGTTCCAGTTACTCTTCCCCTCTTGTCCTCTAGGTCTTTGTTCAGACTAGCCTTCTATCCGCCATCTGTGTGTATCCCCACACCAGAGGGAGCAGTGCAACCTCCTGTGGCAGGGCCTGATGCTCTTTAAGGGACATTCCATGACCCTTTGTGGACAGTCACACCATCCTGACATAGAACACTTGGGTTCCTCCTTCAAAGTCATTTCAAAGAAGACTCAAATAAGTCTTGTAATGCTTTTTTTTTTTTGTCTTTTTCCAAGACAAGGTTTCTCTGTGTAGCTTTGGTGGCTGGCTGTCCTAGATCTCGCTCTGTAGACCAGGCTGGCCTCGAACTCACAGAAATCCACCTGGGTCTGCCTCCCAAGTGCTGGGATTAAAGGTGTGCACCACCACCACCCGGCTTGTAATGCTTTTTTATACATACAATCTGATCACCTTTTTAAAGAATAGTTTGGGGCTGGAGAGATGGCTCAGAGGTTAAGAGCACTGGCTGCTCTTCCAGAGGTCCTGAGTTCAATTTCCAGCAACCACATGGTGGCTCACAACTATCCATAATAGAATCTGATGCCCTCTTCTGGCATAAAGTTGTACATGCAGATAGAACACTCATATACATAAAGTAAACAAATCTTTTTTTTTTTTTTTAAAAGATTATTTTGTATAATGCCACACAGTGGCGCACGCCTTTCATCCCCGCACTCAGGAGGCAGAGGCAGGCGGATCTCTGTGGGGAGTGGGAGTAGGACACACTTGGTTAGTGCTTCCTCAGGATGGGCAGAGGCAGGGTGGTCTCTTCTTAAGGACAGGTAAGAGATTCAAAGGAGTTTTGCTGCTAGAATTCTTTGTGTTGCTATTGGCAGTTATATAATCTTCCAGCTGTAGGGTAAGTAGCCCTTTATGTTTTGTATTTTGTAACAAAATATCTCCTTTTACAGATGCAGGTGGTAACGGAGTTAAAAACAGAGCAAGATCCCAACTGCTCTGACCCGGATGCAGAAGGAGTGAGTCCTCCTCCCATGGAGTCTCAAACCCCAATGGATGCCGACAAGCAGGCCATTTATAGGTAGTGCCAGGGTGTGGAATATGTGGTTCGCAGAGAACCAGGGAGAATGCAAACAGTGAAGTGGAGCCCAGTGCTGGGATTTAGTCTGAGCGGGGAGGTACCATCGGGATATTGCAACTCCTGGGGAAACCTTTTCAGAGATGTTACTTCTAATAAGAAGAGAAAAGGTTTTATAATATAAATCTACATGTTGGGTAACCTTTCAGAGAAGTCTTCAGGCCAGGCATGGTGGTGCACACTTGGAATATCAGCACTGGGGATAGAGAATTCAAAGCCAGTTCCAGGCTAGTCTGGGCTATATAACAAGACTCTCAAAGGGAAAGGGGGCCTTGAGATGGGTCAGCAAGGAAAGCACTTTCCATGTAAAACATGATGACCTGAGTTTGATTTCTGGAACCCACAGAAAGTGGAGAGAACTCTACAAAGTTGTCCCCTGACCTCCACATGTGCAGCTCTAGAAATTGTCATTTTATTCTGTAGACCTCAGCTACCTAGGTGACTCCTGAGTGAGGTCATGTCCTGCTGTCTGGACCTCAGCTACCTAGGTGTCTCCTGAGTGAGGTCATGACCTGTAATGAGGACTCACTTCAGTTATAGGATATCTCCTTGGTTTTCTTTTCTTGACTGGCTTCTTTCACATAAAATGTTTTAAACATGAATCTGTAATATACAATCTTCTGGGACTTTCTTCCTTTTTGAGGCTAAATAGATTTTTTTTTTTTAATTATGTATACAATGTTCTGCCTGCAGGTATGCTTGCTGGCCAGAAGAGGGCACCAGATCTCATTACAGATGGTTGTGAGCCACCATGTGGTTGCTGGGAATTGAACTCAGGACCTCTGAAAGAGCAACCAGTGTTCTTAACCTCTGAGCCATCTCTCCAGCCCGGCTGAATAGAATTTTGTTGTGTATATCTATTTATCTATTTGGGTTACTGCATTTTTTTTTTTTTTTTTTTTTTTTTTTTTTTTTTGAGACAGGATCTCTCTTTATAGTCCTGGCCTGGCCTGGCCTGGCCTGGCCTAAAACTCCCTTTGTAGATCGAGCTGCCCTTGAACTCATAGAGATCAGCCTGCCTCTGCCTCCCTAGTGCTAGGATCAAAGGTGTGCCACCACTGCCCAGCTGTTCTTTCTCCTTTTGACTGTTAGTGCACTCTGAACGCATATGTAGATGTACATTAGCTGTACACAGTGTACTAGGAGCTTCTGTCAGGATTGTCAGACTAGAAACATCCTATATATTTCTCATAGAGTAGTGGGTCCATGCAGTATATGCCACTCAGCATTAAAAGGAAGGAATTTGGCTGCATGAAACTTCTTACATGAATCCCAGCTGTCTCATGCTGAGTGAAGGAAGCTCTTCTCAGAAGGCTTGCAATTGTATGATTGCTTTTACATAACACCAAAAGAAAACTTGATGATGGTGACCCCTGCTGGGCTAGGGATTCCAGCATGGTGCACCAAAGGGGGGAAAGAGGAGGTTTGGGGTCCTGATGTGACTAGACACACACATAAGAGTCTAAGCACCAAGAACGGTCTATTTTAAGTTGGATAGTTCACAGATAAAAATTTAAATACCTTGGCGGGGCAAGAGTAGTGTGAACGAGGCCAGCAAGGACTGTGGTGAGACCCTCTGTCATGAAACAAATAGCAAACAAATGATAAAAAAATTATGAAAAGATCACGAGTTTTGAAAAATTATTTTCACATAGCTTAAAATTAATCCAGTTAAAACTATTTTGCTGGGTGGTAGTGGTGGAAGCCTTTAATTCCAGCACATTGGAGGCAGAGACAGGCAGATCTCTGTGAGTTCAAGGCCAGCCAAGACAGAGTGAGTTCCAGGATAGCCAAAACTACACAGAGAAACCCTGTCTCAGAAAACAAAAAATAAATAAATAAAATAAATACTTCATGAAACACTTCCACTCAGACTAGCCATGCAATATAAAACAAATTAAAAACAAGTAACAGATGGATTAAGAGAGATGGCTCCGGGTGGAAGAGCATGGCTGCTCTTCCAAAGGACCCAGCTTCAGTTCCCAGGAGATCTGATGCCTTATTCTGACCTCCATGGGTACCAGGTGTGTACATAGTGTGCATACATGGAATAAAAAAAAGTTCTTTGTATGTAAACAAGTAATGGACTGTTTAAAAATCATTCATACAGGCCAGACAATGTGCACACCTGTAACTTCAGTACTTGGAGGCTGAGGCAGAAGAGCCTCCAGTTAGAAGCCAACCTGGCCCGGGTGATGGCTCCCTGTCTAAAAAGGGTGGAGGCTCATTGGTGCACACATCCCAAAGCCTTCCTGGAGAGATGTGGCACACCTTTCCTCTCTTCCCCCGCAGGCATCCGCTGTTTCCATTACTAGCTTTGCTCTTTGAGAAATGTGAGCAGTCCACGCAGGGCTCTGAAGGTACGACGTCTGCCAGCTTTGATGTGGACATTGAGAACTTTGTCAGGAAGCAGGAGAAGGATGGGAAGCCCTTCTTCTGTGAAGATCCGGAAACTGACAACTTAGTGAGTAGAGTCCATGCTTTGCTTCTTCGTGTCTTTGTGTGTGTGTGTGTGTGTGTGTGTGTGTGTGTGTGTGTGTGTGTGTGTGTGTGTGACTTAAACCCCGCCCACGTCCTTTACCTTCCTAGTCTTCTAGTTTCTGACTAGTTTCCCCTTTAACAATCGTACTGACTTGTGCTCCCTCCCGAGGTGGGGGCTCAGTCCTCTCATGGGTGTCTGTAAAGACTTGCTGGAGCAGGCTGCTTGGTCCCACTGGTGTTGTGAGTGCAGATCTAATCTTAGAAGCAGGCTTGAGTCACCAGCGAAGCAGCTCCCTCCTGGTGCTGATCCCAGCCGCTGTACCCTCTTCCTGTCCGACCCAGTAGCAAGGGCTTTGAGGACACAGGCAGTGCCAGCGTCCTTTGTCAGGGCACCCATACTGTCTGCCCTTCTAGCCAGAGCCTCTCCCCGATTCACATGACCTCAGAGCCCCACAGCAAGGTGTGTTCTCCAGGTTTTGTGAGTACCTGGAGGACTCCAGCCTTCAGCGGGTCTTCATCATCACGGATAAATCGCGTCGGCCTTAGCTCTAATACTTTTGACAGATGGCTGTGTTCAACTTGGCCCTGTGGTCTCTAAAATGCCTATCTTTTGAGTAAGGATCAGAAGCGCTTTTGGTCCTGGCCCGTCCCTGGCCTGACTCAGTCGAGGGGACAGGTGTCCTCTACACCCTGCCAGTACCACCTCATCTAAGCCCAGGATCTAGCAGAGCTCATGCTCCATAGCTCTTGTTACTGACTGGTTTCTCACAGCATCAAGAATGTAGGTGACTTCATACTCCAGCCTGTGGCTGAGGGTCTGGGCCTTGTTCACGGCAGGGGATGCCAATGACATGGCACTGTTGGTATTAGTGACTCATTGCTAGAGTGTAAGTATGCTCAACACTTGGTGACTTCCTATTAAACAACGGAGAAATAATAGGAGAAGAACTTGGGGATGTAGAGCTAGGCAAAGAGTTCTTAGACTTGACACCAGAAGTATGATCAGAAAAAGCAGAGCTGGCGGGTTGAACTTTGAGAACCGCCTCTAGGATAGGTGTGGATGTTGAGATGGAGTAGAGTGAGGCTGTAACCCCGTCATCTGCAAGCATTGAGCACACTCCCAGGAGGGCCGTGCTGAAGGAGGCACCTTGTTCCTGTGTCCGTCACAGGTGCAGCCGGGCTGGGCAGAGGCACTGGAGTGCTGGGACACTTTGTCTGTCTGTGTAATTGCTAATGCTGCTCCACTTCTCTTGTCGTTTCCACCTAATAACTGAGCAGTGTGTGTGATAGTGGTGACTTCTGATAACGAATGGCACGTTTTTCTCACTTAACGGTCTTTCTTTTCTCTACCTCTAGATGGTGAAAGCAATCCAGGTCCTGCGCATTCATCTTCTTGAACTGGAAAAGGTTAATGAACTCTGTAAAGATTTCTGCAGTCGGTACATTGCTTGTCTGAAGACAAAAATGAACAGCGAGACCCTGTTGAGTGGGGAACCCGGGAGCCCGTACTCCCCTGTGCAGTCCCAGGTACCTGCTTTGGGCCCATCGTGCTTCTTGGTCACTGTAGTATTGATCACGCATTGACTCCTTCAGAATTGCTGGCTGCCTTGATGACAGCAATTTCTTAAGTCCAGTGGCATTAAGTGCCTTGTCACTGGTGTGCCGCCATCACCACCGTTGTTCACTTTCCCATCTTCCCAATTAAATACTAACTCGTCCTACTTTCCCCTGGCCCTGGCCCTCTCATTCTGCTTTCCATCTCTGTGAACTGATGATTCTAGGATCCTCACAGAAGTAGAATCATCCGGTATCTGACTAATTTCACTTCTCAGAACGTCCTTAAACCTAGGCAGGGATGAGGCACCGTTGTATGTTAGCCATTCTGCTGTGTGGTGGTATTTCATCGAGGACTTTATTTGTGTTTCCCTGATAGCAAATGATACTTTTATGTGCTGATCTGCTGCTATCTGTGTGTTGTCTTTGCTAGGAAAGTCTGCCTGTGTCTTTTGCTTGTTTTTTGTTTTTTTTTTGTTTTTTTTTTTTTAACTTTTTTTCTTAAGTTTCTGAGTTTTGCAAGTTCTCATTGTTTGCAGATATTCATCTGCTTCAGCACCTGTTCTTAGCAGCTCCTACTGAACTGCTTTTCCCCTTTTGTCAAAAGCCAGATGGGCATGTTTGAGGAGCCTCGATGTCTGGGGTTCTGTTCCATTGTCTGTGTGTCTGTACCACCAGGCCTTGAATACTACAGCTACCTGGCAAGTCTCAGCACTGAAGAGATGCTTTCCTCCATTTCATCATTTCTTAGAATTGTTTTAACTCTCTTCTAGTTACTTTGACTTTCTTTATAAATTGTCAACGATGGAGTGTAGATCTACAAAACAAATCTCACTGTGGGTATTGATAGCATTGCAGTAACCCTCTACGTCAGTTTAGGGGAACTGACATCTTTACTGTGTGACTCTTCAATCCAGAAACATGCCACATCTCTGCCTTTATTTACATCTCTTAGGGCTTTTTCTTCAGTGTTTTGTAGTTTTCAGCATAATGAACCATGTGCTTTTAGAAGTACATCCAAGTAGCCAGATGTAGTGGCACATGCCTTTAATCCCAGCATTTAGAAGGCAAAGGCAGGCAGATCTCTGTGAGTTCAATGTCAGGTCAGCCTAGTATACATAGAGAGTTCTAGGACAGCCAGAGCTACACAGTGAGAACCTATCTAAAACAAAATTACACACAAGTATATCTTTGAGTGACTGTAAATGGCTTGTGTTTTTAAAGATTTATTTATTTTTAGATGTATTAGAGTTTGCATGCATCAATGTATGTGTACCTTGTCTGGTGCCTGAGGTAGCCGGAAGAAGGTATCAGACTCCCTAGAACCAGAGTTTCCAACAGTTGTGAGCTGCCGTGTAGTTCCTGGGAACCAGACCCGTCCTCTGTAAGAACCCCATGTGCTCTTAACTGCTGAGCTGTCTCTCCAGCCCCTGGATTGTGCTTTGTAGGTTTTGTGTTCATTGCTAGCCTATAGAAAAGCAGTTGATTTTTAATGTCCTGTAGAAAGATCCAGAAGAAAATCAGATAAGCCTGTGTGTGTTTGTGAGCAGATGTCAGCTGTAGAAAGCAGTGGATTGCATTTTGACTCTGCACGTGTGTGTGGTGCTTTGGTAGCGCTCACCCCTTGGTTACTTCCTCAGCCTTCTTCCCTGCCCCTCAGAGCCCCTCTGACATTGGTGTTTGCTCTCATAGCCTATGACCTGACCTTCTAAGTAAGGTATTCATTCGGTCCATTCCCTAGATCTTGACTTCCCCTGTGTCCTGCACCAGTGGGAACAACTCTGTTGACCTCTGTGCATTGCTTCCCTTCTCTTGCCTCATTGCATTGACTGAAATACCCCTTGCTGACTAAGTGGGAGAGCAGAGTTCTTTCTCTTGTCTCTGGTCTCTTCTGGTGCCTCTAAGCCTGTGGCGTCACCTTTGAATGTGTTCATTCTGTCCTGAAGGGTCTGGTTATGGAGAACTGTCAGCCTGAGCCAAACCTAGGAGACAGTTGTGGTCTGAAAGTACCTCCTGGGCTTGGACAGCAAGAGGAAAGCCACATACACACTCTTGCTTTCTGAAAACCGTCGACTGAGTCTGCTGTGTGTTCCCCGCCTGCCTTGCCTTATTGCAACATTATGATACTGCTTCCTTAGACGTTTTGAACATGTTTTCTGTGTTCTAATAATCCCCACAATGTGTGTGTTCTGACATCCAGCAGATTCAAAGCGCCATCACAGGCACTCTCAGCCCCCAGGGGATCGTGGTGCCAGCATCAGCCCTGCAACAGGGAAATGTAACCATGGCAACAGTGGCAGGTAGGACCACCTAAAAATGGACATCTTTTCCATGAGCTTTTGCAGGAAACAGATCCATTATATTAGAACAAGCACATATATAAATGCCTTTTAACTTCTGGGTTTTTTTTCCCTCCTTGATTTCACTGTATTTTACTCCATGCCAGTTACTGATACAATAGTGCTAGAGTCTAGAGCAGTTTGAATACCTGCTTCTCGTTGATTTTCAGCAAGGATGCTGTACAGATTGAGTTTTTCTAGCAAAAGCATTTGGGGGAAAGGTTTTTATATAAGAATTGACTATATAAAGCAAGGGGCTGGAGAGGTGGCTGAGCTTTTGTTAAAGCACTTACTGCTCTTCCAGAAGATCCAAGGCTGATTCCCAGCACCTGCATCAGGCTGCTCACTAGCTATAACTCCACCTCCAGGGGATCCCCTGTGGGCACCTGTGCATACACACACACACACACACACACACACACACACACACACACACACACACATTCACTTTTTCTTTTTCTCTCTCTCTTTCTCTCTCTCTTTCTTTCTTTCTTTCTTTCTTTCTTTCTTTCTTTCTTTCTCTCTTTCTTTCTTTCTTTCTCTCTCTCTCTCTCTCTCTCTCTCTCTCTCTCTCTCTTCTCTCTCTCTCTCTCTCTCTCACACACACACAATTTAAAATAATAAAATATAAAAAGAAAAGCTGGGTGATGGTAGCACATACCTTTAATCCCAGCACTCAGGAGGCAGAGGCAGGCGGATCTCTATGAGTTCCAGGACAGCCTGGTCTACAGAGTGAGTTCCAGGACAGCCAGGGCTACACAGAAAAACCCTGTCTTGAGAAACCAAAACAAAACAAACCCAAAAAAACAAAAAAGGAAAGAAAGAAAAGATACAGCAAAAATTAATTAGGGTTTCAAATAACATAGTTTTAAAAACACTTGGTGTGTGCGCGCGTGCGTCCACAGGCGCCCATTTTTGTGCATGCATCACAGCATGGGTGTGGTCAGCGGACAACTTGTAGTAGTCAGTTCTGTTTCCACCACATGGGTTCCAGGGGTCAGACTCCTGTTATTCAGGCTTGGTAGCAAGCTCTTTTACCTGCTGAATCATCTTGCTAACTTTTCAAATAACAGAGTTTTTAATTGTGCTAGTCATGGGACCTGGAAACTACCCAGAATCATGAATTGGTGGTGCCAATCAAGGAAAAATACTGCCTTAGTCATAGTATCATTTTCATAGCAAAACAATTAACAGGAAGAGGCAGGTAAAGCATTTTTCTGCTCTGTGTAGAATATTGCAGATATAAAAATCAGTAAATGGAACAGGTATGAGGGAGTGGTAGACATGTTCTCTGTATACCTCTCAGAGCGGTGCAAAGGGAATTTCAGTGGAACAAGACAGCTGTCGCTAAGAAACATAGCTAGGACACAGTGTGGTGATGTACCAGGAGGCAGAGGCAGGCAGAGCTCAGTGAGCTCGAGGACAGCCAGGGCTACATGGAGAGACCCTGTTTCCAAACAGACAAATGAGAAAGGGAAGACAGACGGAACTAGAGTAAAGGTGTTCATTGTCCAGTTGATGCTGGGTGTATGTCATTGTAGGGAAGAAAAGCAGACACAGGTAAAAGGAAGGACCTGCCAAGTCCCCAGTGACAGGCGCCAGGTGCCGTGCAGGCCCGAATTAGTGTGATCATTTGTCTGACCTCATAGTTTGCACAGTATTGGTGACCATTTGAAATGCTTAGAAGGCTCACCCGATAGACTTTTCATTTCTTCCATAAGCATATCAGCAAGAATGGCTTTAAATCATTAAGACGTGAAAATAGTGTAATATTTAAATCTCTTTTCCTTTTTGAGGTGGCACAGTGTACCAGCCTGTCACCGTCGTCACTCCACAAGGTCAAGTGGTCACACAGGCGTTATCTCCTGGGACAATTAGGATCCAGAACTCCCAGGTGTGTGGTGCCCTCTAGGACTTGTGATGAGTGCTTTTTAGATGGGGTACAGTGGAGCAGGCTCAGCCGTCCCTTCTCTGTGACTGTCTTTTGTTGTCAAGTAGCCTCTGGTCGGTTTGTTTCTTTCCATGCTTCATCTCCCTTATTGTGGAAATTTACAAAGTTCAGAACAGTCTGAGGCACCAGGAAAGTTATTCACAGTCCCAGAAGCAGCCATGGCCATGGCGTCACTGTGAATGCATATCAAGACTCAAAGTCCTGTAGATGCAGAACAGCCAGGCAGAGTTTTCAGAACCACAAAGCCCAGACTGTACCCCTCTCCTGAAGCTGCACCCCAAGCTCTGGGATCATCCCAGGCCTGTGCTTTGCATTCTCTGTGTGACTGGGGTACTTTGTGGAGGTCAGGCTCTGGGTGTCTGCAGTAGCAATTCTTGGCTCTCACCTTCAGGTGTTTGGCTCCTCAAATAAGAGGTGACTTGTGGCACATTGTGGCCATGGTCATTCTACAGTCTTCCTATTCCTTTGTAATAACATGGGGAAGTTGGATCTTCAGTGCTGGAAGACCCCCTAAGTTTTAGAAACATGAATTTTTTTACATTGAATAATTAAAGACAACGTTTAAAGTATAGTTTTATTCTGTGGATATTGATTCACTTTGTGAGGTCTCTGTCCATGTCCTTATCAAGGACTCTCATGCCTAGCCCCGGGGTATGGCTGCTGTCTTGAAGGAAAAGCAGTCCAAGTGGGCTGCAGTGGCTCTTGGTGGTCTGGGTAGTCTGGGGCTGTCATCCTGACCACACAGGTTTGGTGACATCACTAGAGAAAAAGATGCAGGTGCCCCTGGCATCGGTGGGGGACATCAGAGACTCTCCGAGCTGTGTGACTGCTCAGGCCCAGCCTACACAGGGAAGAGCTAGAGCTCACTAATGCTCACTTGTCTCCCCACCAGCCTGCTTCTCTTGGGCTCTTCCATTTTAGACATTTTAACAATAGAGCCATGTCCAATTACCGACTAGTTTTCAAGACAGGGTTTCTCTGTGTAACAGACCTGCTGTCCTGGAACTCACTCTGTAGACCAGGCTGGCCTCGAACTCACAGAACTCCCCCTGCGTCTGCTCCCAAGTGCTGGGATTAAAAGTGTGCACCACCACCACCCAGTGAATTATGCTTTTTTAGGGGAAGACATTATAAGTCAAATAACTTACTAGTACTGTAGAAAATACTCCATTTGTTTTGTTGAAAAAGAAAGTTTTTTCTTTTTTTATTTGTTTTGGGAGAATTGGGACAGGGTTTTGCTCTGTTCCTGGCTGTCCTGGATCTCACTGTGATCTTCCTGCCTCAGCCTCCCAAAGGATAAGAAAGTCTTCTGTGTAACTGAATCTTCTTAGGAATAAAGGTTACCATTTAAATAGCAAAACTACCAAGTCTGAGGACTTCAGAAGAGTACTTCCTGACCTGTTGTAAAAACCCCATGACCTCATCCCCACACTGCTTTCCACTGTAGTACAGGGCTCCCTGCCTAAGGCACATGGCAGACCCAGGTGGATTGATGTTGCCACACACAAGCCTCTGGTCAGAAAGTGCTGCATCCTGCTGCTCCCAGAGGAGGGTGTCAGCCTTGGTCGGGACACTGACCTGGCCACGTATGGCCTGGTCCTGACGACAGTAGTGGGCTGGAATTGACTCTGACTTCCTGGGGGATGACCACTGAGAAGTCTTTAATCATACTGCTAGCACACACCCATGGAAAAATTGTTTTGAGAGTGAGGACTAGGCAGGAGGTAGGTTTTCATGTGCCACGAGCCGCCCTTAAACTCTGTATCTGACCAAGAATAACCCCGGACTTCTCATCCTCTGCTTCTGCTTTCTGAGTATAGGACACAGGCTTGTGTCACCCACCGTTCCTGTTTATGTGGTGCTGGTGACGGAACCTAAGGGTACACACATAGCCGCAGCCCCACCTGCCCGACCTCTGATTTGTACCACTGGTCCTCGAAAGAGTATCAGCGTTGACTTCCTCCTCTCTCACCGTTACTTGGAATTTTTCTGTCAGGTTGGGGTGGGCCACAGTTAGTTTAGTCCTCACAGAGCACCGTAGTCAGGTCACAGATCTGAACACTTCCCTTGGCCCCCAGGTCCCCTCCGAGTCTGTGAGCCATTTATTCTACTATTTGCATGTGTTTCTAAAGGCGAGCGTGCCTCTGATGAATGTCCTTGAAACGTCCTTGCCCGCCTTCCACTGCACCGGGGCTCCCACCCAGGTCGTCCTCTCCAGGTGCACCAAGTCAGTACTTATTGGCAACACCCAGCACCAGCTCCCCTTGTGCATTCAGCCACAGTCCATGATGCTCTGGCTCTCGGTGTGCTTTATTTGTGTGTGCGCCAGGTTTTCATTATGTCAGTGTCCAGTGCCACACGATACATCCGTGCTCTTGTCCTGCCAGAGCCAGCTGGTTCAGGGCTGTCTTCGAGGCCTGGCCCATTCTGCTGGACCTTATGATGAAGGCCAGGGCAGAGGATGCAGATGGAGGCAGGAAGAGTGTGTAGGGCGGGCACAGAGCTCTCAGGCTCCTCTCTGGTATGCCACCCTCCAAGAGCTTGGAAGCTTCATGACACAAGTAGCATTGATGACCCCACATTGACTCTTGGTGATCCCCCTAAACTTTAGCCTCCTTGGTACACTGCAGAGGTTAAGGTCTGTGATTCTGCCCCAGTCTAACTTGTGAATAGTCCCTGCCTGGGGACTGCAGTCAGCAGTTGACACAGCTGAGCATATGGGAATTGTCCCTTAACAGTTTGAAGAGTCTAAGAATTGTAGGACTTGCATGCTGAAAAAGTGGGAATAAAGACCAATCTATGTTGACAGTGTTACAAGTGTCCTCAAAAGATGAGTCAGTACAGGGTTTCAGCACGTGCCTCTTCACTCACGGTGAGGAAGCCTGAGAGCCTTGCTCGGTACCTCCTCCATCTGAAGTTGTAAGCTGCTGGGTGTGCCGTCATTCAAAGCCTTTCTGACATTTGTCAATTGTATGAAAGCTTCAATTGCAGTTGAATCAAGATCTCAGCATCTTGCATCAAGAAGATGGCTCCTCCAAGAACAAGAGAGGCGTCCTTCCGAAGCATGCCACCAATGTGATGCGGTCGTGGCTCTTTCAGCACATCGGGGTAAGAGTGCATTGGATACACCATGGGTGACCCTGAGACGCCCTCCTGGCTTATGTCCTGGAGAAACTGACTTGTGTTTATTCGGCCCAGGTCTAAGTTTGGTATTACGCTGTGTCCATAGTGGGGCTTGAGCACAGGTCCCCAATAATGACTTCAAGAAACTTAAAATGCAGCAGGGGTCCCCCCACTGTACAGAGAGAGTCAGCTAAGCTACTGCTTAGTTGTGTGTGCCTTTGGGTCAGAAAGGCCTCCTGTGAGATGGGCTGACTGGAGAAGGGGACAAAGACAGGAGCCAGCAGCACTGTTCCTGCGGTGGATCTAAGGGGAGGCAGGAGGTCCCAGGCATGTGGAGCTGGGCACAGCGAGGAGAAGCACACGTGCCTTGTTTAGTTTCAAGCGAGTGGCCCAGGCAGGAAGAGGGGCACCTGGGGTGACGACGGAGAGGGCCATCAGCACAGGCAGTGTCGGGTCAAGGACAGGAAGTGATGCCCAGTGCAGTGGCTGTGGTGCAGCGGTCACAGTCCCCACGGAAGTGCTGTGTTGGGTGCGTCTCTTTCCTCTGCGGGTCAGTCTTAGCACACTTCCCTTTAGTGCCTTAATGTTTCTCAAACCTGAGCCCTGCTCATGAGGACCAGTGAGGACGCAGTTCCCTGTTTTCCTTGCCTCTGGCCCGCATCTCTTTGCAACACCTCGTTTTCCAAGCAGTGGGACAGCAGTGACTGCTGGCTGATGTTCTGGCTCGGTGCTTGTTTCTGACCTCACGTTTGGTTTATTGGTTAGTGGATAAGGGCTCCACCCCCGGGCCCCACCTCCTAAGTTTCCAGCACCTCACTATAGCAGCAGCCTAAGGACCAAGCCTGCAGCACAGACCTTTGAGGGACAGTCAGTGTCTGCACTTTACCAGCACGTTAATCCAGCAGAGGTTTGTCCTAGGAAAGCCACGAGGGATGACGTCAGTCTACCCCAGTGTCAGTTCAGTCTCACGGTTGAAGTAGATGCTGGGTGTTGCTCGTGCATCAAACCTAACAAAGCTGATACAGAGGTGCTGTGTCAAGGCTCAGATGTCGCTGGGCACAGAGGATGCCCCCCAGCAGGCTGCAGCTCCCGCTGCCATTACCTGGGCACCTTGGGACACTGGCCGACCACATTCTCGTCACACACTGACAGCTGCTGTAGTGTGGGACATTCTTGGTCAGGGAAGAGAGATGCTTCATTCTTACATTTTTTTTAGTGATGTATTTATTCTTCTTTTATGTGCATTGGTGTTTTGCCTGCCTGCATGTCTGTGTGGGGGTTTCAGGTCCCCTGGAACTGGAGTTACAGACAGTTGTAAACTGCCTTGTGGGTGCTGGAAATTGAACCCGGGGCCTCTGGAAGAGCAGCCAGTGCTCTTAACCACTGAGCCATCTCTTCAGCCCCCTTCATTCTTATCTGAACATTTCTAAAACAAGGACTTCTAAAACTAAAGTCTAGTTGTGCTGAAATCCAACTGTATCAGCTTTTTCTCTTGCTTATTTGTATATATCTTATTTGCCTGGATAAGCTTGGGTTTCCCTTTGAAAATCCAAAGCCCACTGTGACAGTAACCCTCTTTATTTTTAGCATCCCTACCCAACAGAGGATGAGAAAAAGCAGATTGCTGCTCAGACAAATTTGACACTGCTTCAAGTCAACAACTGGTAAGATGACCAGGGCTGACACCACACCTATTACTGTGGCCGCGGCTGGCCACCCATGTGCTCTGACACCGCACCTATTACTGTGGCAGCACCTGGCCAACCATGTGCTCTGACACCACACCTATTACTGTGGCCGCGCCTGGCCACCCATGTGCTCTGCGCTGCCACCAGAGTGCCGCAGCCGGAGATGGCATATGTCAGGGTATATTGGCGCATGATTCCACCTGGCTTCTTGCTCTCCTTTGGAAATATACCATGGCCAGGTGTGATGTCACACGCCTTTAACTCGGCACTCGGGAGGCAGAGGCAGGTGGATTGCTTGTAGGTTTGAGGCCAGCCTGGTCTACATAATAGGTTCCAAGATGGCCAAGGTTGTTGAGAGACTCTGTCTCAAAAATCCACAAACAAACCCATGCCATCACTTTAGGCCTGCAGCTTGGGGACACAGTCTTGCACGAGTCCCTGCAGTCATTCTGCTGCATGGTGAGGATTAAAGCCATTCACCAGAAAGGCCTGCCTGGAGAAGACCACCATGTTTACAAGTGAAACTTTCTCTGCTAGGTTTGGGTCACACTGTTGGATATAGTGAGCCTGGGCATGTGTTCCTGTTGGGAGAACTGGCATTCATCAGTGATAGTGGTGCACACATGTAAGGTGCTATTCTAGCCCAGTAGTCAGTCACTTGTCTCTGTTTCACTGTCTTCAGATGGAAAACTGTCAGCTTCATAGAATTAGCATTTGAAAATGGAGGCATACACTTGCACTCAGAAGCATGGCCAGCTTCGAATCATAGCTATGCTATCACCATCAACATGCCTGTTGCAGTTCTAGAGTAAGCCGTGCAGCTGGCCTGCTTATTCTACCAGAGATGCAGGAACTATCCTTCAGGGTTGCATTGAACATGCCTACTTTCTTGTGTTTGGGCCAGTATTTATTAGTTAAGTAGCAATAGTAGATCATACTGCTTGAGTTATTTCCTGTTAAGTCCTTTAAATATAGTGCTGGCAAAAACTTAAGGATTCAAGCATGTTGCTATGAATACAGTGAACCATTCTTGACTGGCGCTCGATCTCTCTCTCTCTTTTGTTGAGATGGCTTCATGCAGTGTAGCCCAGGCTAGTGCTCCTCCCGAGTGCCTGCATGATTACTTTCACCTGGTATTGGCATAGTCTCATATTTGACTGATGTGTCACCCCATTGACAGATGTTCTGGGAGGAGACTGGTGGCTGCTCTGGGCCCTCCGTCACTGCTGGGCTCCTCCATTCACATCCTTGTGTGCCCACCGTGCTGCTACGCTCCAGAACTGTCTGGTCTAGAAGGCTTAATACCAGCTTTTAATTTTTTAAAAAAATATTTATTTTAGCCAAGGCGGTGGTGGCGCACGCCTTTAATCCCAGCACTCAGGAGGCAGAGGCAGGCAGATCTCTGTGAGTTGGAGGCCAGCCTGGTCTATAGAGCTAGTTCTAGGACAGCCAGGGCTACACAGAGAAACCCTGTCTCAAAAACCAAAAACAAACAAAAGATAATATTTATTTTTATTTTATGTGCATTGATGTTTTGCCTGCATATCTGTGAGGGTGTCAGATTCTCTGGAACTGGAGTTACAGACAGGTGTGAGCTGCCATGTGGGTGCTGGGAGTTGAACTCAGAATCTCTGAAAGAACAGTCAGTGCTCTTAACCACTGAGCCATCTCTCCAGCCCGCAGCTTTTAATTTTTGAAAAGTGGTAAGGTGACTCTTGGGTTCTTAAGTTTCTAAACTCCTTTGATATCTTTAGTAGCTCCTTGTACTTTCCTTGGCTTGCATTCCTCTTGGTGCATGGGAGGGGGGACACCCAGTGTTAGCCCTTGTGTCTGCCTCCTGTCCCTGAATACCTGTCCCGCAGTGAAGCCCTGAAATGGCACCTGGGACCTTGGTAGGGTGGCCTCAGGTTGTTAGGTAGCTTCATCTAGGACCACTTTGGTCCTGAGGCTGCGCAGATGAGGGTGTTCAGAGAACGTGTGTCGCCACCCCAGAACCTGCTTTGTCTCTGAATCCAGGAAATCCAGGGAAAAATTATATGGAAAGGTCATGTGAATCTAGGCTGCCAACTCCTTCATTCCTGGCACCCTGAGAAGGGTGACCACAGTAAAGCTGGGTTGATCCAGGGTCCTGTTAGGTTGGAGATACTGTGGGACAGGTTCCAATCTGCTTGGAGCCTCTGTAGGATGCTTCAGGGCCTTGTCTGTTGCTGTTGACTCTAGCAAGTAGAGCAGTGTGGGCAGGGCTCCCCAGGGGAGTGCCAGGGCAGCATCTGTATCAGAAAAAGCTGAACCGGTGAGGTGCGCAGGGCTCCTTCTTGGTCTTCACTTGTTACATTGTCACATTGAAAGTCAACTGCTGTGGTGTTCTGGAGGCCAGAGGTTGAGGCAAGTCATCTTAGTATGTCCCCAATGGGAAGCCACGCCAGCCCACCTGGCCAGCCTGTTCTCTCTGCCGCTTTCTCTCTCTCTCTCTCTCTCTCTCTCTCTCTCTCTCTCTCTGTCTGTCTCTCTCTCTGTCTCTCTCCCTCCCTCCCTCCCTCCTCTCTCCCTCCCTCCCTCCCTTCCTCCCCTCTCTCTCTCTCTCCCTCTCCCTCTCCTCTCTCTCTCTCCCTCTCCTCTCTCTCTCCCTCTCCTCTCTCTCTCTCTCTCTCTCTCTCTCTCTCTCTCTCTCTCTCTCTCTCTCCTTTCTCTCTCTCTCCCTCTCTCCTCTCTCTCCCTCTCTCCTCTCTCTCTCTCTCTCTCCTCTCTCCTCTCTCTCCTTTCTCTCTCCCTCCCTCTCTCTCTCTGTCACAGCTCAGGTGTGAGCTCTTCATCTCACAGAGCAGCAAGATCTCCTGGAGATTTTGTCGCTGATGTGGGCTGTGTGGCTGCTGAGTGTGGGGGGCAGGCAGAGCTTCTCATTGGAAATTGTCTTCTGAAAAGACACGTCTCTTTTTAAACATCCTATTAGTAGGGTGGAGGGTCACGTGTGCCATGACACGCATGTGGAGGTCAGAGGAGAACTTAATGGAGTCAGCTGTCTTCCTACCTTTACGTGAGTCTGGAGGTGGGACTCAGGTCACCAGGTGCCTGTCCCGGCTGAGCCATCTCACTGACCCCAGCTCTGGTGACCCACAGCATCTCACTGACGGCTCAGCCTGAGAATGTTCTGCAGCACAGGCCACACAGGCTCACTGTGTTCACATTTGAGTCCTTAGCAGAGAGAGTCAATTTCATGTTGGTATGAATATGTAATTCACAGGAGTGGAAGAAATCAGACAATATAAATAGACCACAACAATGCTGTGGAGACACTGGTCTTTGTTTAAAATTTAAAACAATTTTTTTCTTTTCTTTTTTTGAGACAGGGTCTGCTTGTGTAGCCCTGGCTGGTCTAGAAGTCAATATATAGCCCTGGCTGGCCTTGAACTCACCTGTCTTTGCCTCCTAAGCTCTAGGACTAAAGGCGTGCGTCACCACGACCAACTGTCTGGAGATCTGGATAGTCCTGAGCTTGTCAGTTGTTTCCTCTTGTGAGCATGGTTCCTAAAGGGTGGAACTCCATGCCAGTCTTTACAAGCTCTTTGTCCACACACAGGTTCATCAATGCCCGGAGACGAATTCTCCAGCCAATGTTGGATTCCAGCTGTTCAGAGACTCCAAAGACAAAGAAAAAGCCTGCTCAGAACAGGCCAGTTCAGAGGTTTTGGCCAGATTCCCTTGCATCAGGAGTAACACAAGCCACACCCAGTGAGCTCGCCATGTCAGAAGGTACGTCACTTCGGATGGGCAACGGTGGGGACAGTGAGCCAGGTCAGCTGCTGGGGCTGGGAGCTGTGTGCCTGACATGCCCTTCCTCTGCATGTAAGACTCAAGACTGGCAAGATGGCTTATTGGCTAAAGGCACTTGCCACCAAGCTTAATGCCACCAAGTTTGATTCCCACGAGAGAACCACCTCACCACCTCCTGCAAGTTGTCCTCTGATCTCCACACCATGCCCACATTACATTACACTCCCACACGTACTAAACAAATGTTTGAAAAGAAATAAAACAGGAGGAGGCTGGGCAGTGGCGGCGCACGCCTTTAGTCCCAGCACTCAGGAGGCAGAGGCAGGCGGATCTCTGTGAGTTCGAGGCCAGCCTGGTCTACAGAGTGAGCTCCAGGACAGGTACCAAAACTACACAGAGAAACCCTGTCTCGAAAAACCAAAAAATAAAAAAAACCAGGAGGAAGCATCGGCGGATGGATGTTAAGGCTCAGCAGTGGTGGGGAGTCACGGTGTGCACGCTGCCCGTGGGAATGGTTCCCTGTCTTAAGTATCCTTAGCGCGGTGCTCTCGTTACCTCCCATTTTCCTTTCTTCCCCTCCAGCCCTCGGCAGGGACAGTGGAGTCGGCTCTCCTCATACCACCTGGCCTCTTCCTTAGGTGCCTGCGCCTGTCTCTGGCTTTTGACCCTTTCCTTCTCTCTCTGTCACAAGCCACCATACTGACGTGTGTGCGAGCTCTTCAAAGTCTGGGTTGTTTCGTATGTGATCAGTTTCGTTTTGAGACAAGGGCTCACTGTGCTGCCCAGGATGGCCTTGAACTCCTGGACTTAAGCACTTTCCCTCAGCAGTTCTGACAAGTGTCACTGTCTTCAACTGGGGGTGTGTGTGTGTTTGAGTGCATAGGCATAGTGGTGCCTTCTTTCTTTTTCCCTCAGCAATAGTCTGCTAAGTGCTTAGGAAATTTTGGGACAGTTTTTAATTTCTTTTTTTTTCCCTCATAATATTTTTATTGATTATTTGGGAATTTCACATCATGAACCCCGATCACATTTACTTCCCAGTCCTCCCAGGTCCATACATCCAACTTTGTAAACCCCCTCCCCCCAAAAGAAGAAGAAAAAGCAAAAAAAAAAGTCCAGTTTGTGTTGCCCATCTACTCACTGGAGCATGGTCAAACTCCCGGTGGTCAGCCCTTCCTCCCCCTCTCCCCACCCCATGCCATCTTGTGGAGAGCTGCATGTCAGCATCCTTGTCACACTTTTTAAGGTGCTCGTCAAGGCTTCCTGTCTAGGCTGTTATTTTTTTGTGGAGAGGGGTTCTGGTGTGGTGGGGCAAGGGTTGTCACAGAAGCCTTCTATGTTGGTCCCTCTCTCTCAGCTGTGAGTCAGACCACTGCAGGAGTAGCCTTGCCCTTCACAGTCAGCAGGAGCACCGTCACGGAGTTTTTCATTTCTTTAATGTCTTTTTAGAGTGCTGGATATGGAACCACTAGCCTTGCACATGCTGCTCGACCACTGAGCCACATCCCCCAGACCCACCCCCTCCTCTTTCAAGCCTTCAGCTGCCTGTGTTCGAAGTCAGTGTCTGGCACTTCCGTCCTTTGCCATGACTTCATGCTGAGTTGGTTTCCGTTACTCTGGTTGGCACATCACTGCCCTTCCTTTGCATAACGTTGCTTCTGCACAGTGCGATTTGACCGTAGACGAGAGGCTTCACCTCCCAGAAGTGGTGTTTGAGTATTTTGTACCCTCCTTTGGTGCAGGGACATCTGATACACACACAGGTGTCTTAGATGTAGACTGAGCAAACGGGCAGTACCTGTCTGTGCGTGCAGTGCTTTTCTCTGAGTGCTAGTGAAGACAGTGACACTGGTGTGCTCTGCTTCAGGTGCCGTCGTGACCATCACCACACCTGTAAACATGAACGTGGACAGCCTCCAGTCCCTGTCCTCAGACGGGGCCACCCTGGCTGTACAGCAGGTCATGATGGCGGGCCAGAGTGAAGACGAGTCGGTGGACAGCACAGAAGATGACGGAGGTGCCCTGGCGCCCACGCACATCGGCGGGCTGGTGCTGGAGAACAGCGACTCTCTGCAGTAGCCGCGTCAGCAGGGCCAGCGCGGAGCCGGAGCACCTGACTCTTTACTGTTTGCACAGCAAACATTTTACACAGTTTTCTTTGTAATATGTTTTATATGTAGATATAGAAGAGTGCACTTTTGTATTTCACAGCAAGCTTCAAGATGTCTTCGCTGGTGCAGCAACTTCCTTCAGATGTGCGTGTGTGGGTTTTTAATGCCGGAAACGTGAGGAGTGGCCCTGCCCCTGAGTCCCTGACGAGATTAAGGAACAGTGCTGCCATTTTCTAAAAAATTATGCAGTTGCAATTGAGTTCTGTGGTTTACAGCAGATCTGGGGCTGCTGCTTGTGTGGCCCACAGGTCTGAAAGATGATCTGCACTTGGGCTGCAGGGCAAGAGGACGCTGGCCCTGGCGGGCTGTGAGTGCCCGCGACACACTGCGTTCTCTCTGGGCACCATTTGCCTGCTTCATTTGCTATATAGAAAAAGAAACTCCTATTTTTACCTTGCTGGGATTATTGGATAAAAAGCTATTTTTATAAATCAGTTATTAATTGGATTATGACTATATTGAGGATAAATTTCTAGAGAAGGAACAGCACATGCTTGTCTTTCGATTTGGGATGTTCTGAAAGGCAGCTGCCCATACGTGGTCTCCTCCTCCCCGGGAGGAGGCTCGCCATAATTGCTAAAAGTAAACAACCACCAAGTGAACTTTTGATATCTCCAGTTTGTTGTGTTCCTCTGTGATGCTCAGATTGCATCTTACACTTGCTCTAGGCATCTTACAGAGTGTACTCAGTAGGATGTGTGGTGAGTGAGGGCTGACGCCATGCAGTGCCCTTAGTGTGCCATAGCTCTCTGCCATGCCTAGTCCAGCCTAATTCAAACCTGACTGCAGTTACATGGCTGCCCAGCCATGGTAACTGGGTGGTAATTTTAGTTGTTGTTTTTTTGTTTTTTGTTTTTTTTAGTTAAAACATGTTATACATAGAATGTTTATTATAAACTAATATAAATGTGCTCTACCCCACTGGCTCAGAGCTGGGGTAAATATCAAACACCCAAACTGTCCTATATAATGGACAGACATCTGGAAGTTAGAACCATGGAGGTATCGTTTCAGTGGATCCACTGTTGGCTCACAGGCGTCCATGGCTCTCTGGCTGTCACACACTCTGGTTGCATGTTGCTGCTTTCATTTCCAGGGTCCTCCCCTTCCAGTTACCACTCACGATTTAGGACAGTTTGGGGACTTCATTTCCTGGCGTCATGACAGAGCAGGCTGAGGTTTGGGGGTTTGCTTTTGGTTTACTTGGGAGGCTTTTTCTCCGAACACAAGTTCCCTGCTTCGTGTTGAGTGGCTGTATTGTCACAGATGGTACCTAGGCCCACCTGCTGATGGACAGCTAGGCAGCTGTCAAGGGTGCCATGCCTTGGGACCCAAGGGTGGTGATTGGTTATGGACCAAGGTTACCTAGAGGGACGTCTTTAGCTAATTCACATTTTTTTTCTGCAATGGTTCACTGCCCTCCTCCCCCAAATATCTTGGTTCCCTTTAGTCATGGAGCACACCTGGACAGCCAAGTAGTCGACAAGAAAAACAGGCTCTCCTTTCAAACCATGTAAGGAGCCTGCACTACAAAAAAACAAAACAACAAAATAAAATAAACAAAACCAAAAGACTTGCCAGCAACTCTTTTGAGGAGAGAATAATATTTTAAGCAGTCTTTCCATTACTTATTTGCAAATTGTTTTCATGTTTTAAGTCAGGTATCTAAAAGCCTGAAAGACTGGCTATGTTGGGTTTAGAGTAGAAATGCATCGGCCTGTGAGCTCCTGCAGAGGTCTGCCACTCTCCCCAAAGGAAACATAGTCCCTGCTGTCCCCCTGTGGGCCAGCTGGTGGCTGCTCTAGCTGGGATTTGAACACAGTGATGCGCATGTCCTTTCCAGTTGAGATCAGCTTTCCTAAGCCCCGAACTCTCTCACCTGCTAAATTCAGAGGGATAGCATGAAGATCATAAGAGAACCTGGGTGTGGTGGCACACTCCTGTAATCCCAATGCTCAGGAACTTGAGACAGGAGGTAAGCCTGGGCTACATAACCTGACCCTGTCTAAAAAAAAAGATTGTAAGAGAGCTGGCACAGGGTCCTAGCCTGAGTTCCTGTCCCCCTCCCATGCATACTTCAACGCTTTTAAGTAGCTCCCGTGAGGCAAGCTGTTCTGTTTCTTACAACGACTGCCCAGCATATTTGTTGTCGTCAGTTGCACCTTGAAGACACTTGCTGCTGACTGGGCACTGTGGCATGTGCCTGGAATACAAGCACTTAGGAAGCTGAAGCAGGAGGATTGCTGCAAGGCTGGCATCAGTCTCTGATGCATAGTGAAACCCTGTCTCAAAAACCCAAGCAAAACTCCTGCCCTCCTTTCCTTGGCCTGTGGAGAAAATCTGAAAGTACATCTCCTTTGAGCTTTGTTTAAGTGGTCAGATTTCAGCTTTCATTCCTAGTCAAGTCCTCCCTAACATTGGAGCCTTTTGAATGTGTTCTGAGACCTACAGGCAACCCATGTCATTCCTGCTGTTTGGCTGCCTAGCAGAAATCTAGACTGGCTGACCGCCCATCTGGTGGGCTCGGTTTTCTCCTTTTTGAGTCCAGATTGTCAAATGGAAGTGTATATGCAATATGCACTGTGACCCTCTGGCTAAGGCTGGTGGGCCGCTGTGTAGCCTGCTGAGTGCCCCTGTTGGAGCAGTCGGAGCCTTGCTCTGCTCTGCATAGCTCCCTCACGCTGGCAGGGAATACCTACCCATCCTGAAGGCTTCTCCTGCAGGGAGCGACAGAACTCGGCAGTCTGCCTTTTTCAGTTAAGTTTGGTCTTTGAAACTGACAATCTTTAAAATGTGAATACTGTAACAATATGTTTTCTCGGATTGTTGTCTTTAAAAGGATTTTTGTGAAGCAATTGATTTATCAAAGAAAAAAATTAAAAACAAAAACATGCCTTGTGGGTGACTGATTCTGTCCAGCTTGTGCCACCAAGCTGCTTTTACACGGTAAGTGAGATTTTCCGATGGTCACACATCTTGCAGTGACACCCAACTCCCTGGGGACCAGCTGGCACTGTACCAGCTGCTGAGCCTCATTCACACCTTCCAGGGTCTGGGCTTCGGTTAGTCATTTTTCAGGAAAAAAAAATTGCGAAACACTTTCCATTGTTATTTTTTATAAATGGAATTGCTTTGATGTAACAAGAAAAGGATGACTCCATGGTCCACACTGGAAAACCCCCTATGAGGCGGATCCTGAGCACATCCAAGGTGCACAGGAAATTGTCTAGGTGTTGTAGGTACACACACCACACACACACACACACACACACACACACAGCTTGTGCTTGGAGCTGTGGATCAGAGGGGTTTTTCCTCGGAAGTATGTGAAAGGGCTGGGGATAGAGCTTGGTAGACGCCTGCCTGGTGTGAGCAGAGCCCTGAGTTCAATGTCCAGCACCCCTTAAATGTGGCACGGACAGACACCCTCATCATCCTGGCAGCTGGGAGTAGAAGGTCAGAAAATCAGAAGTTTAAGCTCAAATTGAGCTGCATCATAGGTCTGAGATAGGAGAGACCTTGTCTAAAAAGACAAAAATAACATTCTGACTTTCAGAAGGTGGAGGTGTGTCATTGTTGAGCTCTGCTGTGTAAGGTGGACAGATGACCTCAGACCACCAACAACCAGGCTCTCAAAAGGACTTCATTGGTGAGACGGGAGAATTTGGTTCATAGGTTTGGTTTATCAAGCTCTGAAATGATGTTGTGGCTAACAAGATTAAACACCCCTATTTAGACAGAGACAAGCAGATTAACAGTGGCCTAGCAGAATAACTGCACATAGGTGGTACGTTTGGATTAAAAGCTTGGGGTTTTTGCATTTTGTTGATTTATACAACGTTTAGCGTGCAAGTCTTTCTGTGGACTCCAAGAGGAAGCCTTGGTTCGTAGTTTTTTTTTGTCCTTGTACAAGTAGATCTTCAACCTTCACTGGATCCTATGATCTCCTTCCATTTTTCAGACCTAAATGTTGCCAAGTATAGTGGATTGTGCTGATAATCCCAGTATTTAGGATGCTGAGGCAGGAGGGTTTCAAGTCCAAAGACAGCCTGGGTGACATAGCCTGTCTCCAAACCAGAAACAAACCTAAAGACCTCTGCAGCTGTGGTATCTGAGTACATCTGCCTGAGGAGATTTCCATAGGTAAACAGCGAGCTCTCCTCTGCAGAGGGCCCTCTCGTGGGGCATCACCAGAGAAGACTGCTCAGACATGGGCTTAAGCCAGCACAAAGTTTATTAGCTGGCCTGGTGGACTACACTGGGTGCTCGGGATTCCAGTGTGGCCCAGAGCCTTTCTCAGGGTGAGCTTTTAAACACAAAAACCATGACATGCTTCAGTTAACAAGAACAGCTAGCCAGAAGTGGAACTGCAGAAGCCAGAAAGCAAGGTTGGCACGTCTGTAGACTTTCTCAGAACTACGGACTGCGATGGATGAAGTCTTGGTTTTCATTTTGGTGGGTGGTGCTGCTATATGTGGAATTTTATAGCCTAAATGGTACTTCCATCATGGAGTCAGTTGTGCTAAGGGCTCTGTTAGACTCTTCCCTCCCAGTCTCTTCCTGCCTGGCCTTCAGTGTTCTGGAAGGCCGGTGTGGCCTGAGCTCAAGGGGTCATCTGGTGAGTGCTTCATAGGCAAGCAGCATTTAGAATGGTTGCGTATGCCAGTGATGCCGTCCTGTGTTCTGTTGTTGGAACCCAAGACTTGGCCATGTAAGAACAGCAATGGTGTTAATATAAATTGGGAATCCTTTCATCTCACACTTGGACAGTTTTTAATTATTTTATGAGTATGGGTGTTTTACCTGCATGTATGGCCTGATGCTGATGGAGGCCAGGAGAGGGCCTTGAATGCCCCGGAACTGGTGTTACAGGTAGTTCTATGCCACCATGTAGCTGCTGGTGATGGTCCTGAAGAGCAGTCAGTGCTCTTAACCACTGAGCTGTATCTTCAGTCCCTGTAAAGGACAGCTTTAAGGGCAGTGATGGCTTTCAGTTTCTCCCTTGCCTTTGGCAGGACTGGAATGGGGACATAGGAAAAGGGGGACACAGGAAATGGAGCTGGCCAGCCAGGTCCTGAGACCCAGGTCACCCCTTAGGTCAGACCCAGGCATACATGGCTGGGACCTGTGTGAAGGACCTCCTGTTCCTGCAGGGCTGGCTGTGTGCAGCAGATGACTCCCACACCTGAGGGTGGCTAGTGTTCTGCTTCCATGGTGCATCCTTTGAACCTCCAGCTGGCCTCGTCACTGTGGGCTTGGTGTCTGCACATCCCCCTTCTTCATATCCATATATCTGGTTTCCAGTTTGCCCTTCCACACCCCATCTTTCACATGCCGACGTGCTCACTCTCTACCAACTCTCAACTCCAGCACTGTTTACCTTCCTCTGAGGATGGGCCTTTGTCCCCAGCCCCTTCTGTGGCAGTCAGAGGAAAACATTTGGGGGGGGGGGTCAGTTCTCTTCTGCCATTTGGATTCCAGGAATGGAACTCAGTTCACCAGGCTTAGCAGCAAGTGCCTTCACTTGCTGAACCATCCATCACGCTGGCCTGGGTACTTCTAAAAGTGTTTGAATATATATTTGAAACAAGTCTTGCCATGGGGCTCAAGTTAGCCTCAAAACTGGCAGCCCTGCCTCAGCCTCCTGAGTCTGGGGTTGTAGGTGTGTGTCACTGTGCATAGCCCATCATTCTTCTTAAAATGAAGCAGTGTGGGCCTTCCCGTGGTGTCCTTGACCCCTCTGGCTCCTACAATCCTTTCTCCTCCTCTGCAGGATTCCTGAACTCTGCCTAATGTTTGGCTGTGGGTCTCTGCATCTACCTCCATCGGTTACTGGATGAAGCCTCTCTGATGACAATTGGGCCAGGCACCAATCTGGTCACAGGAGACAGCCAGTTCAGGCTACTTGACTTATCCACTATTGCTAGGAGTCCTCCCCCATAGACCTGGGAGATTCCCCTGTACCCTGACCCTGGAATATCTCCCCCCACCTCCCTACAGCCCCCACCCCGCCGCTGCCACAGCAGCTCCCCCTCAGCATTCTCCCTCTAGGGGCTTGCAGAGACTGAACCAACAGCCAGGGAGCCTGCATGAGACTGACCTAGGCCCTCTGCATGGATGTGACAGTTGTGTCGCTTGGTCCTCTTATGGGACTCCTAACAGCAGGAACAGGGGCTGGGTTGTCTCTGACTCTTTTACCGGCTTTTGGGACCCTACTCCTCATACTGGGTCACCTTGCCCAGCCTTAATACATGGGGAGGTGCTTAGTCTTACTACAACTAGATATGCCATGTTTTATTGATACTCAGGAGACCTGCCCTTTCCTGGATGGAGAGGAAGGGGAGGGGAGTAGGAGGGGGGTGGAGGAGAGGGACTGGGAGGGGAAGATGGGGGGAGGCTGTGGCTGGGATGTAAAATAAATAGATAAACCAAAAAAAAAAAAGAAATGCAGCAGTGAGCACAACTCCTAGAAGCCAAGATGGTTTTCGAACCCTGCACCAAAGCAAAATCTCTCCCTATCAGCAAAGAAACCGAAAGACAACCCGATTTAAACACGGGTGGAGCCTGTGGGATAACTGTAGTTGCTGGGCAGCAAATGTAAATCACAGAGTAAAAGGCACCAAGGTTGGGGAGGATGCTGAGAAAGGTGCTCAGGAACACACAGGCGAGGATGTGAAATAGTGCAGCCCACTGCATCAAGTGAACACGGGATTGCAGCGAGCCCAATCCGGATCTATGGAGGGGTGGGGTGGGGGAGATGGGTTCAAGCAGACACGCGCACAGAACTTCACAACAGCCAAGAGGTGAAAACAACACACACGCTTGTGCACGGTTGAGCGGAACAGAACCAGGACCATCCACATGCATGAAAAGGAACAGAACTCCGACACAGGCCGCAACATGAAACCATGAGATGCTCACGCCAGGGGAGATAAGGTAGACACAGGGCCATAGGTGTGTGTGATTCCGTTTAATAGGAAGTGTCCAGAGCAGGGAAACCCATTGAGACAGCTAGTGGGTAAGTGCTTGTCAGGGAAGCAAGGCAAGGTGAGGAAGAGCTGCTTGATGGGGGGGGGGGGGGGGATGGGACATGAATGACCCAAGTGGTACCACTGTGCAGACACTCAGTTCACAGCCATGGGTCTCAGGTCACAGGAACTGCGCCTTCATTAAAACCCACATGCTCCCATGCTGGGGACCAGCACTGCCCCTGATGATGAGCACAAAGTGGGTCCAGGGTTTGCCCGTCCCCTCTAGGGAGGACACTTTCTGGAACCCTCAGTCTTGTTGCAATTGTACTCTGTGTCCATCTTCCCTGGCTGACATCCCTCAATTCTCCTGTGACACCAGAGGACACCCATGCAAGCTACTCAGGCTCAGGAGTCATTTATTTAGGAAGCTGAGTGTTAGGAGGAAGGCTGGGCCTCCGCGGCTGGTCTGAATAGCCACCTGTTGGTGCCACCTGCTGGACTTGGGCATGGAAACGGGTAGGTGTCTCTGAAAGCCCCAGCAGGGAGGGTGGAAGCCGGTCCCGACTTCCCGGCTCTATTTCCGGTTCTGCTCACGGGCTGCCACGAAGTTTAGCAGGTCAACGGCAGTGACAACCCCGAACACCATCTGCCGCTCACTGGACATGCCACTGCTGTGGTCTGAGGAAAGGAAAGGGCTGCTGGATTACAGGTGAAGGGATACAGAGCTGATCCGAGGCCACGGCCTGTTGGAAGCAAGAGACTCCCCATCTCCAAGCAGGAACAAAGTATCAGCCACTGTGGCTCCAGCTGAGCCACATGGGCGGAGCCAGAGAGCAGTTCCTCTCACCAGCCCTAACATAGGATGCTGGGTGCTGTCTGGAACAAAGCCAGAAACCAACCCAGGCTCCCCAGAATGGACGAGCTGGCAGGTGCCTCCTCTCAGCCCATGCCCACAGGCCACGTGCAGTGTCAGGGCCTGGGCACGCCTCAGGCCCTCTTTCTGTCCAGAGTCCTGCCTGGCACCCAGGGCCTATTCAGCTCAGCCCACCTGAGTCTGTCTGCAGACAGGTTTCTCAGACTGGAGCTCCCCGTCCGCTTGGGCCTGGCCCTGCACCAATGGCCTACAGGCAGAGAGGGCCATGGCAACAGTTTTCTATCCCTTTGAGAGGATATGGGGAGCCCAGACTTCGGTCCACAGAGTGATCTAGGTGTAGGTGGGGCTTGCCCACACTTGCAAGGGCCTGAGAGGCTTCCCACAAGTAGGGGTGTCCCTGGCCCAGGACTTTCCCTGGTTCACCGGTTTTTAGGGTCTCTAGGCTGACGACTTGGCCTGTAGCCCTTGGCACATTGTGCACCTCCACAGTGCTGGGCCGGGCCTTCATGCCAGACCCTCCCTCTTCCCTGCAGATACATGTACTATCAGGCCTGTCCTTAGGAGAGCGTCTGTGGTTGGCACAGTCCTTGGGAGGCTCAGCAGGCTGCCCAGTGTCTGAAGACAGAGGCCCCCCCCTGGGAGAGACCCATCAGGGACAGGCATCTCACTGGCCTATCTAGAACCCCAGAAAAGGGCAGGGAAACTCAAAAGAATTCCACTGCTGCCTTTTGAAATCACTGAAGCTAAGGGACCCCTTGATTGGCTCTGGGACGCCCACGGAGCAAGTGACAGCAGGCTCCAGTTAGGCTGGCTGATTCCCACGCGGGGTTTGATGAGGAACGGTTTAGGTTTGTGACAACGCCCTGTCCTGTCACTCCAGCTGACCCTGAAGTGGGAATTAATGTTGTTTTTTTTTGTGTGTGTGTGTCTGAGATGTTCAAAGATCGGGAGCCCCCTCCACCCAACCCAACCTCGGGGGTCCGGGGCCCTAGATACCCTTGGAAGGGTGTGATTCTGAACATGAAGGCCACTTCCTAGGGGCCGGGATGGGTGGGGCGTACATACCTGTGGGCCCCCCCACCACTCCTGACCAGGCCTGGTCTCGTGCTGTAGAGCCAAGGACGGGAAAGGGGTTAGACATGGGGCTGCCCCCACATGCAGGCCAGCCTTGAGACTAGATATCAGGCCCTCCCAGTTCTTACGGATTGAGGAATGAAAATCAACACCCCTCACCCCACTGGGACCTGAGAGTGTCATCCCCACCTGCAGACGGTGACACTGGGAGGACTCTCGGAGAGCAGGAAGGACAGACTGATAGGCACAGAGACAAGTGTGGTTCACAAGCTGTCCTTTTAACAGACCCCCAGAGCTGCGCTTCGGAGTACCCCCTGGAGCCCATCAGAACCAATCAGTATCTCCTGGCGGTATGTCCTCAAGGGCCAAGAATTCCAGCTGTCACAGGTTTCTCTGAGACAACCCCCAGCATCCTTAGAGAATGCCTACTGTCTCAGCCTGTGGGCCTAGGACAATGTCATGCTATCTACACAACGTGAGGGCTCCCTGGAGCATGATTCGGCCCTGTGTGTCCTTTGGGTACATGACCGGATTGACAGGCCCCTGGAGAGAGGTTCAAGATGTCAAAAGCTCTGGTGAGAAGATGAGGGCCACGGACTCCCCATCCCCCACTAGGGAGCATGCCCGCCTACTGCACAGAGCAGGAATGTGTACCATGAGAGCCTGGGCCAGGCGTGGCCAGTGGCCAGGGCTGAACGCCCTTGCCCCCAAACAAGAACCCGGCGCCGAGCGGACCCTACTCACATTGGATCTGCTCATGGATCACCAGGGCGAAGTGGTCCATCTCCAGGATGTGGGAGAGCATGCCCAGTGTGTCAGTCAGGTGGATCTGCAAGAGAAATTGTGTCCATGCTGGCCCTCGAGGACAGGGCCCCATAGACTTGATGAAGGCAACAGGCACAACATTCGCCATAGCCGCTCAGATGAGTTTCCAGTAGAAAAAAGGCCCCACAGAGCCTTAGAGCACTCTGTGTTGTAGCAATCTGCCTGAATAGCGGCCATTCGATTCTAACCCACGGCCTCTGTTTAGAGGCCAAGCTAGTGGACGGACCACTGTTTGTGGGGCCTATGAAGGAGAGACGGACCGAGAGTACAGAGTTTTTCCTGGGATGCACACAAGGTCAATGTGACGGGGTGACTTTCAATCAAAGTGACCTCGAACCCCCTAAGCAAGCTGTATAGTTTCCAAGGGGGGGGGGTATGGGTCGGGGACCCACTTCCGGCACAGCAAACACTAGGCCTGCCTTGAAGGCCCAGCTTCTGCTCACATTCCCACTCCCCCTCTGGAAAACACTCATACCGGTTTGAACTGCTTGTAGAGGACTTTGCAGACTTCATCTGACGGCTGCACCTTCCCAGCAAGCAGGGATGACAGCATGTTCCCAAGAGTCACCATCCCTAGGATGGCCCTGGGAAGAGCATGGAATTTGGTGGGGAAGAAGAGGCAAGAGTCAGAGAGGAGTGTCTGGCCAACTCTGAAGGGCTCTAGCAGGCCTCAGCGTGGCAAACATGGCTCTGGCAGGCCTTGCCAAACTGTTAGCTAGCCACCAAGGCCCATCCCTTTATTTGGCCACTGACTCATTCCTAAGACAAACCACCAACGTCCATCTATCCAAGTATTAAAGTCCAGCAATCAAATGCTCCCCTTTTGGCTCACCTAATTAACATGCCCAATCAAAATTAACCAACTCATCCTAACTCGGGGTTTCCCCCTTTCTCTCTCTTTTTTTTTTTTTTTGGTTTTTCGAGACAGGGTTTCTCTGCGTAGTTTTGCGCCTTTCCTGGAGCTCACTTGGTAGCCCAGGCTGGCCTCGAACTCACAGCGATCCGCCTGGCTCTGCCTCCCGAGTGCTGGGATTAAAGGCGTGCGCCACCACCGCCCAGCCCCCCTTTCTCTTTAAAAACTGCCATTGGCCTATGGGCCACGTGTGTCTCCTCTCTATCCAGAGGCCGTCCTCGGTCCTGTTCTCCCCACCTCCCTTCCCCTTCCCCCTCGTCCTCTGTCTCCTTCCTGTCTTTATCTCTGATCCCCACCCTCTGTCCCTCTGGGGCAAATAAATCTCCTTGTGCTGAGAACTTGGTCTTGGGGTGTCTTGTGCTGACTTCAAGGTCCTTTCAAACTTGACCCAGGAGCTGGAGAGATGGCTCAGGTACCAAGAGCACTGGCTGCTCTTGCAGAGGACCTGGGTTTGCTTCCCATCTCCCACATGGCCGCTCACAAACATCTGTAACTCCGGTTCCAGACCTGATATCTTCTGACTGCCGCAAGCACTAGGCACACAGGTGGTGTACACACACACACACACACACACACACACACATACACACACACACACACAAATGCACATATATCAAAACAGTTGTAGGCATACAAATAGAGTTGGAGTGGGGAGAACAGAGACGGACAAGTAAGCTTACAAGTCCTGTAGTGTTTATGTCCCCTCAGGGGTCCATGGTGACCAGCCATCAGACTTTGGAAGCTAGACATAGGATGTTGGTCAACTGGACCTCCCTACCATACATTTCTCTGGGTGCCACCACCCAGGGTGCCTGTCACCTACTCCCTAGGGCAAGGGTGGGTGGGCATACTACCAATGAACTGGGGGGGACAGAAGCATTAAGACCCCAAGAGTTAGTATGGTCTAGCCTCAGCTGCTCAAGGACAAGGCAGTCAGCAGGCTGTCTGCAGCTCTAGACACTGTATGCAAAGTGACCACACTCAGCCTGTTGCTGCCCATCCCATTTGGTGACGTGGACACAGAGGCCTGGGCAGCAGGATCTAGGATCCTGGCACAGTCTAAAGTCAGAGCCCTGGACTTGGGTGAGGGTGAGACTGACCCTGACTTGTCGACCACGGGTGCCTGGTCGAAGCCTTTCTCCCGGAGGATGGTGATGGTGTGTTCACAGGTGACGGTGGGTAACACAGTCAGCGGTGCTGACAGACTCAGCTCTTGAACACGCAGATGCCACCACCTGAAGGAGGGGGCAGAAAAAAAAAAAACAGCATGAAGCAGGGGATAGGGCCACAAGAGGACCACCATGGTGGGAAACCGGAAGGCTCCCTTTCCCACCCATCCAGGGATGACAGAGCCAGGCGGCATCCTTACCAGGGCCTCTTCACCGAGAGCTCCTCCTTCAGGAAACCCTTCTGTAGCATCCACTTGTCACTCAGGAACTTGGACCTGCAGGGTCGGGGTGTCACTGAGGCCTCTCTACCCAGTGGGAGGCACATATGTGGTCAGGGGCGAGTTTCTGAGGGCCTGGCAACTAACTGCCTTGGGCCTTACTGTTTCAGCAAAGGATGTAAGAATGGTTGAGCTCCAGGGAAGCTCAGTCCCAGAGAACTGAGGGTTACTGGGCACGTAGGCTGAAGGTCTCTGTGATCTGGACCCCTCTTACAGGTTCCTGAGCATCCTCCTCCTTGGACCCCCAGGTCTGCCTCAACAGAGGGAGCCTTTTCCATTCTGACCAAAAGCTAACAGGCTACAGTGCTGTTAGGCTCTGTCCCAAGGAGGCAGGCTGAGGAGCAGCAGCACAGGACAGAGGTGGCCTCTACTCCAGCACCAATATGAAGTCCATACTCGTGTACTTGCATATAAAATGCTCTGGGCCTCTTGAGCACACGCACACATACCCACACAAAACAGAACCATGCACACACACAAACGCACACACACAACAGGCCAACCATGTGCTGGGGGGATGGCTGGCCTCCTGGATTGCTTGTCAGCCTACCTGGAGGCCAGCGGGATGCCCATGCACCATGCCTGGCCGTGCCAAGCTGCCAAGCTCAACACAAACATCGCTCTATAGCTCACAGGCTGCGGAGGAAGGGCAAGAGATGGGGAACCGCTCTTGTTACCCATGAGGCTGGCGGCAGAGCAGCTCTCCCTAGTTCAGCCAGGAACCCAGGCAGTTGACAGGACTTCAAACCTGCTGGTCACAGGTGGCCAGGCAGAGAGCTGGGACTGTCCTGAGGCTACTGAGCAAGCACAAGTCCTAGGAGAACCCAGCCGGGGCACACTCACCCTCCCAGATCCAGTTTAGGACGGCCGGTGAAAGAGCAGAGCGGGTGGGCGGGAAGCAAATTAGGATTTCCCCCCATGAAAACATCAGGACAGCTTGGCCCATGGCGCCCAGAGCCCCAGTGGGGTAATGAAGACAAACTCGAGAGACCAGGACAGAGGGGTATATAAGGGACATAAATGTCCACCAGAGCTGTCGCCATGGACACACACACACATGCACACGCACGCACGCACGCACGCACGCACGCACGCACGCACGCACGCGCGCACACACACACAGGCTCAGGATAGAGCCATACAAAGTGAACACTGGCTCTGAAGACACGGAGGATCCTGGGGCTAGCAAGCTAACAAGACCCAGCTGTCCACTACCCTTCCCCGACATCCCACGGTCAGCGCTTCAGTGACAGCAGCCAGGAGGGCGACAGGGACCAGGGGTGTGTCTTACATGTAGTTCCGCACAGAGTCAGGCAGGATGACCACGCAGCGCTGTCCTTCCTGCAACTCCTGGGCGGCCTTCACGGCCACAGCCATGGCACTGCCTGAACTTCCACCTGCCAAGAGGACCGTTAGACTTGCCCACATGCTTGTGTGTGCATCCACACATAAACACACTGTGTATGTATAACCCACACACGTATGCCAGCACTCGAGAAGGACCCGTGGGAACCATTCAGGCGTGCATCTCACATACGTGCTCTGGAAGTGTTCATACATGCTCTGAAAGAATCTTTGGAATCTCTGGACAGAGAACAGGCCGTAAAGGACCCTATTCCTCTGCATTATCTTCCTCTTCATAGTCAACGGAGCTTGCATTTCATAATTAAACATCACTGAGGAATTGGGGAGACCCTGGGACAAATGAAGTAAATCATGCTCATCCAGAAGAGGGGGGTCATGGTTCCCCAAGCTAAAGCCTGACACTGAACCAAGAGCCAACCGAGGACAACATGTGTCTCACTGATTGCTCATAGCCACCATGCAAAGCAAGTAGGTGATATCAGGTCTCAGGTAATGAGAGTCCTAGGTTCACCGTGACACTGACCATAGAGGGCCCTGGCCCTGGGACCTCCAGAGAGAGCCAAAGACACTGTTGCTGCCTCTCCAGTTTGGGCTCCTCCAGACTCAGCCCAAGAAGGTGCAAGTCAGTCAGAAAGGTCACCCTGGTGCCTCTTACAGAGAACCATGGCCCTGCCTCTCATCTCTCGATGTCTGGGTTTATATCACTTACACTGAGTGCGGGGGTGGGGGTGAGGGGGTGGGAGGGAGTGGGGGGGTTTATAAACTCACTGAGAGAACCCAAGCCACAAGTCTCCTCCTAGTGGCCATGTTGAAAATTTTTTTCAATCAACATGGCTTGTTCCTACTCCCCTAATAGTGCTTGGCTGTTGAGGACCTGGCCATTCTGGGGCTGATTGCCTTTCCCTGCCCCGTTCCAACAAGACTTAGAACAGATGGGGCCACGTTTATAGGGTGAGTTCGGGTACACTTGGTGTTCTCCAAATCTCAGGTCTAACTCAACCTGCCAGGGCCTTTGCCACCCCGTGGTCAGGCAATGGTGCCCTGTCCACCCTGATCAGGATGACTGAGGAGCCCAGGGTGGGAGGAAGGCTGCGGAGGTTGCTTCTGATTGTGACTCGGCTGCGCAGAAAACTACGAGGGCAAGAAGTACTGTCCCAGCTTTCTCTGGACTCCCTCGCCAACCCCTTCAGAGGACTGGGACCCAGCATGCCACAGCCTGGAGCTGCTGCAGATTGAGCCCCCCGTTCCAGGGACAGGGCTGTTTAAAGTGAATGAGGGGAAAAACAAAAAACAAAAAACCACCACAAGAGCTTGCCTCAAACACTAGAAGGGCAGACTGAAGCCTGGGCCCTGGGCCTCATGCTCTCATCGCCACAGGTGACTCCAAGAGGCTGCAAAGGATAAGCAAACAGCTAAGGAAGGAAGAGCCTGGACAGACGGACAGGAAGGGAAGTTACTGCACTCACACAGCCTCAGAATGCCCATGACTTTCATGCATTTGGAGTAGGCCGTCCCCTGCCACCCTGCCACCCTGCGGGGGGCTCGCCCAGCCACTCACCACACAGCAGTCCTTCCTGGGCGATGAGCATGCGGGCAAAGGCGAAGGACTCCTCGTCATTGCTCTTGAACCACTTATCCACCACCTGTGGCAAGAGCAGGTCACGGGCCTCAGTTCAGGTGGAGGGGCCCTGGAGGGGGTGGGGCAGGGCCACCCCACAGAAGCCTTCCTCCCCCTGGATCTGCAAACCTAGATGTCTTCACCCTTCCCTGCTCCGTTATGCTTGGAGGAGTAACTCAGACAACCCACATCTTTACGGGGCTGGCGGCCTCTGCTAACAGTGGCCGTCCGTCCTTGTCCATCCTTGTCTGTCCTTCCCTTTGCATCTCAGAGCCTGTGTCCAGCAATGTCAGGCATGAATTTGAACATGCCTCAAGCCCCTGTAACCACACTCCCTATCCTGTCCCCTCAACACTTGGGTCAGCTAGAGTGCCAGAATGCAAAAGCAAGTCCAGGATCTGGCAGCGGCCTGTGGCTCTGCCTGGGGGAACACTTTGGCCCAACCTACCGCCCTGTCCAGGACTGTGGGGATGAAGTCATAGCCGATCCCTTCCACCTCGTAGGCTGTTTGCTCCGTCTGGTTCAGCTCCTCAGGCTCCGCAAGGATGGACCCTTCAGGATCTACACCAATGATCTGCAGGGTGGGTGGCTTTAGGGCTCAAGCCAGAGAGAAATCCAACCCATCCCTAGGCAGCCGCCATTAGAAAGGATATTTCCCGCTAACGTATGCCTGTTAATGGCCAGCTCACAGGCTGCATATGCTAATCCCAGATTAGAGGAAGGGAAGTCCTCCAGAATCTCAGGCAAGAAGCAGGAAGGCCACAACCTACTGTGCCTAATATCCAGCACTGGGTATTTAGAAAGATACTTCCAAGCCGGGCGGTGGTGGCGCACGCCTTTAATCCCAGCACTCGGGAGGCAGAGGCAGGCGGATCTCTGTGAGTTCGAGGCCAGCCTGGGCTACCAAGTGAGTTCCAGGAAAGGCTCAAAGCTACGCAGAGAAACCCTGTCTCGAAAAAACCAAAAAAAAAAAAAAAAAAGATACTTCCAGGGCTGCTGTAGGAAGGGTCCCAGTCATGGGCATGTAGCGAGCCTCTGGGGACAAAGGATAGCTCTGGACACTGACATCTTCCTGGACTGTCTCCAGAGGGTGGACAGTCTCATGGGGAGAAAATGACCCTGTTTCTTTGTGCCCCTCATCAAGCCTGGTCCTAACTCAGTGATTCTCAACCTTCCTAATGCTGAAACCCTTTAATGCAGTTCCTCATGTTGTGGTGACCCCCAACCATAAAATTATTTTTGTTGCTACTTCATAATGGTAATTTTGCTACTGTTATGAATCGTAATGTAAATATCTGACATGCAACCCCCAAGGTGGGGGAGGTCATAACTTACAGGTTGAGAACTACTGCCCTAACTCAAGACAGTCTGGGACTGTCTCTGGTGGCCTCTGGGCTAATCCAAAGGGCTTCACCTCACTCAGAATGGGAGCCCCCAGGATCCTGTGCTCCCCAAGTTCCTCCTGGGCAACTTGATACAACTCTTCAAGACAGCAGTGGGATGAGACAGGAATGTGGGAGGAAATCAGTTCCCAGGCAGAGGGGCCTCCCAGCCTGATGTCAACAGCACTGAGCCTCTAAACCCAGCTCAGGCCACAGGCAAGCGAGCAAGTCCAGGCCCACCCTCTCAGCCACCCAGTCTGCAGCAGCACCCCCCCCCATGGGGCCACACTCACTTTACAGCCAGGGCACTTCTCCTTCAGCTTCCTGGCGATACCTGTGATGGTGCCACCTGTGCCCGCTGAAGCCACCAGCATGTCCAGCTTCCCTGGGGGAGGGAGGACATTCTCAGGCCACGGCTCAGCCAGCCCTCCACTCTTTAATGACCATTGGTGGAAATACACTCAAGCCAAAGCAGGTCCGTGGGATAAACATCGCCCGTCACTGCCTCCATCTGTGGCCAGCGTGCCCAAGGCAGAGGCTGCTATCTGTCCTGTGACCTTGGCCTTTAAACCACCAATGTAGCTGAATCTGCAGGATGGGTCACAGCTGGGCAGCTAACAGTCTGGCAGAAGTAAGCTGTCAATGGTGTACCTTCCTAGGCTGTCTGATTCTTATATAAGAATCAAACTGGGTTTTTAGGATGCAGGGAAAATGCCCGAAGGCTGAGAACTGGCCCAGGCTCTCTCATACCACTGAGGGTCAGCTCAGCATCAGGCATGTCTGAGCTGGGCAAACTCAGGAATGAAGCAATGTGCACCAACTCTGCCAGATGAGAATTCTCGCCCATAAAACCAGGTTAGCAAACACCTGAGCTTTTATTGGCCAGTTCCTGGGCACCGAACAAGTCTGCACCCAGGCCAATGCCAATACCAGGTTCTAAGTGGGAAGCCAAGGGTGGGACCTTCCAGCGCCTTCTCCCATGAGGCCCTGAGGGAGGTGTCCCACCAGCCCCAGGAGCTAGGCACTCAGCATGTATACATGGTTCCAGGGAGCCTCATGCTATACTAGAATAAGCTAGCTACAGCTATCACTATACAGCTCCAGAGGTGAGAAAGAATGAAGGTCAAATTCAATGCCCCTAGCTGGGCATGTGGCTCACACCTTTAATCCCAGCACTCAGGGAAGGCAGGTGAATCTCTGAGTCTACAAAGCCAGTTCCAGAACAGCCAGGGCTACAGTGTTTCTGAAAGAAAGAAAGAAAGAAAGAAAGAAAGAAAGAAAGAAAGAAAGAAAGGAAGGAAGGAAGGAAGGAAGGAAGGAAGGAAGGAAGGAAGGAAGGAAGGAAGAAAAAGAAAAAAACGCTCCAGTTAGATCTTGACCCCTAGCTGTGAGGCCAGCACCAGCATGCACTCAACAGCCCCTACAGCCTGGAGGACATGGGGGTGAACACGCAGTCTGAACCACATGTCTGGACACAGGGAGAGGCACCAGCAGAGGCCAAGAGGCCTCAGAGGAAGACTAATGTCTCCAGAAACTATTTCACAAAGACAGGTGTTTAAACTGGGTTTAGCAAAGAGAGGGTAAGTGACTTGCGCACTCCCCCAGGTAACCACATTTGACTGAGTGTGGTAGTTCTGTCAACTCTGCACAACCTAGAGTCTTGAGGGAAGAGAATCTGAATAAGGGACTGTTTAGATCAGGTTGGCCCGTGGGCGTGTCTTTGAGGGACTGCCTTTTTTTTTTCCTCTGGTTTTTCAAGACAAGGTTTCTTTGTGTAGCCCTGGGTGTCCTAGAACTAGCTCTCTAGACCAGGCTGGCCTCGAACTCACAGAGCTCCACCTGCCTCTGCCTCCCGAGTGCTGGGATTAAAGGCGTGCGCCACCGCCGCCCGGCTTGAGGGACTGTCTTGATTATTTTAACTCATGTGGAAAGACCCAGCCACTGTAGGTGGCACCGTTGACTGTGCAGGAGGAAACCCTGGGCTGTCTAAGAGCAGGGGAAGTGAGCTGAGCACCAGGCATGTATGCATGCTCTTCAGTCCGGGCAGTGTACATGTCACGTGACCAGCCGCTTCTCGTTCCCGCCTCCTTCACTTCCTCGAACCGGAACCTGGAACCGGGAGCTGAAACAAACCTTTCTCCCCTGAGTGGCTTTTTGTCCCCGTGATTTATCACAGCAACAGAAACGAAACTAGAAGAAGAAAGGACTGCAGTCGAGGTGGGTGGAGGCGTGGGAAGCACCCACCGTCACACTGCTGCAGGATCTCCTCGGCCGTGTCATCATAGTGCGCCAACGGGTTGCTGGCATTGCGGTACTGGGCGGAAGAAGAGAGGGGCTGTGAGCTGGCCGAAACCACCGGCACCATGCACGGACCCCGGACAGTCAGCTCCGTGTGGGCCAACAAGTTCTACAGCATCCTAGAGAACCTCACCTCGGGAACCTCCCATACAAGATATGAAAACCAGGGTCATCACGATGTGAAATAACCCGGAAGTGAAATGAACAGGGGACTAGGTCTTGGGGTGCAGGCTCTTGGACATTCTGCATCTTCAGAGCCCAGAGGGTCCTCTGGAAGGGATATCCCAACCTCACTGCTGACCCAACACGGCTGGGTTCTGTCCAGTGGGACAGCCTTCCGACACTGGCACGGGGACAGCAGAAACCAAAGGTTCTGTCACTGAGCAGGGGGCCCTGGAGCACCTCCCCAGAGGGAGTACTGTCACCCTGCTCATGCTGGGCAGAGACCAATCTCCCAGTCTCCCAACAGGGCCCCACAAGAATCCCTGACCACAAATTTGCCTCCTGGAGGAGCAGGGGTGTGTGTAGGGGGGAAGACATGACATCTGACCTGGTCCAGAATGTGAGAATTGGGGATTTCGTTCTTCAGTCGCCACGCCACTCCCACATGAGACTCGGGGGAATCGAACCTGGCGTTGGTGGGTGTCCTCACGATCTCAGCTCCCAGAGCCCGCAGCACATCCACCTGTGCAGGGAAAACCATGCCTTAATCACGGGGGCTGGTCCCTAGAAGGGAGAACACTCTGGAAGCCAAAGCTGATGCAGCAAAAGCTCATCAAGCCACACCCGCCCACAGGCCACGCCCCTAGTGACCACGCCCTCCACCCAGCCCCACCCCCAGGCTGCCCTGAGCGCACCTTCTCCATACTCATCTTCTCTGGCATCACGATAATGCAGCGATAGCCCCTCACAGCAGCTGCCAGAGCCAGCCCGATCCCTGAGGGCCACATGCAGAGGGTGAGAGGGGTCAGTGCCCAAAATCCTGTGCCTTCCTGCCTGTGCCCCTGCCCGGGACACCTGAGACAAGCCCGAGAGGCATGGAAGGACAAAGGGCCTCTGTTCTGGGGAGGAACCCCCACACTCTGATGGCGATCTTAGGAGATTTATTCTGGCAGCCAGGTACACAGATGTGCTTCTGGGAGGTAGGCTGCACAGAACAAGCTGGCCAAACTTTCCCTCTTGCCCTCCCGGGAGGTCTGTCTGCACAGGCCAGGGACTTTCAGCCTCTGCTCAGCACCAGCTGGCTCCACCCTCACCTGTGTTCCCAGAAGTCGGCTCAATGATTGTGTCCCCAGGCTTCAAGGTCCCAGCTCGCTCAGCATCCTCAATCATCCGAAGGCTAATGCGGTCCTTCACGCTCCCACCCGCATTGAAGAACTCACACTTGGCCACTGAAAGCCAAACATGAATCAGAGATGGGAGAGGAGGACTCTCCGGCCCCCACAGATTCCTGCCACCCTCAACAACCCAAAACACCTCCAGGATGAGGGCTGACTGGGTGTTTGCAGTTCTGGGCATCTCTATACCCATTGCCCACCTCTGTACCTAGACACCCCTGGTCATAGCTGGCCTGTCTCCCACCTGCCCTGTAGACCCATGGCAACACTAAGTGAGAGGTAAGGACGGTCAAGAGCCCGTGGGCGGAAGGTTAGAAAACATGTCCCAGCAGAATGAGTACAGGCAGTGAATGGCTGGATCCGAGCCCACACACCTCTGCCAAGGTAGCCAGTCCAAGCAGCCCCAGATGGACCACCTTAGTCCCAAAGCCCCTGCCAAAGTTGCCCCCAGCTCCTCCACTCTTGATTGTCTCTATCATCCGTGGTCAGTGAGTCCAGCCTTTGTGCTCAGTCCAACCCCACCTGACACCACCTCCATGCTGGCGGACCCTTCCTCACTCTTTAGTCTCACCCCACCCTCACCTGACACCACCTCCATGCTGGCGGACCCTTCCTTGCTCTCTAGTCTCACCCCACCCCACCTCATAGGTGTTCCAGGGCTAGAGAAATGCCCTATTCGAGAACCATCTTCTTGGCTGGCTCTCGGTTCTGAAACCTACTGCAAACAGATTGCCCCCTCCCCAAGCTAGAAGAGATTCTGGGGGCATGGAGGGACTTCGTTTGATGTCTGCTCCCTTGGCCCCATGACAGCCTCAGATCTACAACACCCCCCCTCCAAACCCCAGGCCAAGCCAACTTACCTCTTACTCATAGGCTATGACTGCCCACACCTCTGCTTGGGAATAGCTCCCTGCGAGCAACCCCTTCACCAGTGACCTTCATTTTTACCTTGGACCTAATTCCCACTCTTTGTCCCATAATGGGCTGGGTGACCTGCCAGACTCCATGCAACTGGGAGGACACAGACAACGGCTTCCTCTGCAGTCAAGGCTGTCACTCAGCATAAGCTCCACCCCCACATAGGACCCTCCACCCCAATCTCCTCATTGATGCTCTCTGCCTAATATGGTGGTAGCTCACGCTTTTAATCCTTGCACTCTGGAGGCAGAGGCAGGGCAATCTCTGCAGTTCAAGGCCAGCCTGGTCTACATAGTGAATTCCAGGCCAGCAAGAACTAAACAGTGGGGCTGGAGAGATGGCTCAGTGGTTAAGAGCACTGGCTGCTCTTCCAGAGGACTCAGGTTCAATTCCCAGCAACCACATGGCAGCTCACAACTGTCTGTAAATCCAATTCCAGGAGATCTGACACCCTCACACCAATGCACATAAAATAAAATTAAATAAATTTTTTAAAAAAGGACTATACAGTGAAACCTTATCTCAAAAAAAAAAAAAAAAAAAAAAAAAAAAAAAAAAAAAAAAAAAAAAAAAAAGATACACTCTCACAGTGCTCCAGCTTCACTTCTGCCTCTACCCAGGCGGTAACCTGCCCAGGCAGGCTCTTTCATCCAAGCTTCCCTGGCCATCAGTTAGAGAGAAGCTGTCTCAGTCACCAACACACATCCTGCATCCCAGAAGACCCCAGTGCCGACACCCCCAGAGACACCCCCAGCCCCTCAGCTCCAGGTCACCCCGAGGCCCTGGTCCAGGATGCCTGAGGCAGCCTTAGCAGGGCCACACACTCACACAACTCGCACTTGAGTCCTGCATTCTTTGAGATCTTGTTGATTCTGACCATGGGGGTGTTCCCAATTTTCCACAGAATATCTGGCAAAATTTTTGGAGATTCTGTCCTAAAACAGAGAGAGGAGGCCATTCAGGAAACAAAAGAGAATAAACAGCAGTTGGAGCCCGGGCATCGCGGGCATTTTGGAAATGAAGAATCCAAGAAGTGCCTCGGGGAAGGACCTGGGTGGTGGAATGCCTGGCAGACCCACAGTGGCGTAGATCACACACACACACACACACACACACACACACACAAGCACACTCTGGAACACCCAAGTGCAGTACACCTTAAGCCCAGTTTGAGGGACTGGATCACCACGTAACTTCCACTCCCCAGGTCTGAGCGTGCCCCTGGGTCTCATAGGACGTTACAGATGGGAGGATAAGCAGGGACACATGGTCTCTATCATTTTGGCAATGTTCGTTTTATCCCCAGTGAAAAAAATTAAAATACCTGAACATGGTGTCACGTGTTTGTAACCCCAGTACACAAGAGACTGAGGCAGGAGGTTGTGAGTTCTAGGATCACCTGAGCAACAAAGTGAGTTCAAGGCCATCCTGGGCTACAGAGTGAATACACAGACAAAAAAAAAAAAAAAAAAAAAAAAAGAAGAAGTAAAAACAAAATTGTCACACTTTAACACCCAGTCAGGAGTACTTCCGCCTGACTCCTGGTGGCTTACACAGACATCTAGAACCTCATTCTCTTGGTCCAGGACACCTGGACGGATGACTGGTCTCAAGACCGACTACACCATAGATGGTGTGACAGCTTGCCCCTCCCCCCACATATGGACGCCACGTGGATGCCATGGTCTATGAGTTAAGATGAAGTAACATCCCTTAAAAATGCCCACCTAGATTTGAGGTCCCCTCTCTGGGCATGCCCACTGCCTCAATGTTGTGTATCTCAATAAATTCTTTCAATTTGTCTTCACCTTTCTAGTAAAAATCTTTTACCATTGGCATTACCAGCTTTCCCGGCACCAGTTTATGTGGCATTTTAGTGACTGGCACATAGAAAATTACCAAACTCCTCTAGGGGACAAAACAAATGACCACACTCTGTCGCTTACTCTGGCTTTAATTTTTTGTTTTGGTGAAACAGAGTTTCTCTGTGTAGCTCTGGCTGTCCTGGATCTCACTCTGTAGACTAGGCTGGCCTTGAACTCAGAGATCTGCCTGCTTCTGTCTCCCAAGTGGTGGGATTAAAGGCAAGGGCAACCACCTACTGGTTTCTGGCTTTTCTTTAATTGCTGCTTCTGGCTCTCTTTTCTGGAAACAGAGCCCACAGTTCACACACACACACACACACACACACACACACACACACACACACACATACACACACCCCCGGCGCACCTGGCTCTACACAGAGCATTCAGAGTTGACTCCAAACCCAATGGCCACCCTTTGGCTAAGGTTTCTCTTTTGGAGAACTTCATCTGGAAGTCTGTGTAGCCCAGCTTTGCTTCCTGACCCTGCCCACTTTATCAGAGAGGCCACTGGGACCCGAGAGGTTAGACTCCAGCCAGTGAACATCCTACAAAGAGGAGAGTCATCAGAGGGGTAAGTGTTCCCTCTGTTTCCAAGGTCACGTGATTGCTGCAGGTGGTGCAACTGACTGAGGAACAATTGCGTGAGAGCTCTCCTCCCAAGACCCTGAGAATGCCCACTAAGGAGCCTCAACTGATCTTAACAGTATTTTTTTAAAGGTTGATTTTTGGCTACCTGCATGATTTTATTTATATTTTAAAGCATTTATTTATTTTTATTTTCTGTGCACTGGTGTTTTGCCTGCATGTAGGTCTGTCTCCAGTTCTTGGAGTTGCAGACAGTTGTAAGCTGCCATGTGGGTGCTGGGAATTGAACCTGGGTCCTCTGGAAGAGCAGGAGGTGCTCTTAACCACTGAGTCATCTGTCCAGCCCCTACATGGTTTATGTTCCTGCTGAGTAGGAACGTAAAACCAAAAATAAATCAGGAAGATTATAAAACAAAATTCTGCTAGTCACTGAGCAGAAGTCTCACTCTAACTCAGTTCATTTAGGGATCTGGTACCCTAAAGACTTTGAAAGGCAGTCACTAGTGACCAACTTTCAGCCCATGTAAGAGGGACATGATTCCTGTGACTGTCAAACTCCAGAGAATGAGTGAGTTCACCTATCCAGGACAGCACACTCTGCTCTCCAGAAAGTTCTCAAAGGGAGAGGCAAAGCGTCTTTAGGAGCAATAAAACCAGCTGAGACTTACGCTCTCTATTCAAAAGGGTCTCAACTGGCAACTTTGGGTAAATCTATCTGGACCTTGGAATTTAAAAATGGAAAGTATCTGACTGTACTGGTGCTCACGCTTTTCTGTGCTGTGCTAGGCAAATCCTTTCTTGACTGCCGTAAAAAAAAAAAAAATCCCTTTCAATGTGTTCTATTCTGTCAAACTTAACTTGTCTAGCTCTGAGGAGATAAAAATCCAGCTCTGCACTGAGGAGATGGACCCCTAGAAACCCTTTAAAATCTGGACATAGTAGTGTGTTTCTAAAATCCCTGTACTCAAGCCAGAAAAGACAGCCAGAAGCAGCAGTTAAAGAAAGGGCAGAAATCAGTAAGTGATGGCCCTTGCCTTGCCTTTTTTTGCCTTGCCTCTGAGTTCGAGGTCAGCCTTGTCTACAGAGTGAGTTCCAGGCTAGGGCTGCTCATGATTGCCCCCAGTGATAGGTCAAGCTAAACTCTTCCGCATTTCAATGACAGCGCAATGTGTCCAAAGCGGTTTCCAGAACAGTCCCTGTACGGCTCTCCATCTGCAGGCTCAGGGGCGGCTGCATGCCCACACACTCCCTGCCTATGCCTACTTGCACTCATCCACCCCGCGCCCCACACCCAGACTTCAAGGCTGCCAGGCTGCTGGGCCCTGGCTTCCTGCCTCCCTGCCCCAGGCTTCTCCCACTGGAGCCAAACTGACTAAATAGAAGCCTCAGACACCTTTGGCCTCTAGTCAGGGGCGGGGTAAGGAATCTGGAGTTCCAGGGCGGGAGGAGAGGTTGCCTGGGTGCCAACAGGCAGCAACAGGCTGGACTCCAATCGGGTCTTCCACAGGGAAAGACTCTGCGGAAGAGCTGGACATGCTCTCTTCCTAGGTCGTCTTTGGTTGGGCTCAGAAAAGCGAAGATAGGCTGGGACAAGGCCAAGAGCTCCTCCCCCTCAGAGCCCCTCCCCCTCAGAGCCCCTCCCCCTCAGCCCCAGGGAGGCCAGGCAGGGGGTAGCACCAGGACACAGGCTGGGAACTCAGGTGTGCTCACTCCGATGTTTGTACAGGTGAAGGCTCAGATCTATCACCCATCCCAAGTGCCTGTGCTTTGCCAGCACAGGAGGGCAGCCCCATAGGACCTCAGAAACCCCGACTCACCATCAGGGCTGCCCGCCCCCCTGTCCCTCACTCTGAAGCCCCCCCACCAGGAACCTCTGGAACTGGCCGCCAAGTCTCAGCCGATTCAGCATGTCCCATCTCTCTCTCTGCCGATGTCTGGTGCCATACCAGACTCCCCGAGTCAGCGCCTCCCTGTAGGGACCTCAGTCTGGTGCCTGAGCCTTCTCTTGGGCTCCCCCTCCCTGGTCCTCCAATAAGCCTGTCAGCTGAGGACGACGCTGCCCTTAAGGCTGATGTGTGCCACACACGTCTTTGAACAAGCAGTTCCCAGGCCTTCAGAAGCCCTCAGGAGTCAGCTCTCCCGCAGCCACAGGCTCTTCTTCCCTGCTGTGTTGTTCTAGCAGGAACTCATCTGAGCAGCCCCCACTTGTCTCCCGGCCCTGGAGCCCATTCAACGGGCACAGCTTCTACTCTGCATATTTCATATCCCCCCCCCTTGGCCCCTTGAAAACGCTGCCTCCCACACCTGCCCAGTGCTTGCTCAGACTTTTGAACCCATAACCATAAATGCTGGTGGCCACACACAGGGCACAGGACTCGAAGACTTAAAACACAAATCCTTTCACCCACTTGCTCTAATCTGAAGGCATTAGACCAAGGAGATGGATCCTAAGGGTTTTACAACAGGCCAGGAGCCTGCATGGCTCCATCCTGGGCACTTAGAACAGGGCGTGACACGGCGCATGTTCCTAAGTGGGCTACCAACTGACTGTGTGTGGAATGGTTTCTACTGGAGTTATTTCAAATAAAGTCATGGCAGACAGCTATCAGTGCCATTGACAGTCTTAGTCAGACCATAAAAGGAACCCACCAAACACTTGAACACAAAGAAACCCTGGCCTACACTATTTCTATCCCCCTTCCCTGGCCCCCCACATGGATCACAGAGCAGGAGATCCCACTTTGAGCTTGGTAGCTGTATGGCCCCCATACCCCTGCCCCACCCCTCAAGGACATAGGCCCACCATCTTGAGATCAAAGCCAGAGACTCACAGCGCTGTGTGGTAATGTGGCGAGTCTGTCATGGGCCTGCCCAGCTGCCAGGTACATTTGCTTGGGGTATCAGGTCGGATCCACAGGCGCTCACTGTCCCCGGAAGGGCCCTTCTCTGGGTGCCCTTTCCCTGAGTGCACGTCCAGGTGCTGGGGGCACACGGCTGAGCCATCTTCGCACTGGGATGTCCCTGAAGGCATGCTGGGATCTGTAGTGGGAGCAGAGATCTGTTGGTTTAGAAGCTGGCTCACACATCCCCTGTGGGAGTGATGCTCCACTCGAACAAATCCAGCAAGGATGGGAGAAAAGGCGCAGGCCCCAGCTGCTGTGGAAAACATTTAGGTTCCTGTCCAGAAAGTTAAACAGAAACTACCATATGACCCAGCAATTCGACCCCGAGGCAGAGATCCAAAAAAAAGGGATGGAAATAGATATTTAATGTGCCCATTCTCATGGCAGCCTTGAGAGTCAAAAGGTGAACATCACCCAAGGTCATGGATGAATGGATAGTCAGAAATGTGTTCCATCCATGAAATGGGATACCATTCAGCCCCAAGAAGGAACAGACAGGCCTGCAGAGATGGTTCAGCAGTTAAAAGTGCTTGCTTTGACGTCATGAGGAGTGGACTTCAGATCTCAGCACACATGTAACAAGCAGGCTGTCCCACGCACACACAGACATAGACACAAATAAGTAAATCTCTTTTCTTAAAAAAGAAGGAATGGATGAAATCTGAGGACATAATGTTAAAGGAAAGAAGCCAATCATAAAAAATTTCTAGAAATGCCCAGAATAATCAAATGTCCTATGATTTGAGCTATGTGAGGGACCCAGAACAGGCAAATCCACAGGAACCTATCATAGAGGACATGAAAGGCAGGGGTGGGAGGAAAGAAAGCAACCGTTTAATGCATGGCGGCTTTTGAGATGATGAGAAAACATGAGATCAGTCCTATTTTCATCCTGTATCTGTGACAAAACATACCGTGGGGGGCAAGGGTTTATTTCAGTTACAGTCCCAGGTTACAGTCCATCAATTTGGGGAAGTCAGGGAAGAACTCTTGCAGCTGGCCACATTATATCCAGTCAAGAGCAAGGAGAAACAAATGCATCCGTGTTGGCCGCTCTCATCTAGCCTTTTCCGGTCTTACACAGTTCAGGACTCCTTGCCTGGAGAATAGTGCAGCCCACTGGACAGCCTACTCCCACATCAGGTGATAATCAAGACAATTCCCTACAGACATGCCCCCAAGCCAAACTGTTCTAGGCAGTCCCTCTGTTGAGACCCCTTATCAGGTGACTCTAAACGGTGTCAAGGTGACATTGAACACTAGCCAGAACCTTGTACAGACAGTGACAGCAGTTGCACAATCCTGTGGATAAAGTGGTTAAGACACCGCCTCCATATCGATCATTTCTGCACCTCAGACTAAACTGCGGATTAAAATGATTCAGAGGTCGGATGCGTAGCTTTGGTGGGAGAGGATGGGGTGGCTGGCAAGTGCCAGGTCCTGGGTTTTAGTCCCTTGTTTTAAAAAACAAAACAACAAAAAGAAAAAAGAAAAAAAAACTGTGTGTACTTAACATGTACACATTTTCATGTTATTATTCCATGAAGAATGCAGCATCACAGTTGCTTTAAAAATTTTTTTTAAAAGCTGGGTATGATGGTGCACGCCTTTAATCCCAGCACTCGGGAGGCAGAGGCAGGTGGATCTCTATGAGTTCAAGGCCAATATGTACTACATGGTAAGTTCCAGAACAGCCAGGGCTATCTATGTAGAGACAATGTCAAAACAACAACAAAAAACAAACAAACAAAAACCCCAAAACCAAACCAAAAAAAAAAAAAAAAAAAAAAACCCAACCCCAAACAACAACAAAACAAACACAAACAATTTTTTAGATTTACTAATATGTATGCCTGTTTTGCCTGAATGTATGTATGTGTACCATGTGTGTGCCTGGTGCTCTTCCAGGTCAGAAGAGGGCCATCATGAGATCCCCTGGAACTAGAGTTACAAATGATTGTGAGTCACCAGGATCCTCTGCAAACATCTGTTTGCCTAACGTGGACATCATCCTGGTGTTTTAAGTAACCTAACCCTGATTTGAGGTTTCTGAGAGGGTGCGTAGTGTAATATGGAAGGACAGCCATATGGGACCACCTTCCATGGACCTGGAGAAAAGACCACCATTATGTTATATAATTTAATCCACCATTTACAGCAAAGCCAGACACCTCCCATCCCACAGTCCCAGGAGGTGGAAGCAGGAGAGCAGAGGTTCAAGGCCAGCCTAGGGTCTGTGAAATTCTGTCTCAAAAGAGGGGGTAGGGGGTGGGGGCGTCGGGAATAAACTTCCTTTGTAAAACGCAGGAGAAAGAAGCTGACACTGGGTACCCACAAGTGTGCTGTGGGCACCAAAACTGGACAGAAAGCCAGAGATTCATTCCACTCCAGCAGACATAGGTGATGTTTAACATACTAAAACAGATGCATCCGTGCCTGTGGGGAGCTCAGTCTTAACCTGGACTGCACAGGCTGTACAGGAGGAAAAGAACGAGGGGCGGGGCCAAGCACTCCCAGGTGAAGTCAGGAGCCCCACCCGGTCCTGTCCCACCTCGCTAGTGCCCTTGGTGGCCAACTAATGTTAATCAAAACTTGCGGCCACCTCAGCCCTCCACGGAGCTTCGCTGAGGACACAGCAGCGTTTCCCCAGCGTGAACCCAGGCAGTGGCCTAGGCAGGTGCTACTTTCCTTCAGCCCAAGACCCCCTCTCCAGAGCGCCCTCCGGCTGGGTGCCCCTGGCTTCGGAACTCTCCCAAAAGCCAAGCAGGCACAGGTCGCCCGGCGCCATCCCTTAAGGTATCTTCGCAGAAAGGAAGTCACCGGGAGATCCGAACTCGGGAGATCCGAACTCGGGAGACCCGAACCAGAACTCGCCTGGAGAGCACGCCCCAGGGCATCCTGCGTCTCTCCACGCCACTCTTCCAGTGAGGTTCCCCGAGGGCCATCAAGTTCCCATACGCACAAACCGTCTGGCCACTTGACGTTCGTTCGGAAGGGGTGGTTGGGGACAGTATGTGGCAGTGATTTGGAAAACCCTCTGTAAGTAGCAAGTTGCACAGCCCCGATCTGCTCCCTCACTGTACATTCTTGGTCTCGCGCGACCTCCCGCCAGGTTCCTCAGGAGGCACAGAACCTGCACCCACCCCACGGGCCACTACTTCAATATTTACCCCACCCGGTACCAGGGCCCAAAAGAACAATTTGCGAAACAGCGGTCTCCATCCAAAACAGGGGAAATCGATGACCGGTACCGGAGCAGCGCGTCACCCTAGAACCTGGCTCCGGGCTCCGAGACTCGCGGCCATGGGGTTCAGGACCACGTGGGTGCTCAGCATAGGTCGGTGCTTGCGGGAAGGGGGCAAGGGACGCAGATCTCAGCGGAGCGGCGGGGGACCGTAGAGCCCCCCAGCGGGGTCACCGGGCACCCGGCTCGCAAGCTGGCACTGCTCTGAGCTTCCAGGTGCAGCTGATGCCAAGCCCTGGTGCAGAGGTTAGGAGCGTCCGCCGGGCACTGAAGCCTGGCGCGGGACTCCTCTAGTCCAGAGCTTACCTGAACTCAGATTCAGGAAATCGGCTTCGACTAAGTTGGGCTGGAGAGCGCGCCAAGACAGGATCACGGCTCAGATGGGGAGGACTCTGCGGGTGGCGGGTCTTGAGCCGACGCTGCGGCTCACAGCAGGCGCACGCGATTGGCCCGGCGACGGGGGGCGGAGGGCCGGCACCCGCCAATCCCGGGCCGTAGATCGGCTGCCCACCCACCCCACCCCACCCACCCACACCCCCTTTCCCTCCCTACCCCCAACTCTGGCTCGGCAAGGGGACGGCTGGACGCCCCACCTCCACACTCCCATGTCTTTCTGTTCTTTGAGAATTCCGGGAGCTGCGCTCGAAAGTTTAGGAAGCTCTGCCGTCTGATTCACGTTTGTTGTCCGGCATCAGAGGAGGCCCCGA